>NC_088925.1:11342500-11667500 GCF_038396675.1 Hydra vulgaris | reverse complement strand
AAATTTTCGAAAAAAGTATTGTTTCTTCTAAAAAGCCGATTGTAAGACAAACATAGTCTGGTACAAAATATGTGCCCATGGCTGTTCCTGTCTTTTGGCAAAACAATTAATCGTCAAAGAAATTGAAATTATTGCTTTTAAGAATGAAAGAAGCTAAATCTATGATAAAATCATTGGTAAATCTTTCGACTATTAGATTTTTATGTATTTCAACCCAGAATTTTAATGCTCGTAAACCAAGATTATGTGGAATGCTTGTGTAGAGATTTTCAATGTCACAAGTTAGTATAACACTATCTTAATCCATTATTCTGCGAACTTAAAAAATCCCCGTCATCTTTTACAAAAGTCTTTTGTTTCTTAACAATAGGAGATAGGATTATGTGAAGAAGTTGGCATAGATGCGATGTTGGTGAATCTATTCCAGCAATAATGGGCCGACCTTTTAAATCTTTTGGTGGTTTCATTTCGATAAATAGAGAGTAAGGTTCCTAAATCTTTTTAAAAAATTCAGTACATTTATAAGTTTTAGGGATTACATAAAAAGTACTAGATTTCCATTCAAAATTTGTGAAATCGCACAAATAGACAAATTTAAGAAATCGCACAAATGGACATATTTCCAGTTGCAAAACTGGCAATTCAACAGATAGGTTCGACAATCATATATAAGATTGCAAGAAAATGCACAAAAAAACTATAGAGCCATTCTTTCAGCTTTTTGTTTTTCTCGAGCTAAAAAATAAAAATAATTTGTTAACCTATGAAAATTATCTTCATAAGCAAAAAGATGATACCTTCAACTAATACTTCCTTTTATAATAACATTACAATAGTAACTCATAACTACAAAACTGCATTTAAATATTTTAATTATATAACTTTTTACATATATCAAAATCGGGATGACTACATTGCAATTGTACTACTGATGATTGATACTGAAAGGCCTCTAGTACTATTTAATATTTTCTTAGTAATATTTTAGTAAAAGAAACTTTTCAGAAAAAAATTAGTTTATTTTTTATGAATATTGTTGTTTTGCTTGGCTTCTTTTTCTTTCATATATATATATATATATATATATATATATATATATATATATATATATATATATATATATATATATATATATATATATATATATATATGCATATATATATATATATATATATATATATTTTAAACATCTTCGCTTCCAGCAAGGCTGCAAGCAGCCACTAATTAAAGTTGGAAGTTACTGAAAGAGAAAAGATGAAGATTGTAGAGCAAGATAACGATTGACGGATGACTTAAAAGATGGCAAATTATATGAATCAGGAAAGCAAGATGAAGGAAGCGAATTCCAAAGAACTGATGTTCGAGGAAAAAAACTAGACGAATAAGCGTTTTTAGAGCACTTAGGAACAGTCACAGAAAAAGGATGACACTTAATTGAATGACAAGTAACACGAGAATGAACTTTAGTAGATGGCACAAGAGACGCTAGCTCTTTAGAGCAGCGCCCATTATAGTATTTGTAGAAAAGAGAAAGAGAAGCAATATTACGACGATATGATAATGGTTAGAGGTTGGCTGCAAGAGCAGGTCCAACTATGTTTACAATGTGTTTTTGAACCTTGTCTAAAAGAGAAAGGGCATCATTAGAAGATCCGCCCCAGATATGGCAACAGTATTCCATACAAGACCGGATTTGAGATTTATAGAGATAGAGAATAGAATCCGAAGTAAGAAAGTGACGAGCTAGATAAAGAGATGCAACCTTTGCAGATGCTAATTTTGCAACTGATTTGATATATGGTTTCCAAGAAAGATTGGAAGTAAGAGTTAATCCTAGAAGATGAAGAGTAGATGACTCATCGAGTACATCACCGTTCATAAATATAGGAAGATCTAAGTTAATTCGATAACGATTGGCTGAAAAAAATTGAGTTTTATCTGCATTAAAATTCACCAGCCACTGTGAGCCCCATGCTGTAGCAGAATTGAGATCCTTTTCAAGCTCAAATGCCTCCTCCAAGCAATCAGAGATTGTTGGCTTCATATCGCGACAAGAACAAATGGTAGTATCATCAGCAAACAATGCCACCTTAGATGTGAGAATATCTGGAAGATCGTTAATGTAAAGTAAAAAGAGTATAGGGCCAAAGATAGAACCTTGAGGAGCCTCTGAAGTTACAGAATAAGAAGAAGAGTGTTGTCCATCAAGCACAACTTTTATGCCACAATTGGAAAGGAAGGATTCAATAATCTTAAAGATGTTGCCGGATACACCATAAGAAGAAAGCTTATGGAGAAGACCAAACTTTATCAAAAGCTTTTGAAATGTCAAGAGCAATAGCCTAAACTTCTCCACCTTTATCTAAGGCACGATAAAATCTATCGGTTATTACTGTTGGCAAATCAGCTGTAGAACGAGAAGATTGAAATCCATATTTATGGTCATAAATTAAGTTATTAGATTCAAGATGAGAAATTAAGTGTTTGTTAATTAATTGTTCAAAAACCTTTCTTGTGATTGGAAGAAGACTAATGGGACGGTAGTTAGACGAATCAGATCGCTCTCCAGAATTTTTGAAAATAGGGATAACAGATGCCGCTTTCCAGCAGGCTGGAAAACAAGACTCTGATAAGCACTTGTTAAATATTTTTAGAGTATAGACGACAGCTCCAGAGAACAGTTCTGCAAAACAATAACAGGTATGTTGTCCGGGCCTCAAGCTGTAGAAGAGTCTAGGCAGGAAATCACTTTAGATACAGATGCTGGAGTGATATGAATGTCAAGCAATGGATCAACCTGTTTGTTGGCAATATCAGGTAGAACGCAACTAGTGGAATCAAGAAATGATATTGATGAAAAGTTTTTAGCAAATAATTCGGCTTTGTCTTTAGGTGAGGTGACAAAGTCTGAACCATACAAGAGAGGTGGAATTAAAGATTTGCCCTTATTATTGACATTATTAAAGATTCTCCAGAAGTCACGAGCCTATTTTTTGAGATGAGATACGAGATTTTATGACCTGAAAATAGCAGGTTTTGACGTTAGACAAATCTTTTTACAATTTCTTCTAGCAGTAATAAACAGACGTCTGTTTTCTGGAGTATTGTTTAGCTGATAAATATGGAGGTAACGGTTTCGATTGGCAATCGCAGCAGCACAGTGTGAGGAAAGCCATGGAGGAGAATGGGGCTTCACCTGGAATCGATGAAAAGGAACAAAAGATTCCATGCCAGCCTGAATCCACGAAGTTATGTAAGAAGCACATTTGTCGACAGGAAGACGATAGATTTCTACCCAAGGGCCATCACGAAGAAAACTACGGAAAGAATCCCAGTCAGCTTTACTGTAGTTGTAAGAGGTTCGATAATAGGGGGATTCAGGTGATGAAGAAGAATGAGATATTAGTTTTAGAGAGATTAAACTGTGATCAGAAGCACCTAAGAGTGAATGTGGAGAAACTGAGCACTGACTAGGATCAGAAACAAGACATAAGTCTAGTAGAAAAGGTAGATGATTCGGGTTGTCAGAAAGCGAGTTGGAAAGTTGACTATTTGAGTTAGGGATTGAGAAAGGCAAAATTTGTGGGCTTTAATGCCTGCCGAATCACTGACACTAGAGCCAAGCCATTCAGAGTGGTGAGCATTAAAGTCACCGGCAACAACTATGTTAGCTGATGGATAAAGAGAGAGGGCTTGGTCGATATGATCAGAAATATCATCAAAAAGAGTGCAGTCTTGAGATGAAGGAGAGCGATATAGAACAAAGAGAAAAGTGATAGAGTGAAGTGGTGCTAAACGAAAGCACATGAAATAATAGTCTGTGGATTTAAACCTAGTTTCACGACAAATGGGTGAATTCTTACGAATGTAAATGCCGAGACCAAGCATGTGACTATTGGAGTCTTTACGAATTAGAGGAAGATAACCATCAACACTAAGATCACAAGATGAGACAGGTGAACTCAAATTAGTCTCACAAAGAGCAAGTAGGTCTGGTGAACTTTGCAAGAGATAAGACTCAACAGAAGAAAAGTTTCTTCGAAGACCACGAATATTAGTGAAAGTTAGGTTTAGAGAACTTGGTGATGATGATGGTTTTTTGTGTTTTATAGTTTTTGGTACTTTATTCATTTTTAAATTCGATTGAAGAACTTGACTCAAATCATAGATAGTACTCAGAACACTGTTTAATAGCCCATGCAATTGCCTCATTACTACTAATAAACCCTAAGCCGTAACAAAGGGCTCCAAATGTGGCCTCAGCAATGCACATCAAAAGTACAAACAGATATATATATATATATATATATATATATATATATATATATATATATATATATATATATATATATATATATATATATATATATATATATATATATATATATATATTTGTTTATATGAGGATTACATAACGTTAGAAATTATATAATTGTATTGGATTATTATTAATCATTATTATTGAAGAATGTTTCATTTTTTTCTCATTGTTATGATATTCTCGCGTGACAAACCTACAGATAATTAAAAAAAAGGTTTGATAAAAGCACGAGCTCAAAGCATAGCCGACGACACGGGTTTTAAAGTGGATGGGTACAATTGTCAATTTATAAAAAAAGTCCTTTATATATCAAGAATTTTCTAAAGAAAAGAAAAAACCGGGGGGTCAGGGATACGTTTTCCCCGGCCCCTTAGTGTCGTCGACCTTGCAAAGAAGAATAACAAAAGTCACTACAATTTTCAATCAATCAAAGGAAATGAGACAAAATGGCAAACTAAGATAAATTAGATTTAATATTTGTAACTTGACGTATATTTAGAATTAGTTATTTATCTTAAAAGTTCCATTTTTATTACAAATTTTTTTTTTTTACGAAGGAATCTATTAACTCTACCATAGTTAAATTTTTTGCTTTTTGAAAAATGCAAACAAATATATATATATATATATATATATATATATATATATATATATATATATATATATATATATATATATATATATATATATATATATATATATATATATATATATATATATATATATATATATATTTGTTAATTCATGAGAATTCTTAAGTATTCTATTAGTTTATTCTTAGAGAATACTTTTCGTTTATATTTTATAAATTTATGATTAAGTTTTCTGGAATTTATGCATAAAAACTGTAAATATAGATATAAACTAAGTGTTGATAAATATAGTTTTCTTAAATATTCATCATTTAGATGTATTAACAATTACATAAACGATTACATTAACAATTACATTACATTACAGTAACAACGATTTGACATGTTCGTATTTAGTTTTATTTTATTAGTATTAAACATGCAATAAGTCTGCTCGGACGTATTAAGTTAAAATAAATAGGTTTCAAACTTTCTTAAGCTACATACGGACAATTTTGGTACTAAAGTTTTTATTTTTTTAAGCAACGGATCCATACATGTTTCTTGACTACCCCCAACTTTGTTACTCTATTTTTAGATGTATAAGCTCCACTAAAAAACTGACCGCCTTATGATCATTAAATATAAACAGAAAACAGTCAGTTCTTTTCAATTATCCATTTTAAATTTTTGTTGTCCTCATCTATGTTTTTTAGTTTGTTGTAAAATATGCAAAGAACATAGCTGTCAAAGGCTATTTTTACACCAAATTATATAACTTCAACAACTTTATTTTGAATTCTATAGCACATTATGTTATTAAAATTTTTAAATTGATATGTATTGTATCCTTGTTGAGGCAAAAATGATTGATTGGAGTAAAAATTTTTTTTTCATTTTCATCAAAATTTGTCTAAATTTGATCTAAAACAACTTTTTCAAATATTTTTCATAATAATGGAAATACATTTGTTAGCTTCTAATTATCCGCTATGATAGAGATGTAACTTTCCAAAATGATGGAGAGATAATTCTCCACAATGATTTTTTTTCCGTTTTTTATATTACAGGTCTTATACACAACTTTTTGTTTTAATAAAAACCTACTTTAATTACTTTTATACTTTTAGTACTTAAACAAATGTTTTTAAAAATTCTTGACTAAACTTCTTGAATTCCTTTGGGAAAGTATTGGACCAATAAAATTATAAAATCTATAGTGCATAAAATCTTAAGTTTGCCATACCTCTTTAAAAAATTTAGGTGCCCCAAAAAGTCTTTACAGTCTTATTACAGAGCACCGTGGATAAGCATTTAATAGGAAGTTCACGCTTCCTTGCTAACCGATGTCGCAAAACTTGCCCGAGGTGGGATTTGAACCACGGAGTTAACATTTCTCAGGCAAGTGCGCTACCACTGCGCCACGGCTACTTAATTAAATATGCTAAGTTAATGCTAAGTTAAAATAATGCTAAGTTAAATTAATATTGTTATTATCAAGTTCTTTTAATTATTCAAAGCTACTACAAAGATTGAATATGAATATCTAATAACGTTTAAATGATTTTCTTTATTTGTCTATTTTTTATTTATTAATCATCATAAGCAAAGTAGGTTTGTGACGTATATCACTGTTTATTTATGATGATGATGATCTGTTACCTTCAAATCCCATAAAAATAAGGTTTAGGTTATTTAGAAAGTTGCTATTTTTTGTTTTTTTTTTTGTTTTTTTCTTGTCTCAGAGAATAGTTAAAAACTTTTTCAGGTAATTTTTTATCTAGGTTTATGAACATATTTTAACAAATAAACATGAATTTTTTTCATGGAATAAAACATATTTTGTTTTATCTACATTGAGTAAAAGTTTAATTGATTTAAAACATTTATTTTTTCTTAATTCAAAATTTGTTTAAAAACAAAGTTGCTTGATGTTATTGACTGAAAGAAATAGGTTTGTATCATCAGCAAACATTTTCGCTTCGTTGACGCATTGTAAAAATTATTAGCATAAATTAAGAACACAGGCGGATCATAAAATGACCCTTTCGGAACTCCATGCATAAAAGTGGCGTTTGTCTATATTAATTATGTTTTTAATATCAAACAGAATATTACCTACTGTTAATATAGATTGTATATCTATTAATATAGATTGTATATTTAATGTGGCTAACTTCTGAAAAAGTTTGTTACCTAACCTTTACCTAAAATGTGGTATACAAATAGTTTAATAATAAAACAAAACGTTTTATAATTCTTTATCATAACAAATATCATAGACATTTATTAATAGAATATCTTAAAGCTTTTCCATTTTGATTGTTAATTTCTAAAATATAATCTAATTTTCTGGTAGTACTTTTTGCTTCTATTATTAAACTAAAAAAATGCACAAGTTTTTTCAAGCAACATTGACTGGAGAAATAAGTAATTAAATGATTTAGAAATAATTAGTAATTAAATGATTGAGAAACAACTAGTAATTAAATGATTGGGAAATAATTAGTAATTAAATGATTGAGAAATAATTAGTAATTAAATAATTGGGAAATAGTGCTTTATTTAATAAGAAAACTGTCACCATCTAAACTAAATTATTCGTTAATGTAGAGCAAGATAACAAACTGAAACATGCCTGAGTATAAATTTTCGTACTGCTTTGTTTCGTTGCTATTGGCGTTGTAAAGAAATGTAATTTTTATCATGCAGCTAAAAGGATATTAGCATCCAGTAAGAAATGAGCCAGCGACTCGCTAGCTTTGTAGCGATTTTTGAAGAATTTTTTTATAGGTGCCCCAAGAAGTTCTAACGGTCTTGTCACAGAGCACCGCGGAAGTGCATTTTAACCAGGAAGTTCACGCCTCCTTCCTTACCGTGATGCGAAAATATGTCTAGAGCTCGTTTAGATCTGGATTTTTCCCCTCATGTTATTGAAAACTTCAATTTTTAATATTGTATCTAGTATTTATAAAAATAATTGAACTTATAGCATCGCAATTTTATCACGACGAGTCGCTAATTACATATTTCTCATTATCTACATAGCTTTGCAGCTTTCGATACCACAACGATATATCAAAATCAAATCAAATGAAATATATTTCTGAAAAAAAGTTCTTACATTCTTAAGGGTATATAAAAATAGTAATGAGTATTAATATCAAGTAAACACCATTCAAACTCAATAATAATAAAAATAGTGATAATAACAACAACCCCTGTGGGCATGCATCGTCCGTCGAACGTCTGGACGTCCGTGAGACGTCTAACAGACGTCCTCCGGACGACTTGTGCCCACTGGGATAAATGTAATATAGATATCAATAATAGTAGTAATTATAAAAAGTTATACTATAATAATATACTAATCAGTGATGGATCCAGGAATTTTTCGTGGGGGAGGAGGGGGGGATGTTGAAATATTTTTCTCTTTTGAATCAAAAACGTGCGTCTCCTAAATAAAAAAGAGGTCCTCAATTTCTTTGAAATTCTAAGACTTTCAGATTCTGGTGGGGGGGGGGGGTGCATACCCCTATCCTCCTCCCCCTCTTCCTCCTCCACTTAATCCATCACTGATACCAATAATAATATAACAACAACAATTATGACAGTATTAAAAATAATAATTATTACAACAACATTACGCTAACAATAATAATAATTACTATAATATTAATAGCAGTACTAATATTAGCAATAATAGTTAAAAGTAGTTAATAATAGTAATGTAAATATTTATAAAAATAACAATACTATTATAAATATACAATACTAAAGACACCAAAAATTGATTATAGAAATTAAAAATATTAACTGTATTTTTTTTAATAAAAAGTAATATAAACTGTTTAAAGGATAAGAATGAACTGAGAACTTTTAGTTCAAAGTTTTAAGTCTTTACAGTGGGATAAAAAGGAAGGATTTGAATCAATTTTTATACCAAGATATTTAATTGAGTTGACAGGTTCAATTTTCTTGCCACTTAATCTAAAGTTCATATGTTTAAAGATTTTTGTTTCATTAGATTTAAAGACAACGAGTTCAGTTTTATTAATGTTTAGAAAAAGTTTGTTGGAGTGAAGCCACTGAACTAGATTGGTAATATCATGTTTAATGTCTTTGTAAATTTTTTTAAAGGAATTTATTAATTAGCATTAGATTAGTATCATCAGCAAAGTGGTAAACAGTAGCAAACTTAATGGATGTAAGAAGATCATTAATATAAAAAAGAAAAAGCAGTGGTCCCAACAATGAACCTTAAGGAACACCATTAGAACATTTTACAAGGGTAAATATTGTGTCATTTATAGAAACAAATTATGTTCTTTCGTTTATCATTTATAAAAATATTTATCATTGATTGCTTTTCTTATCAATTCAGTCATTTCAATGAGAGCGTGAGTTATGGAGTGATTGGCACAACATCCATAATGATGGGTGTAAAGGCATTAAAGTTTTTCAATAAAAGCATAGAGCCTATTAAGCATCGCCTTCTCAACTTTCACTAACTCAATGAGTTTACCTATATTAGAAAGCAGTGAGATGGGTCAGTAATTGGTGAAATCTAGTAGAGAGCCTTTTTTAAATATTGGAATTATTTTGGCAACTTTAAAAATATCTGGGAAAATACAACTTTTAAATTAGTTATTTAAAACAATACAGAGAGGCTTTGAAAACGATTTAGCATTTGGAATGTCACTAAATACGCGTTTAGGGGGTATGGCTTTGCTAAGTAGTTTGTTATGTATAGTGCTAAAAAAGTTATTAAATATATTAGATACGTCTGATCAGTGATAAGGTTTTCGTTCAATTATCAATCAAAAAGTTTAAACAATGTATTGTACACACAATAAAGGTCTTATATTAATGATTTCTTTCATTCCCAGGTGTTTTTAATATTGTTCAGATGATTATTAAAATACGTTTTATTTTTTTTGTTGCTAAATTTTAATAAATTGCAAGTTTTGTTCCTATAAAATTGAAATTTAGCAAACAATTCATTTTTATTATAAATATTTTTTGATTTTATAAACTTTTTATAAAGTTTGGTTTTAACTGAAATAGATTTAAGCATTCCATACGTAATCCAATGATTTGTTTTTAGTTTAATTTGCTGGTTGGTTAGTATTTGTAAAGAGCATGTTGGTCAAAGATTTCATCAAATGTTTTTAAAATGAAATTTATGGATTAATTACCATCATCTTTTTTAATAGAGAGTTCAGAAATATCTTCAATAAATATACTTTTATTAAACTTTTTAAAACATCATCTATAAGTTTTTACTTTTTTGGGGCGGTTGGGTATGCCAGCTATGCAAATAAATTGTGCCATGTGATCTGAAATTGAAATCGTGAGCTTACCTGAGAATTTCAGTTGAATAAAAGTTCGTGAACTTTTGATTTAATCGTTATGCGTGATGGTAAATTTATAGAAGGGCTTAGTCCGTAAAATGTTAAAGAATCAAGGTATGTAGAAACAGGGTTAAATTAATTTTGACCTTATAGATCCTTAATAGATCGTTATCATTACATATCGCATCCTTATAGCTTGCTAGAACATAATGACAAATCTGTAGCAATTTGATGGCTACATATCGCATCTTTATGGTTACATTGATAGCTACATATTGTAAGTATGTAGCTAGCTACAATATAAAGACAAATTCAAGCTCAGTCGATTGCAACATATCGTAACTTTTTAACTTACTATGTTCTCAAAAGTTTCTATCTATTCAATAGCTACATATTGTTGCTTGGCAACTACTAACATGGTTGTTTTAGATAAAATTACAACAATAATTAAAAAAAAAGATTCAATCACAAACAAAAAATAAAAAAATTTTAAGTGGCATAAAAAGAAATCGCGGGTAATATAGTAATAATGCGTGTTTTCTAGAGCATAATTACAAAGCCGTCGTCTTGTAATATGATAAATTAGCATAAATATAAATAAGTTATATAATAGTGAATTAAGGTCATATTGTGAGCTTTTTTAACGGCCAAACGGCTGTCTTTATTGTTACGAATATCATTGGCTAGCCGATTTCCCATTGGGAAGCTTAAAAAAAACAAAATTACATAAAAAAGAAATATACCACACCATTTTCAGCACTGTAATTATATATATATATATATATATATATATATATATACATATATATATATATATATATATATATATATATATATATATATATATATATATATATATATATATATATATATAACAAATAATATTTATTATGTATTTATAGTAAAAGATACATTATTCATTAAATTTCTTTTTCAAAGTTTTGCTTTTTACAATCAAGATATGTGTGTGTGTTCTTGTAAACAACGTAACAAAAATTACTTTTTCTCCTCTTTAACAGTGATTAAACCATGAAAGTCTTGCATTAATTTAACCGCTTTTTCTGCCGTATCATTACCTGCTCTCAGTGAATATAGATTGCTTTTGGCTTGTTGGAATAAATCATCATTTGACCATAAAGAAGGGCTCTTCTTCAAACGTTATCTGAAGAAGAGCCCTAGTTATCTGAAGAAGACCCCATTATGGAATTCGAATTTTTAAAAAAGGTTTTTAGATTGTGAACCTCTGATAAATTTTGCATAAAAAGAAAATAACTTTTTTTTTAATTTCATATTTCTGAGGGATTTCCACCATAATTGACTCAAAATTGATGGCAGTACTGTAATCAATTTTGAGTTGATTAAATAAAAACTTGCTTTTGACAGAGGCGAAGTCATCAATGTTTTTATCTGAAATTAAAACAGAAGGAATTGACATCAATTGTGTAATAAACTATAGAAGAAAATTGAAGCATAATTTACATATAAGACTTTGCGGCCCAAAAAGTGGGTCACAAAGTTCTTCTTTAGTTGCAATGTAACGTTTATTGAGGGCTGATGGTTTTCTTAAGCTAAATTAGGAACCATTGTTACTTTAGTTTCATTTGACGTTATCGTCAAATAAAGACAAAACAGACTTTATCTGTCAAATACTATTAATGCTGCAAAACTTGTTTAAAGCTGCTTTGGAAATGCTTTTTCTATTGTTTCGTATTCTTTCATGGACTTCAAAAAGCATAAGTCCTGATAAGGTGCTTTTACTGCTAAAATGCATTGGAGCCAGAATTTGACGCGAAATATCAAGATAAACAGACAGACATCCAACAGAGCTGCCTTATCCTTGTTTGAAATTCTGAATTGGGAGCTTAGTAATGATAACAAATAAATGGCTCTCGAATGGCTCTCTGACCTAGAGACCAAATCTTAAACTTCTTTTCTGTATCTGTGTATGTAATGCTATTGGAAGCTTAATTAATTAACGATAGTCATCTTTAGCTATTTCTTTAGTAAATATATATATATATATATATATATATATATATATATATATATATATATATATATATATATATATATATATATATATATATATATATATATTTATAACCGTAGCCACCGGGGTCCAGGGGGGCTTAGACCCCTCTACCCTCCAAAAATATTTTTTTTTAATTATAATTGAGGAAAAACATAGGAAAAACATAAAACATTTTTTAATTATAATTGAGGAAAAACATAAACATAAAACCTATATATAAAATGTTTTTAACAAATATTTTATCCCCTCCCTCCTTTAAAAGAACCATAGGCCCCCCTAATATCAAAAATGTAGTTACGGCTCTGTATATATATATATATATATATATATATATATATATATATATATATATATATATTTATATATAAGTATTATAATAATTTATATAAACATATATATATCAGTACTGGGAGTATTTAAAATATTATTTTAAATACTTTCTTTGTATTTGTATTTTAAATACTTTTGTTGAAAGTATTTAGTATTTGTATTTAAAATACTTTTGATTAGTATATTGTATTTTGTACTAATTGAAAATACCTGTAATTCAAATACCGCTTAAAACATTCTCAATACCGCACACGGATAACTAGACTAATTGCTATGTCATAGTGTCACTCTGCCACTATTGTTTTTGAATAATTTCTAATTTTGTTTATCTACTTTGGTTTCATTAGGGTAATTATCAAATTATTTCGCGGAAATCAACGATTTTAATTTAAAGATGGTTGCCATGAGCCGCAAAAACGAAATGACTGAAGAAGACAATGAAATTTTACCAGCAATTGTAGATGGTACTCTTTTCAAAATCGTAGCCAGATAAAAAGTAATAAAATATCAGCATTATGCTTATTATGTGTACATAATTCAAAGCCATTATCGGGCACGGTGGCGACAACATCAAATTTTGTTAAACATTTGAAAGTAATTTTAAAATTTAGTATTAGTTAAAATTAATTTAATTTATCTATTATGAACAATATGCAATTAATTATTAACAAACAAATATATAATGTTGCAATAAAGGAAGGACTGTACAAGTTAATATAAATATAAAAGTTAATATAAAACTTAGTTACAATAAAGTAAAAACTTATTTTTTAAAAGGATTTATATTTACTTTATAGAACACAAGAATCGCTTTGGAGATTATAAGGCGCATAAGGCAGATGTTCAAGGAAAATGTAAGCTAGGCTAGGCCGGTGTAGGAAGAACGGCTGATGAAGGCCCTGCTATAAGAAGTTCAAACAAATGACTTTCCGTGAAGCAGCATCAGAATTTTCACCACAACGTCGTATTATATCGCAAGAAGAAGCTGACAACTTATTTACGGATTATAATACTAAAGACATGCGTCCTTTGGCTACGGTTGAAAAAACCGGGTTTTATCAACCGTATTATGTGTCGCAAGACTCTTAACAAACGTTTAAGTTCAAAGCTATCTAGGATGCATGAAAAAATAAGAAGCAAACTGAAAAAAAGCATTATTTGTTTGCACTACTGTTGACATCTGGTCAGTCAATAGAAAATCTCGGCATGACTGTTCATTATATTGAAATGCCACTAGATAATTCTAGTACGGTTTTACGAGCATCTGTATCCCTTGCTTGCTTTCAATTTTATGTTAGTTGCACATATGACACAATTGCTGAAGTGATTTCTAAAATTCTTTGTCAATATGACCTTAAGGTAGAAAAAATCTCAGCAACTGTCACCGACAATGCGTCAAATTTTAGAAAAGCATTCAATGAATTTTTGTAGAGTTAACTACATGTGCAGCAGCAACCAATGTAAGTGTGACATTCACTATTACACCTAAACCTGTTGCTACAACATTAGATACTTTGCAAGGGGATAATGTGTATTATGGCCATGTGTTTCCACATTTGCATAGCTTACGGGTGAAATTGGAAGTGTTTCAAAGTTGCCAGTTAAAATATACTAAATTATTTGCTGCAGCATTGTTAGCAAGCATGAAAACTCGTTTTGAAAAAACTGAGATTTGATGTGAGTATTCATACAGGATTGTTGCAGCAGTTTTGCACCCACTCTTCAAGTTACGGTGGATGCCAACAAATAAAAGAGCTATCAGCAGAGAAATATTTGAAATTGCCATACTAGCTGTTTGTGAACCGTTGACAGCGACCAATCTCAACGTGAACACTGAAAGCACATTTGAAAATTTTGTTGTATATAATGATGACACTTCAAATGCTAGTGCAGCAAATGGCGCTCAGCAAGCTTATTGACGCATTGATGGCAAGCAAAAATAAACATTTCTCTACCCAGTTATTGTTCGAGAAGCACACATGCACCAATAGTACAGCCTTTAATTGAAACACTAGTATCACAAGTTGTGTGCTATCATCATATTAAATAACTGTTCGGAGGTGTTCTTCTTTACATGAATCTAGACCTGGCCCTAGTTTGCTAACTCAATGGACAGTTACCGTATCCGGAATATTATTTTAAATATTAACTTTTATAGCTTCAGCCCGCTCTCTTTGCATTTCTGTACAAGTTCTAGGGATTGAGAACTTGCTTATGAAAAAGTCATCCGTGTTATGCCATAGTGCGTCAATAGTAGCTTTAATTATGAATACGGAATCTCTCACACTTAACTGACATCTATCTAATGCGACAACTAACTGCGGAGTTAAGAAATTTTTCTGTATATAAATTTTATCGGGATAAGAAGAAGCACCAATTAGGCTGCGTATATTTTCTTGTAATTTTATTGTTTCAGAATCAGAAAATGAGTTTTTGTAGTGGTTCATAAGATGATGTCAATGGAGCTAACAATACAAAATATTTAGCACGTTGCTTTTCCTCCTCCGTGTTTTTAAGATGCGTATTTGCTTCTTTTCCTGTTTTTTTGTTCTCCAATGAGGCTAAGTGACCAGACTGACCTGGTTCTCTTTGGTGCTCCAAGAAAATTTTTTTTATTTATTTTAATTAGCTGAAGCGCACCAGCATAAGCAATTTCAAACAAATTGTCTACTTTAGAAAGAAACTCTTGTCAAACTTGTTTAAAAACTTTTTGTATTTTTTTTTGCATTTCTTTGCAAATCGCTTCTAACTTGGTATAATAAAACTAATTTTTTAACAAATTTAGGTCATGGTTTAGTCGGTATACGTGCCGTTTACCAGTAAATAATACAATCATGAATCGTATGATTTGCACTTTTATTAACACTTAAATTCACTTTACGAACTTTGTGGAACAAAACTCCCAATACTTTTTCATTTTTCATTTCGTACCGGTAGTTTGATGTTTCGCGTCTCCTATTAAAAATGTCTCATTTTTAAAAATTCATAACTCCACTGACATGTTGACTACTTAAAAGTGTTGCGTTTACTAATAAAATAAACAAGTAATAACAAGCAAGCAATTCGAGATTTCGATTGCGTCGTACCGTACAAACACAGGCACGTTTCGCTGCAAGTCGGCACGAATTGTTGTGATCCTAAGTAAGTAAAATTTTATTTTTAAATTTTTTGAGACCATTCAAACAAAATAAAAGGGTATGCATTAAAAAAATATAATTTTAATTTTTTTGGGACGCCCATATATACGTATATATGTATATATATATATATATATATATATACATATACATATATATATATATATATATATATATATATATATATATATATATATATATATATATATATATATATATATATATATATATATATATATATATATATATATATATATATATATATATATATATATATATGTATGCACTGCGCCACGGCTGCACATATACAAAGAAATACTAGAAAACTTCATGTTCCCTTATGCTAAAGTAAAACTCTTCTTGGTTTGGAAAATACAATTAGACACCGACCCCAAGCACGATGCCAAAAAAGAGTCAAAATATTTTATATATTTTTTATCGTTGAAAATAAAATAGCGCTTGAACCAAAACTGATATAAAAATAACTTTAACACCATCTTGTTGGAAATTTAATTTAATTCTGATAGTATAATTTTTATGCAGCTAGCACAAAAAGTTAAATAAAAAATCAAAAAAGTAAAAAAAAACTCTTCTTTTTTGATAAAACCGCACACTCTATTAATTACTTGGTTTAGTTTTTCGCAAGTGACTAAGCGCTTTTCTTTATCTAATTAACTTTAATTTTTAATGTGTTAATTCCGGTTCAATTATGAATGAAATATAATGTTATTTGTTAATATGATAGACTCTTATTCATTAAAACCCAATTATTATATTATTTCTCAATATAATCATCACTCACTCAATTCAATTTAACGCATACAAGGAAGACGATATACTAACCGCATTAACTGATATGAAAGAAAATAAAACATCACTGAGAAAAGCTACATTCAAAAAAGGCGTTCCAGTGTCAACGCTCAAAGATCGCAAAAGTAACAACAACAAAGGCTTTTATGGCTCAGGTAAAACAACGGTAATCTCAAATGAAGCAAAAAGATCGATGGTGCATGCGTTCCAATTACTTAGCGACTGGGGTAATGGTTTAACCCAAAATGAAAACCTTGAATTTTTATGTGGCTGCCTCAAACGCGAAGATCAATTGCATTTATTCAAAAATGGCAAGCCTGGTTAAGACTGGTTTCATGTCTTTATGAAAAGATGGTCAAAAGAAATTTCAACAAGAAAAGCGGATAACTTAGGATCTAAAAGAGCTGCTACTTGTACGCCTGAAATAATTGATAGTTATTTTGAATGCATTGCCAAGTAATAATAACAGACTGGTATAATTTCTGGGTCACATATTTGGAATTGTGATGAAACAGGTTTTTTGGGTGATCAAGGCAAAGCAACCGTAGTGTGCAACAATGAAAAAATTCATTATACTGTAAACAATTGTTGCAACGCTGATGGGCATTTTGCATCACCATTTGTGATATACAAAGCCAAAAGAAACTTTCGTCCTGACTGGGCAAGAGGTGGTCCAGCTGACACCAAATATTCAATTTTAAAATCAGGTTGGGTGGAGCACGACATGTTTGTTAAATGACTTAAAGAAGCATTTATACCCAAAACTAAGAAAATTGGTGGTATTCATATTTTAGTATTAGATAGACATACAACTCACATAACTTTGGAAGCGGTATTGCTGTGCAATAAAACGAAATATAATCTTGATTTGTCTACCAGAGCATTCTTTATATATTCTACAACCATTGGATAGATGAGTCTATTGTCATATCAAACAAGCTTGGAAAGAAATTCTTACAAAGTATTACAAAGACTTGAAATATAAGAATTTAGATAAACAAGATTTTCCACCGTTGCTCAAACTGCTGTACGAGAGTGGTAAATGTTCTCAATGCTTGCATGCAGTTGCTGGTTTCCAGTACACTGGCTTATTTCCACTTTATAAAAACAGCATAAATCATAAGGCATTACCAATCACACAAACGTTTAATCCACTTTCATCAACTTTAGCAGCCTCCGCAGTACCTACACCATCTTGCTCAGACACAGCTTCATCATCTTCAACAGCCGCTGCTGCACCTACTCCAACTACACACCAATTACCACCTTTCTCAACTACACCAGTTTCAAATTTTGTTAGGCATCAAGCATGTGTTGATGGTTACAAAAACGGTATCAGGATAGAGTTGGTTTTTTCAAGCCAGAAATCAATTGCATGTTAAGAAACCGAAGCAGTGCAACATATCAAAACTTGGCGGAAAATGTATTACCGAAAAAAATGCGATCGAGTTCCTTAAACAAAAAGATGAAGAAAAAGCAACAAAGAAAGCCGTGAAAGTTGCTAAACTTAACGCAAAGCATAGACTCTCTATGCCAAGTACTCAAATGCCTGAGCATAACAATGCTGAGCAACCTCAGCAAAACAATAATAAAGAACAAGTACAAGCAGCCAAACGATTAAAAGTTGCATAATTTAATAAGTGTAGAGTACAGTTACACACAGAAATGTTGCAATGCGAGAATTCGATGTGTCAGGAACGGTTGTACAAAGAAACATGTTTACCAAAAAAATATGTAGTTGGAACTAAATTTTTTTGTTGCAAAAAATGTAAAAACTTTAATATAGTTTCTTAAATATAAGTTGTGTTAAAAAAAAAATTAATTTAAAATGTTAAAATGTAAAAAATTCAACGTTTTCTCAAGTGTGCGGTTTTATCAGAATGTCGCCTAAAACCGCACAATTTTTTTTTCTTTACATTTAATATTTCCAATAACTTCATTATTATTTTTTTAACATAAAGTACTGTGAATAAGCTTAAGACCACTTTTTTTCAAAAAATCCCGGAGAATTCTTCTCTAATATTTAAGTTTGTAGTTCTAAATTATAAACTTATTAAAACACAAAATATGAAACAATTACAAACTTTTTAATGTCAAACTTCATAAAAAACTCCTAATATTTACTATGACCTCCTTTTGCCTCAATCCCAGCCGATATTCACCGGGGAATAGATTCATACAAATTAGTTATAAAATCCTGGGGTATGTTGTGCCATTCTCTTTGAAGTACTTTAAAACATTCTTTAGCATTTCGGGGAGCATGTTCCACCTTCTTTCTGTCCAGGTAATCCCAAATATGCTCAATTATTTTCAAAACTGTACTCTAGGAAGGCCAGGTCATCAATTCCAGTACTCCTTCCTCTGTCATTTCATTTAAATAATTTTTTGCCACTCGGCAACAGTGTTTTGGGTCATTGTCCTGCTGCAGAATAAAATTATGACCTATTAGTCTCATTGCGGATGATACAGCATGGTGCCTTGGGATATCCACATAACATTCCCCGGTGAGTCGCTCCCCTATTTTGATCAAATCACTTACTCCAGATGAACAGCCCCAAACTTGTAAAGAGTCTCCTCTGTGTATAACAGTAGGGTTTAAACACTCGGGCTGACAGGCTTTTTCAATTCTTCTTCCAAAAACTTCGAATTTGGACTCATCGGTGTACAGAACCCGATTAAACATTTCGTGGGCCCAATCTTTGTGTTGTTTTGCATATTTAAGTTGTTTTTCTTTGTTGCCACACCTTAATAATGGTTTTCGAATTGCAACACACTCTCTTAATCCCGATTTAAGTAGGTGTTATCGAAGAAGAGTTGACATTTTTCCCAGTTGCTGTGTTAATGTCTTGTGCCAGCTCGGTTGACGCTTTTTTTGTATTTCTTAAAGATAGGGTTTTTAAATATTTATTGTCATCTTTTGTTAGCTTAAGAGGTCTACCACTTTTCTTTCTATCTTCAAGGGAGCCAGTTTTTCTAAACTTTTTAATGATTTCTGTAAGAGCATTCTTCGAATATCCTGTTTTGGATGTAGTTGTTATGACACATCGTTTTTATAAATAAACAAACAAATCCCTAATGTTTCCTAATCAATTGTGTTTATTTATTCAATATATATTCTTTCAACTTTTCTTATATATTATTAAACTTGATTACGCTTTAAAAAAATTACATATGAAAAAAATTGTAAATACGTCTAATTATACAAGTGTTCTAAAACTTATTCACAGTACTGTATATTTATATTATCTTATGTAGTTTTTTATGACCTATCTAATAAATAAATAAATAAAAGTTATTTAATTTTTATTGATAAGTGTGCGGTTTGACCCGGCTTTACTCTATAAATTATCAATATCAGAAAAACCAAGACAAATCCAAAACTTATTTATCGATGCATAAACACGAAATTTAAAATTAAATATCAAATAAGATCTATGAATGAGTCAAATGGCGAAATTACAACTGATCAAAATCATATAGCTATAATTCTTAATAATTTGTTAATTTCATAATTTTTTGGTTTTCTGTAAACCTGTTTTTACTTCTTTAGGGTTAAGTCAATTGCTGACAACAGTGTCAGCGAATGCGTTGAATAAATTCAATTATATGAATATATTGCGTTTTAATATAATCAAATAACGCAAGACTTCTGTGATTGACGAAAAGTTGATCCTAAATAGACTAATTAATAACTACATTTTTGCTGTTAAAACTTGGCTTGCAAAAGCTAGCAGGGATAGATGGGATTTACCTTCATATCTTTAATAAATGTTCTTCATCATTGACAATAATGTGCCAATTACTCGTATAACAATATAACAAGTTTCTGAATATAAAGTTTGAGCCGCGTAGCTGGAAGCTAACATCACGTCTCTTCATAAAAAAGGATCAAAACTTAATGTCTGAAACTACAGACCTATTTCTTTGACATCTGTTTGCTATTCCTATATTGGTAAAAATTTCTTTAACTTTTGTTTGAGTATTTACCTACTAATAATTTTTGTAACTAAAATCAGTGCTGTTTTATAACTAAAACAGCATTTATTTGTTCCAAATAAATCATACGTTATCAATTTATTGAAAACAGTTGATTAGATCTCATATTTAATGGCGAGCTACAGTGTATATGATTTATAGCTAGATTATGAAAAAGCGTTTGATACACATCCTTATAATATTTTGCTTTACAAACGTAATGGTTTCAGGTGTCTCTAAAAGCTACTAAATTTGATAAACTCTTATCACTCAAACAGAACATTACAAGTTGTCGCGGCTTCTACCAGATCTGTCTCACAAGGCTCTGTCCTAGAACTACCTAGAACCCAAACCTCTTTTATTTATCCTTTACATTATTAATATCACTGACCTAGTTAACAATCCGATAGAATTATGCGCTGATGAGGGAGGGAGCTTGCGTCCTAACTACAAAAAGTGTCTTATAAAAAAAAAAACTTTAACCACCTATACTATATCTTGACACAGCTAGAAACTCAGCTTTTCGATTCTTTTTTTGACGAGAGAGATCTCCGTGGTCGCATTTTGTAAGACTTTAAATAGGATAAACACGTTGAGACTATATCATCAAAAACATATTACTATTTAAAAATAGATCTGATAATTTAATGGAAGGTTATTTTCTGGTGTTTTTTAAAGAAATTAGATATACATTGTTTTTTTGACAATTAATGAGCGTTTATTTGCCATATACCAACCACCAGTCATATTTTATTCAAATATATGTCTGTTATTCAATCATGTTTGAAACTAAATAGGTTTGTTTCATCTGACAACATTAGGGATGGCACTTTTACTTATTGTGATTTAAAAACACGAATTACTTTTAAGCGTAAATTACTTTACATAACTCATATTAAAATATATAATTTACTTACATTTAAAAATAGTTCGTTTTTTTTTACATAAATTATATAGCGTGTAAAACTTAATTACTTACTAGTTAAGTTTTTTAAATGAGTAATTGTAACTTGAAAAAGTACTTTACTTTTAGAAGATAAAAGTTATTTGCATTTTTACTTTTGCTTATAAATATAACTTACTTTTAATAGTTAGTCGTGTAAAGTAAATTACTTTGATAAGTAATTTTGGTTATCATTATGTAAAAACTTTACATCGAAAAAGTAATTTACTTTTTAAATGTAAAAAAAGTTATATATGAAGTAAACTTACGTAAATATAATATCTAAAAAACAGTCACTTACTTTACAAAGTAAAATAAAACTACATCATAACAACTTTTACGTGTTAAAGTAACTAATTAGCAAAAACAGCTTACATAAAAGTAATTTGAAAAAAACTTATTTACAACTGTTATTTACAACTACAAATAAAAGTAATTTTTTTCTTTGAAATTTTATACTTTTCTTAGTAAGTAAGTAAAATTTAAGTTATATTATTTACTTTCTCAAAGAACAGTAATTTCATACTAATTTAACATAAATTTTGAGATAGGTAACGTATTAAATCCATTACCTGTTCGGGGGCACTTCTGAGTAATACTTCAGGTAATACTTTGATGTATGTGGGCAGTGTTTTTGGTGGGGCATCGGGAAAGGACTTTTTTTCACGTATATCATAAAGAGTAGTTCTATTATAATTAGAGGCAAATATAGTCAACATGTGGGTATACCAGTAGTGTAGAGACGGGTTCCCTGCCGCATGAGTTCTAATAGGGGCATCTAAATAATCATTGATTTTTTATACCATAATGAAACTTTGTCGGGAGAGAAAAGGGGGAACGGGCGTTATTTCTAAGGTATGGGTAATTCATGCATGTGTAAACCTTGACTAAGTCACTCTTTGTTAGAGCGCGCTTCTTCTCCAGTTTTTTTCTTTGTATTTGCCTTTTCAATCAAGTACTTTGTTATGGTAATATAACGCAAAATAACATTTCTGGTATCCGCAAGGACATCGACTGCTAAAACAGTTTTCAAAAATTTATAAGTCATTTAAACTGTCTGATAAAATTTATATGATTAAAGGAGTGTTAATCAGATATAATCTTTTATTGTTTCTTATCATATATCATCTATTTGAAAAAAGATGGTAAGGAAAGCTGTTTAATCTTCTACAATAGGTTGTGGGCACCTAATAATCTCCTTTTAGTTGTGTTGGTGTCCAACTCGCATAAGGATGATTAGAAAAATAAAATCTTATTCAATTAAAATAGCGCTTTAGAACAAACTTGTAATTTTTTTTTTCAAACGTCAGTTTGACTTCAAAAGATGTTTATTGGCTATCAGTTGTCCCGGAATCTTGCGATTGATTTTTTACTACCTTCCAGACTAGCTGGTGCTCTGAAACTTCCAGTATTTGTATAAATTTAATAAAAGTACATCTTAAAATTGTTTTCAGAGCTAACTGGAAAACTCCACTTTTTTGAATCTTTTTTTTTTTTTTTTTGATTTTACTTGATCTTGACAGCATTTGTGTATTTCCAATGAATATGCACGTTAAATTTATTTCTTGGGCAAGGGGGTCGTACCATTATTTTTTTCTCTAAGATTTTGTTTTTCTTTAAAGTTGGGGTTTATAACTTTTTAGAGAGAAAGATTTTTTTCAAAAAAGCTTTTAAAAAACGTTTTTTTAATTTACTTGTTTTAGTATTAATTTTTTTGTTAGGAGGAAATAGATTAGTGACCCTGATAAAAATTTACCGAAAGGGAGCCGGGCATATTTGTAGCTGTGCTGCTGCTTTTCGCTTCTCTTATTCAGCGTGGTTGTAGTTAGGGCTGTCCCGAAAAGGTCTCTCATTGAAGAGGGGGGGGGGCGTATGTGCTTTTTGCCAACAAGAGGCACACACAAAAATAGGTCCTCATTATTTGACATTTGCCAACTATACTTCAAAACTTGCCAACTGAAATGCTAAGTGTACAAATGTGCTAACTCAAATGCATATATAGCAGCTTAAGGGAAGGGGGGGGGATACCCCTTCATCCTCCGTTAGGGACGGCCCTGGTCGTAACAACCACTCTAACAGAAATAAAAAAAATTTTTGTTTATTAATAGCTATTCATAAAACTGTTGTCTGGAATGACCTAATTTTAATTAGTCTATTCCAGATAACAATTATTCCTTTATTATTCTATTATCTAACAATTATTCTAGTTAGTCAATTTCAGAAATAACTTTCATTTTGGTTAGATTGGTTTTTAATAACAACCACGCTGAATAAAAGAAGCCAAAATACAAAACTTGGAATAAATGTGCAAAATGCAGAGCCATTTCAAAATCAAGAACAAAAAACCAGATAGTCTTTTTAAAAAATGTTGAATAACTAATGTAAATAAACATCAAGATTAATAAAAAAAAATTAATAAAAATAAAAGCAAAAGTAATTAACTTAAAAAAAGTTTATAATTTTTCATACCAACCACAACCGCTTACTTTAATTTATTTAATATAGCGAATTTAGAACGATGATTTAAAAAAGCACACTTTCGAGTTTAAAATTATATGGTCGATTAAAAAGAAAAGTGTCTTGATGTTATTTTATCATACAGATGAAATAAATTCAAGTTCTTTTTATTTTGGTAAACTTTTGTTACTTTTTTTACTTTAAGTTTTCAAAAATTTAAAGTAAAAAAACTAACAAAAGTGCAAATCACAATATTTAAACAACCAGATTCCAATCACCTATTTAAAATCAGGCCCGTAGCAAGCTTTTTTCTTTTGTTTGAGAATTGAACTTTATGTAACGACATTGAGCAAACTCCAAACATTTACATATTCATGTTTATGTAAAGCTTTTCAAATCTATTGCAGTAATCGGAGTCTGTTAACAATAAACCCCTAAAATGTTAACTTCCCATTTCATCACTATTTTCATGGCTCACGCACTAATGGCATTTCATGAAAATAGCGAGGAATACATTCTTTAATGCAGTGGTTGAAACATTCTTTAATGCAGTGGTTGAAACATTCTTTAACGCAGTGGTTGATTTTTAATTCTTAGAATTTTTTATTTTTCTAAATTTGCCGTTACAAATTATTACTTTTCTTTTGTAAAATACACGAATGGCGGGGGCAAGAAGAAGACAAAAATAGTCTTATTGCCAAGCCCCTAAATATCCGCACATAAATAAAGTCATTAAAAACTTGTCATTAAAAATTGATGATCATGTGTTTTTCTTAAGTTTGAGTTGAATAAGCTTATTTTAGTTGACAATTATAGTTTTGTATTTTTTGGGAATATATCTAAAAAGTTAATATATATATGTATCTGAATTACCAAATTCTCCAGTTTTAATATGTTATTTTAGAAAAAGGTGAATCTATTTCTAGAAAAACATACTAAAACAGAAGAAATATTGCATAGATAACAGAATTTTTGAATAATTTTTTTTTTTTTACATAAAAATCAAATCGTTTAAAAAAATGTTTTCCATGAAAATATAAATTAAACAAAATACAAGATTTAACTTTGAATCGATTTAAATACAAGTATTGCGTGGTATTATACCACGTCAAAAGCAATGTAAAAAGATTTCTTTACTTGAAAATGCGGCGATTCCTTTTATCTCCAAACCGATTAGTTTACTTAATCAACAGCATCTTTAACTAAAAGTATTATTAATAGTTACGTTCAAATGAGATCTTTTAATGTGTTGTTAAAAGCCATAGTAAACTCATTTAAAGACTTTATGGTAACCAATAATATAATGATGTCTATTTGCGTAAATTTTGAGATGTAATATTATTACAATTATGAGTAACCAATGATTTTGAATAATAAATATACTTTTGGTAAATAAAGCATACTTAAGTGCCAAACTTAAGTATGTTCTTGTTTATATGACATTAGAATGTTTAGAAAAATGTTGAAACAACCACCTTATTCGGTTTGGGTGTAGACTTTATATAATCTAATATTATAATTTTAATAATGATGCTACACGCAGATAAAGATATTTACGTGAAAAGGTTTAAATTTTTCATGCCCATATAAAAGTACCGTAGTTGTTTAAAACAAGATTTAAAGTCAAAGGGTATTCTTGAGCAGGTGGACATTTTTCGTATCAAAGTGTCAAAAAATCAAAATAAAGCGTCCTCTTAAAAAGTTCGGGGCTCCTTAATCTTCAGGGAATGGTGTTATAGCTCCCATAATTCTGGACAGTTTTAAAATTTCTCTCCTTAGTTTTTAAATAATAAATACATTTACGCAAAAAACTTGTTAAAAAGAACTAACTATTATGCTAATTATATAATTTTCAAATAAACTGTCCTTTCTGAGTCTCCCATGGGTGTACGCGTCTTCTGCTAACTGCCTTGTTTCAGCTTTGTCTAAATTGCAGACCTTTCGAATGGTTGGCCAGAGAGTGAACATTTTTGAGACGGTTTGATTCAGAGAATGTTTATTATAGCTAAAATTATCATCAACCGGAACTACTGAGTGTTTTAATCATGGGCGGAAACCTATTATTGATATTTTCAAGCTTTACAGGGAAGAAATACCTAAAACCGCGCAAATCAAATGTTGCGGCAAACTAAATGTTAGTGCCTCAAAGTTTTACTTTTTTGAATTACTTTTGTACAAGATCCTGTCAAAGTTATTGTAAAATAAGTAAACTTACTTACTTTATATAAATTACTTTTAATTTACTTTACAAATTTTATAAAACGTAATCCTATGTAATTTAAATTTTATTTTATATAATTTATTTTTAATAAAGGTTTGTTTGTTTACTTTTAATATAAAAAATTCTTACTTAAAAAATATTGTTTTATTTGTAAATTTAATTTACATTTGGTAGCCTTATTACTTTTATGTAATTTACTTTCATATGCAAGTTACTTTTTGATATATTTTTTTTTTTAATTAGTTACTTTTATAGGTAAATGTAAATTACAGTTTGAGGAACTTTGGTACACTGCAACCATTTTCTATAGGCGCATGCGAATTATGTCTTAATAACGTACTTAACTGTATTTTTATAGTTTATTTCAATAAATTATAAATAAAGTATTAAAATAATGAAAATTATCAAAAAATAATATCAAATTTGAAAAGAGGTCAATCATAAATGAATTAAATTCAAAAGATAGCTGACTATTTTCTATAGACGCAGTTCACATTTTTTAACAAAACTATCCAAAAAAATGTTTTTATCACATTTTCAGTATTCGATTGGACCTCCTTAACGCTCAATTACTTGATAAATTTGTTTTGGCATACTTTCCATCAAGTTTTCCAGCACTTTTGGCTCCATATCCTCCCAGCATTCTGATACCGCTACTTTTAGCTCTGCCACAGAGTTATACTGCTTCTGGTCAGCATAGATACGTCTTACAATGATTCTCCAGATGTTTTCAACAGGATTCAAATCTGGAATGCGAGCAGGTCACCACATTTGCTCAATTTTTTTAGCTTCAAACCAAACTTTAGTCTCGTTACTATTGTAAATGCTGGCGTTGTCTTGTTGAAAAACAAACTTTTTGCGTCGATATTTGTTTTTAAATAGAATCAAGCATAATTTTAGCACATAAATATATTCAGAACTTTTCATTTTGCAAGATATAAATGCTAAATTTAACTTTTCTGTTGCACTTAACCCAAGCCAAAACATCAAAGATCCACCACCAAAATTTCTTGCCGAAAAATATTTGGGTTATCTCTTCATATCACGCCAATAGCCACTAAAACCATCAGGCCCATCAAGTTTAAACTTTTTCTCGTCCAAAAAAATTACTCGGTATTGAAAACAAAAATATTCAGCTTTTTAGACATCTTGCGTATTCATGTGAATTTAATCTAAAATTTCTTACTCGTTCCCAATTGCGTACCATGTTTTCGCGGGCGAATTCCATCCGTTTCTGTTTGTGAACGGGCTTTAAATTTGGTGCTTTATTCATTTTTGATCGTACAATGTGTGGGCTGTCTTTAAGAACTTTCCTAATTGTCTCCTTGCAAACATTTAAACCCAAATCTGACTTAATTGTTTCCAAACTTTTTGATGAATTTGATGCGAGTCGAACAATTCTGCGTTTTTCGTGGTCTCAAACCCTAGATTTCTTTGGTTTCCTTTTGATTATTGCATAATCTGTTTTTCAAGAAGTTACGGATAACGTGATCTGATCTCTTCAATCTTCTAGCCATTTCTCGATTTGGAACATTTTCTCGATGATAAGCCAATATCTGACCTTTTTCAATATTGGTAAGGACCTTTCCTTTCGGCTTTTGGTTAAGTTCAACTTAATTTCGACTCACAAAATAAAAAATACTACAGAATATAAGAAATTTGCGACAAAACTCGTCAAAACTTAAGTGCGTCTATAGAAAATTACTCGTCAAAACTCGTCAAATTGCCACGTGAATATTAAAAATTTAATTATTTTAATACAATCAAGACAATTAATAATCAGATGCATAATGGATCATTGTTTTCTTACATGTACTAATTCAAAAGTACAGTTAGAACAACTTTATTACCACTGTAACACTGTAAATCCGCTAAATTCTTCATGCGTCTATAAAAAATGGTCGCAGTGTATTACGTAATGTAATTTTCAAAAGTAATTAAATTTTAAATGTAAAAGTAAAATAGCTTTTTCATGTGACTTACTTTTACATGTGAAAGTAAATTACTTTTTGATTTAATCTTCTTTCACATAACTTACTTTTGAAAGTAAAAAAACTCACATTATAAAGTAAAAATTGTTTCAAAAAAATTAATTTCTTTTACGGAAATGTAAATTTACATAAAACGTTTAAAATTACTTATGCAATTTACTTTTTGATAAGAATTAACTTACTTGTGTAAATAAATAAAAATGTAAGTAAAAGAGCCCTAGTTGTACGACCTTTTCACTTTTTTTGACACAGCCTTCCCAGCGGGCACAGAACGTCCGCTGGACGTTTTAAAGACGTCCTATGGGCTTCTAACTTTACAAGTCCGAAGTACGTTTAAAAGGGCTTCTATCAGTGGTACCAGTATGGAGGAGATAATTTGGTTTGCACTTTGTAGAGAGATACGTTTCTTAAAAAAAAGTGCAAATTAAAGCAGAATTATAAAAAAGTAAAGGAAAACTGCATAATTGTCTGACAAATGGTGTTGCAGTTTATAAAGTGTTTGTGTTACTTAAATTTTTCTAATAAAAACAATAAGTTTTTGAAGATTTTGTTATTTGATAACTTATCATGTTTATTTTTAATAAATTGAAAGTTTATTACCTCAGTAAAATTAAGGTGTCTAAATTTATCGTTAAGGTACAAAATTTGAGCATTTGTTTCACTCCGAGTACATCTTTTATGCAATGTTTTCTAAAATCCGTACTTGTGATAAGGTGAGTTAAGCTTAGCCTTTTTTTTTAGCCCAGTCTTGAAACCTTCTCAGTAATTTTAGAAAAAGTGCTTTTCTAAAATTACTGAGAAGGTTTCAAGACTGACTAATCTTTATTAATCTTTTAGATTTCCATAAAAATTAATCTTTTAGATGTCCATAAAATGTAATATAATATTGCATATATTTTTTAATACATATACTAGATAGTTATGTGGATTAAATAAATATTAATTGTGGATCGTTATTGTCGACTGTTATAATTAATAAACGAAAATTTTAGGCGGTGACTCCTAATCTTAGAATGACTCTTAGTATGAAACCTAAGGAAAAAGTTCTATTGAACTTCTATAAACTTGCCAGTGACTTTTAGTCCAAAGAGATAACTGCATTTTTTTGATAAGGGTATTGAGTAGTTGTTTAGATGTTTGAAACTAGCAATTTTTAAACATCCAGAAAACTCCAAATTTATCTATTTTCTAATCAATGACAAATGACGATGTTTTGCTAAAAATTGCAGTAATTAGAAACTGGGAAAACAAACCCCTAATATGTTAGCCCCCTACTTCACACATAAGTTCAAAATATATTTTTTACAATAGTATAATAAATTTTTATTCATCGATACATTTTAATTTTTATACAATACAATTGGTGGTCAATATTTATAACCTTGTAAAATTAAAAAAAACTAAAAAAAGTTATTAACAAATTTTTAAGCCGACTCACTGTGAATGTTATGAAATTGTTTTAGAAAAAATTTCTTCTAGTTTGCTGAACTAACTTATTTTTTATAAAATATTAAAATTAACAAAGTTTTTTTAAATTAAAGTTCGCTAAAGCGTTGCCATTTACGAAGATATCTAGATGGTTATTTTGTAGCTTTTTTCCTCTTTTCAGATCTGGTAATAATTAAGACTTGGTACCTTTAAATATTTGATACCTTTTTGCAAAGTTTTCCTCGTGTCTTGAAGTGTTTTTTTTTAAGTTACATTGAAAAAATTGTTTGAAAACAAAATTTTAAAAAAGAATTGCATTTACTCGAATTCATATAATAAAATGGTTTATACTCAGTTTTGAAAGTAGGACCATTGGTAAATTTCGAAAGGTTTACTTTGACAAACTTTTTGCTAAGCATTATTTGTTAAAATCATTTTTTTTTAAAGCCTTATGTATGTAAATGCTTTTTAACGTATTTCAAGAAAAACACCACTTTAAAATTATGCTATTTTAGGAGATTTTTAATCAAGGCATTTAACTATATAGAAGCTTTATTATGTTAATTCAATTATGCAATAGCCAATAATTAATTTCTTAAAATAAGCATTTTTATTGTCTGAAAAAACGTCTTTTAATGTCTGATAACGTCTTTTTTTTTAAATCTCTTAGAGTTCAAAAATTATGACTGTATAAATTTGTGACCCTCCCCCCCCCCCCCCCCCGAAGTTAGGGGCTTCAAACTTTGTTAGGTCATAATTTTTAAACATTGAGTGATGATTTTATGAAAATAAAAACTCATCGATGAATATAAGTCTAGTTAGAAATGTTACTCTCACGTTTGGGCTTACTTGTTACTCTCACGGGCAGTGAGAGTAACAAGTAAGCCCAAACGTGAGAGTAACTTTTCTAACTAGACTTATATTCATCTATAAGTATTTATTTATTCGATTTTGGGGCAGGCTCTTAAATTCCTTCCTACGCCACAGTATATATATATATATATATATATATATATATATATATATATATATATATATATATATATATATATATATACTATTATAAGTAAGACAATTTTTTCGATTTTTGTTAAAATCAATTATTTTGTAAAATACATGTTTCGACTATATCATAGCCATCATCAGTTAAAATATATTAAAATGCTTAAACCAAATTAGTAAAATTAAGTTGAATTAATAGAAACCTTATAAAAAAAAAATACAATAAAATGCAATTAAAATTTGTAATATTTGCTACAAACTTTATTTGCATTTTTATTGTATTTTTTATTATAAGGTCTCTATTAATTCAACTTAATTTTACTAATTTGGTTTAAGCCTTTTAATGTATTTTAACTGATGATGGCTATGATATAGTCGAAACATGTATTTTATAAAATAAATGATTTTAACAAAAATGTATTTTAATTGATGATGGCTATGATATAGTCGAAACATGTATTTTATAAAATAAATGATTTTAACAAAAATTAAAAAAATTGTCTTATTTATTAGAATATTTACACGTTTTGTGCTAAAGACAAACTTTGGAAATATGTGTGTGTGTGTGTGTGTATCTGTGTGTGTGTGTGTGAATTTAAATTTGTTTAATCATGAATCAAAGTTTAACTAGCAAAACCATCATACAAAAATAAAAGTTTTAGTTGTAAACTCTGATGGAGTGGTGCTTCGAAATTAAGTAGTTCAGTAGTTAAGACACACAGTGTGTCTTGGTTAGCTTTGAGAGTGCGTCTAATCAACTTTTAAAAAAGTTAGTTAAGTTCGCATTGACTACATTTACTGGTAGCCCACTCCAGCTGTTTACAACTTAATTAGTAAAAAAATTGACTCGTTTTTGGCAGGTTTTTACAATTTACCGTGTTAGTCGTTGATTGTGTCCACGCAGGTTTTACTCTGGTAGCGATTGCAATATATACTTGCGGAACTACAAAGTCGAATTTTTTTATTCCGTTTGTAACTTTATACTGCTGAATCATGGTAAGATTGAGTATGGCCAGTCTATCCTCATAAATTTTATGTTTTTTCTCGCTTATTATTTTGTTTGCTTGCTGTTGAATTCTTTAAAGTGTCACTTTTAACGTCAGAAGACCAGGCTTGGATAACATACTTGAGATGAGGTCTAATGTATGTTGTGTAGAGTACCTCCATAACATTATCCTTCTAGTGCAAAGTAATTTTTTTTGTCTGCCAAGTACTTGATTTGATCAGGCTGCTGCAGCTTCAAATTGATGTTTAACCTTTAGGTTGTTTGTTGTTAGGATATCTAGTTCACGTTCAATAATTGTTGTTCCTAGTTCTATTTGATTATTGTCTATGTCAAGCTTTGAGTAAAGGCGCACTGAAATATTTAAGTAACCAGCATGCATGACTTTACATTTATCAAGATTGAAAAACATGAGCCACTTCTTAGACCATTCGACTGCATGATCTATGTCTAGTTGTAGTTTACCGCATCATCTTCTGTTTTGATGACCCATCTTTAAATGATGCACAATGTTGTCTGGAATGTTGTTTATATATCAGAAACAAAAGTGGAATCTTGTGGAGCTTCGCTAGTAACAATTACTCATTCCGGCTTGCTATTGCTGTAACCACCCTCTCTTTTCGTTTTTTAACTAGTGTGTTGTCCACTCCAGGAGTGCACCGTGTATGCTATATGTGTTAAGTTTTAAAAGAAGACGCTGGTGAGGTACTTTGTCGTAAGCTTTTGCAAAGTCTGTGTAAATTACGTCTACGGCATAACTTTGAAATAGTGCTTCTGTTAAGATGTCATGAGCCTCAAGTAGATTAGTTGTACAGCTGCGTCTTGGAAAGAATTTGTGTTGAGATTTTGTGAAGATCCTATTTTAAAGGCAACGTTTTATGATTCTCTAATGTATAAAACTTTCCACTATCTTACACAGTACTAATGTAAGTGAAACTAGCTTGTAGTTCGAGCATTTCCTTCAGCTTTCATTTTTAAATATAGGAGTCACGTTTGATAGCTTCCGTAGGTTAGAAACTCTGCCTTCAAACAGTGATTTTTTGAAAATCATTGAGTGTGGCCTGGCTAACGCAGTGACACAGTATCGAAGAACACGCGGATGTATATTATCATAGTTTTTTGACTTTGTCTCTATAAGCTGGGTGACCACCTCTTTGATTTTGTTAACAAACATCTGATAATTGTCGTTTACTGAATCGGAATTGACAATTGTCACCTAGTCGTAGGATGTGATTAGCGTTGAGATTGCTTTATAGTGGATGGTCTAAATATGGTTTACGGATGGTCTATGCTTATACTTGCTAATCGTGCCCATTTCCTCAGCCTGTATATCTACAATACAGTTGTCCTCACCTATATAACCAATAAAAGTAAATGCCAAGATGTCTTCCAAAACTGTCTCCCAAAAGCAACTCATTCTAATCCTTATGATGCAACCAACTATGGTACCCTTCCAATTGAGGAATGTCTTGGAAAATTCAACACTAGAACATCAAAATTGACAACGTATTTAAACGCGTACCTAAAAAAATTATCCGCCACCTTCGTAATGACGCTAGTAAATCTAATGCTTATTTTACTCTACCTGAAAACACTCAGGTACATTCTTAATCCCATCAAAATATTTTACTATTAGTTTTTGAAAACTTATTTCAATAAATGATTTACTTTAAAAAATATTATTTTCAAAATCAGTATATAGTTTTCTTATTTTATAAATCTATTAGGGCTGTTGATGAGTGGGGTCTGGTTATCGACCGACCCTGAACCAGACCCGATTTGTAAATACGGGTCTGAGTTTTAGTTGGGTTTCAACGGACCCTGCCGGACTCACACTCAATTTACCTTACAGGTCTGGGTCAAGACCCATCTCGGTTGTGACAAAACAAGAAAAAATTAGTGCGTAACATTAAAAGGTTTGGGCGTACGTCATCATGGTATGTCATTTTGAGTGCGTATGTCATCATTATTGCAAACAATAAATGTGTAATCGAAGTAGTTTTTTCCAGCTTTCACTGATAGAAATTCCTAAAAACCAAAGAAGTTAGCCATAAAAAAAAATACAAAAATGAGTATCCAATAGATTATTTGTCTGAAGCATCACTAAAAACCTATGTTGCTCTGTGTCTCTTCCTCATAAAATATAGATTTTATTTAATTTTTATAAAAAAAACAACTAATAAAACTTTTTTTTTCTTGGTTATTTAAGAGTTTAAAGAAAATTTAACAGTATTCTCACAGAATACCGCTAATCTAGGAATTTCACGCCGCCTTTCTCAATAAAGTTGCAAATATGAGCAAATAAGAGCAGTAATTGAATCTTGGGCCTCTTGATATAAAAGCTATAATCACTAAAAACATCGTTTGTCAGCATTTGTGTCTAATAATTGATAAGATTAGAAAATGTGCGTAATTTAAAATTTCTAAATGGAATTCTTTAAAAAATTGTTATAGATATTATAAGACCAATACGCAACCTGCTTGGTTGATAGTCTAACGGGTCTCGGTCTGATCGGTTTCGGGTCCATAGTAAAGAACCCTAAACCCCGTTCAGATGGGTTGGGTCGGATAGGGTCTGGGCTTAAATCCACCCCATTAACAGCCCTAAATAGAACATCATTCTTATCTCAGGAAAAATTATTTTCAATTATTTTTTACTATAAAATTGCTCCACTTTTTTATATTTGAAATTTTTTTATTAGATAAAGCATCATTTGAAACGTCTTACGAAACAAAAATGTAGTAAAATTTAAAATCGTATTTAAACCATCAAAAATGACTCAAAAAGTTTATTGCTCCGGGTGACACCAACCTCAGCAACATCACCTCTGTAATATTATTTTTCAATAATATTTTCTAGAAATGTTGACAGAGAATAATTTTAAATTGTTTGAAAAAAGCGTAGCTTCAAAGTTAGTCGATTCACCTAAAGCATATCATATTTGTAAATTAGGTGTCACTTCATTGACAAGTTTATTATTATAAGAGTGACACCTTACCTTATTTATGTAAGTTTCTAACTCAATTATGTAAATTTTCATGTTTTATGGTAAAATAAATTGACAAAAACTAAAAATAAAATAAATCCTCAGTACATGTTTTGGTGAATAATATCACTATAAGTCTGGCTCTTTATAATCAACAAGTTGGTGTAGGCATAAGTTGATAATAAAGAATGAGACATAAAGTACTTAATCATCGCTTATCTTTCATAGACACCGCTGCATTTCACTTAACAGTAAAAAAATGTACGAATATTTTTATTTTTGATTTGACATATTTTTTATCTCATTTTTTTAAAAAAGCGATAGCCCAGAGTTTGTTGTTTCATGATTTTTTTTTACAATCATCTTCAGATAATATCCTCATAACTAGGTAATCCTCAATAAAATTTGGAGATATGTTTGGGAAAAATGAAATGTCACTTGATCAAGTTGAGGTTATTTATAGATTTTATACAAACAAGTTCGTCATGTTTAAGTTCGAGAAAATAATTTTGCGTTTTAGATCCTGGACAAAAAATTTTTGAAAAAAACAAGCTATATTTTTTTTTCTAAATTTAAAAAATTGAAAGAACTTATCACTAATTCAAATAAAAATTATTACCCATAACGCATTTAGCGACGCAACTAAAATTCATTGAGCGACGCAACCAAAACGCATTAAGCGCTTGATAACTTATGTAAATCAATTTTATTTATTCTCAATGTTAGATTTTAGTTTTTTTGAGTTTTTATCTTTATTTTCGGTTATTGGTGAAAAAATCTTTTTGAATGTTAATACAATTGCCACTGTCTTATTTGCCGATACTGTCAGAATATTGCTTATCTTGACCAATATAATCCAGTAAAAACAATACTACTTACTATTAGGGAGGAATCGTTACTGGAAGTGAGACGGAAACAACAGTTTATGTAAAACAATCAAATTTATATCCTAAGATTAATATAACTTGATAAATAACTTATTCAAATTATTTAAAAATTTCAGAAAGTTCTTTATGAGATTCTGCCACGAAGAGCCACTTCTGACGTATGTACATGGAGGAATGGGAGGGGTGGTAACGATATTAGGCTATTTGAAAGCAAATTTATAAATATTTTGCTTTACAGATTATGGAAAAAACGGTGTTATGTTGTTCTTGTTTGTCAATAGTGTGTTTGTGTTTATAACTTGATTGCTTGATTTTAAATATATTTAATAAAAATATTCGCATGATTAAAATTATTTAAAAAAAGAAGTAATATTTAGTAAATAATAACTTAATAAATGAATAAGAAACAAATAACTTCAGCTGTCATTTATAGTAGTTCTTTTTTCAGCATTTTACATTGGTGCCATTAAAACCATCGACTAATTGCTTAATAAAAGTAAGAGGAGGAGAAAAAGCTTATTTGGACTTAATAGCATTATCGTTCATTGTTTAATTTTTGTGGCTTAAGTCACGACTACGATGCTGTTAAAAGTATGATGACGTAAACTATTTTAATTAACTATAAGACTGTTAAAAAAATATCTAACATAAGCTCTGCTCAAAGTAAATCAAGGTCTTCAACAATAAAGCAGCCGTAGCCGGCTAACTAACATTTATTATAGATTTAATTTTATTTATTTAAATGAAAATCTTTTAGCTTTTTAAATTCAAATTAAGTTTTCTTATATTCTATTTTATTGTTTTTTAAGTTTATTTAGATTAGAAGATATTAGTAAAAAAAAAAAATTTTTTTGTTTATATCTTTATTTCCTCGGATTTAACGTACGCTTATAAATACCTGACGTTTTTTTTTTACGCTAATTTTCTTCAATAGAAAATCTTTGAAGATTTTACTAAAAAATCCCGTAGTATTCTTTTACAAATCTATTGAAAATGCTTCCGCAATCAAAAAATGTAACAAATCAAAATGCTATATTTAGAACTTTTTTTATACTTCTTTTTGTAGCAATCTTTCCTCAAGTCTTTATATAGTTAGCAAAAACAAAACAGATTTCCACTTTATATCCAGTTAAGATTACTGGTTTTAATTCATCTAGTCATTAACACCTATTAACTGCATTAGTCTTTGCTTAAATGCTCAATCACCTATCTTTCTTTCAACGGAGGAACCCTTTTTAAATTTTTCTGTTAATTTTGTCGCCGCTCCAAATCTTATTTTTATCAAGCAATTGCCGAACAGGAAATTGTTTCATATATAAAGCAAAAAAGTATATTTTTTTAATGTCTCAGTGTAAAACAACTGGCCAAGTAAAATGATCAGTTTACATGCTGCAATTTTGCTTTTTTTATGCCTCGTTTACGTGGAAAACCATTGTATAAGAGGGTAAATGTGTTTCTCATTTGTTTCTTTTTGTCAAACCTTGATTAAAATTGTTTATTTTTTCTTTATAACCTGATGTTTAATTTAATCTATTGTAGAGAAAGACAACACAAAGCATCTTGCTTAAATTTTCCATATTTCATGAGACAACAAACACCACTAAGCTACTCTACGCAACCAGCTAATTTTACATTTAACAATGCCTTGACAAGTGAACTATTGTATAATGCTTCTCGCATAGCTACTGATGCATGCGAGCAACAATTCCAACATCAGCAATGGAACTGTTCTTTGTCTACTTTTAATAAGCTTACAAAGCGAGGTAATAAATTTTTAAAAATATTTTTATATCACACACACACTCATAGATATGTATATATATATATATATATATATATATATATATATATATATATATATATATATATATATATATATATATATATATATATATATCGTATTTTACACACGACATATATATATATATATATATATGTCGTGTGTAAAATTATTTTTACTATCCAATTTCAGCATCTCGGGAAACTTCATTTTTGTTTGCTATTTATTCTGCTGGACTTGCCCATTCCATAGCTGCTGCGTGTTCTCGAGGTTTAATTGAAAATTGTAAATGTCATTCAACAAATAATAAAATTTACCGAATGACAGAAAGAGAAGTTATATATGAAGATGCAAGCTGCGCTTCCAACAGCATTGCGTTTGGCATCACAGAGTCAAGAAAAATGCTTCATAATGATAAAGAAAATGATCTGAAATGGAGAATCAATGAACATAATAAAGAAGCAGGGAGAAAAGTGAGTTGCTTTTATTAGTTCCGGTATTAATAATTTGTGCTGTGAAGTTTTAAGGTGTTTTAAGTAATTAAAAATAGCTTGTTTTTTCTTTTATCCTTCTTTTTACGTTTTTTTTTCTTTAAACAGATGTTAAACTCCAATGTACTTAACCGCCAAGTAAGTTGCCAATGCCACGGAGCTTCTGGTGCTTGCGCAATAAAAAAATGCGCACAACAAATTCCATTCTTTAAAGCAATCGGGCAACAAATTATGTTAAAATATAACAATGCTATACAAGTACAATCAGATAACAATGTATTCTCGTCAAAACTTATACCATATCACTTAGAAAATTTACAAGAAATAACCGAAAATGATTTGGTGTACAATCAGCCAAGTCCCAACTTTTGTGAGCTAGATAAACATTCTGGTAGTTTAGGTACACGAGGAAGAATCTGCTCAGCTAACAGTACAGGATCTGACAGTTGCGGTAAACTTTGTTGCAATCGAGGATATTCAGAAAAGACAACCTTTATTACTGTTTCATGTCGATGCAGATTTGCGTATTGCTGCGATGTGAAGTGTGAAAGCTGCCAAAAAAAGGTTGTGACTCAGTTCTGCAATTGATTGTTGTTCTGCTCATTAACAACTATTAATTGAATTAAAAAGGAGAAGTAGAGGGGCTTTATTAAATTAAAATAGTTATATTGTTTATAAAAATTTTATTTATACTATTTATTTTATTATAGCAAAAAAACTAATAAATTATTTATTATTTATTGTTAACACAAACCCATTTATTTTATCAATAAAAACAATTTTCCAATTAAAGTTTCAAAAAATAAAAAAAATTTTAATATTTGGTCGAAAATTTTTTTTAGCGTAAAAATAGAATTTTATTTTACTTTTAAGGAAAAAGTTTAAGTTTTTATTTTATTTAATGTATAGTTTAAATTGTATTTATACGTTCAATGATATATATTTGTTATTTATTTATATTTTATAAATATATATATAGTTATAGAAGTTGCAATTATATTTGTATTTTGATTGTCTGCAGAAAATTTACATAATATAAAAATAATAAGTACATTTAAATTGTTTTTATTTATGATTATCTAAATAAAAATAATCGCAAACAAAACTGAATTATATATTTAGCTCTCTTATATCCGACTTACTAAGTTTTAAATACGCCGAAGGTACCCGTTTGAATACGGGTTGTCATGACAAAAGACGTTATCTACTTTTCGTGTTAAAATACATTTCAGGGTTCTTTCACCCTGGTATATGTTGTTGTCGCCGATATGGACTTACACACTGACTTTGCAAAAAAGCTGTTTGTTTTTTTATTATCATTTTTATCGATAATAATTTATTTGCAAAACGTTTCAATTAAAAGCATTAAAAAAAATGTTTGCTTCTTTTTTAAAAAAAAAGGTTACAATTGAAACAATATTAATAAAAAGTTTAAATATTTCAAAACTGATTAAAACAGTGTGTAAATTTTTATGTAAACGGGAAATATATGAGTCTTTGATTATTTTACACAGTAAGTGTACCAGAATTTGTTTAAAATATTTTACGTTCAGATATGTCAGATGCTATATTAGGTTCAATGATTTTGTTGGCGTCAGGAAAAGAATTACTAAACAATAAATATCTTGACCAGTTAGTAAAAATACTAACACAATGATTCAACTTCATTAAACTAATATTTTACATTACGATAAACGATATAATCTAGTTAATATATCATTTTTCCCTTGAGATATTAATTATTAACATTGCCATTATAATAAAGTATTGATAACTGTTATCAATATTTTATTATAATGGCTATGTTAATAATTAATATCACAAGTGAAAAATGATATATTAGCTAGATTATATTGTTTATCGTTATGTAAAATATTAGTTTAATGAAGTTGAATCATTGTGTTAGTATTTTTACTAACTGGTCAAGATATTTCTTGTTCACTAATTTTTTTCCTGACGCCAACAAAATCATTGAATCTAATATAGCATATGACATATCTGAACGCAAATAATTTTAAACAAATTCTAGTACACTAAATGCTATTTTATGGCTGGCAACAGACACCGGAGCCATTAATTTAAATATCTCAAAAACTTTTTCAACAGCCGCAGGGCAGTGATTAAAAAGATCTTTCTTTAAGAAACATGAGAACCAGGGTGTGATCTCTGGGCATAATTCGCGTCATCGTTGAGGAGGTGTGAACTTCCTAGTTAAATGCACTTTCGCGGTTTTCGGAAGGCATAAATTAGCATTATCACTGAACCCCAGTAGTAGAAACGCTTCTGAATATCCGTATCATATAGAAAACAACATTAAAAATGGACTACTTTTAGATGTTAAGAAACAAATAAAGTAATAAAATAATTAAGAAAAAAAAAAGAATTTTATAAGAATTTATATAGATTTCAAATTTAAAATAAACAAAATTTCTGTTACAATAACATAAAACAATTGAAGTAAATAAAAGATAACTTACAAAACGAGTTTGGATGTTTAAATTAAATAACTTTAAAAAAATAATAGATCACTATTTTTTTTTTATAGTTATTTAATTTAAACAACCAAACTTTAGGCAGGTAACTTCAAGGGTAATATTTAAGGGTAAATACTTTCAACGAAAGTCTGAAGAATTTCCAAAAAATTAATTTTATTATTTTTTTAAATGATCTAGATTTTAAAATTTATAGTGCTAATTTAGTTTAATAACAGAACCAGATCCAGGCTGTAGCAAGTGTAGCGATTGCTACAGCCAGCTCATTTTTTTTCCTCTTTTTTTTTTTCATGCAATAGAGAAAAATATTTTAAATAAGATATGGAGGTTACAAGTTGTCAAAATGCAGCGCTTCAAAAATTAATTCAAAATCATAGCTGAGCCAAGTTGACTATGTTACGGAAAAATTTCATTCGGAAAAATGAAATCCTTGACTAAAAAACCCGTGTTTTTAACGGGTTTTGTCTCACATGCCTATAGTTTTTGAAAGAATATCAAATATTTCGCAGCGTATCAACTTTAAGTTAAACTGGAAGTTAAATAAAATGCTAATCTACAGTAGCAACTTTAGCAAAAGTCAATTTGTCATGTTTTGAAACAACTCCATACATAACCCCCGATAATTTGTTATATATTTAGAATATTTAGCTACAATCTTTTTATTTTAACAAGGAGGTCTTCATTGTGACTAAAAGTCATCAAGCGAGAACCTGTAGTAAAAAAAAAAAAATTGTCTAGCAAATATAGAAATTCTGTTAAATATCCATTCTCCGTTTTTAAAACTATTTTTAATAAAGCGGATAACAATCATTAAATGAAAAAGTTTTATAAAGACTAAATTAAGTAGTTAATTTTTAATTAACAACCGTCTGTTGGTTTCTTTATTTAGTCTATTAAGAAAATGGTGAAATTTGTTTATGCCTATGAAAAATGCTGAAATGTGTTTAGTGCTGTTTTACGAGTTATTTATCATTGAAGAAGTCAAACAATTTAAAAAAGACTTTAAAAAATTTATAGATTTCCCAGTTCCTAGAGACAAAGAGTAGAAAATAAGTTGGATAGAATGTTAACCTAATGCGAGTTTTAAAACGTCTAGCTACACTTTATTATATGATCTGATTGGCATCAAAACTTCAAAAAGGTTAAACTAAAATAATCACCCTGAAACTTCTTCTCAAACGTTTACACGACTAGTAATTTTATTAAACTTACTGTCACATAATGGAAAACATTTAATCTAAAAATTGTCATAAATAAGCATAAAATATTGACACATGTAATCAAATAGTAATCAGAAAATAGGCATAAAATATCAGCACATGTCACAAGGCATTTCACAAATTATTCACGTGAAGAAATAGTCTAGTTGATTAAAACACTATTAAGAGAAACACTTTTGTTACAAACATGTTATATTAAGAAAATTTGTTACAGAGCTACTTGAAACAGAATTTAGAAATTTAAGAAAAGTATCTTTAGACATATTTTTTAAGTGTTCTTTGAAACAAAGTAGTTGTTTACATTAACATGTGTTTTGAATTTTGATTTCCTTAACGAAACCAACAAAATTGAATCTTTGAAACCAACAAAACTGTTTACATTAACATGTGTTTTGAATTTTGATTTCCTTAACGAATATTAAATTTTGACGAGTAGGGGAGACCGGGGCTTGTTGTCCGCAGGGGTGAGTTGACGAACTGCGTTTATCTTTAGAGCCTTTCATCAGAAAGTGACAAAAATTACTCAGAAACTTCCTCATTGACCATTTCATCATTCACTGTAAAATTGTCAGGATTCGCGCATGCGCATGGGAGATATTGGGATTTATGCGTTTTTTGGACAAAAACGTAACTTTTAGAACATTGCTTCCTTTTTTCTTTACTAAGAAAATATTTAGTCGTATGAAAAAAAAATTATTGTAAAAGTTCCAGTCACAATTGGTTTACTATATCCAGTCAGACTTTTTTTTCAAAGCTGCCGTTTTTCAGGATCTATAGACTGTTTATTAAAAAAAAAGCTCTCGGGGTAAGTTGACAAATTTTTTACGGGGTAAGTTGGCTCATTGCATTTACTATGGGAAAAAATATTTATTTTTATAAAATTATTTTTTTTATTTTTTTTTTATTTTTAACAATATTGAAAATATTTATTCTTACAAAAAAATTAAAAAAAAAAATTTTGTTTAGTTTTTTTTTCCGCAGATAAAAGGTGGGTTACTGTTTGGCTTTTATACGGACTAATATTTGGTACCAGCTAAAAGTAATATTAAATTTTGGGATAAAATTGTTGCAAAAATTAATTTTAAAAAAATTTATATTAATTTTGCACTTAATAGTGCATTAATAATCATTTTTATAGTTTGCGCCAACTTACCCCGGGGTGGGGTAAGTTGGCGCAAATTTTTTTTTTTTTTGAGGGTCCGGAAAGGCCCCAAGAATTTTTTTTTTTAAATGAATGCAAATTTTGTAAGATACCCTAATCCATACTCTTTAAGACTACACTTTAATATTTTTTAAGAAATGTACTGTTAGGGCTACAGAGCTCATAGAGTAAAAACCGAGCCAACTAGCCCCGGTCTCCCGTATAATGTTTTTTTTTTAAACTTTGGTCAATATCCAAAATCATTTGAATAGGTGGATTAAAAAGTCCTTTTGACAATACAGTTCGATGGCTTTTCTTCAATTTGATTGGAGATAAAGTTTGTTTGACTTCCATTTTCAATACTTTTATGCAATACTTTTAATGCATTACTTAATTGAAATTAAGTGTTATCATCACAATATACTTTTCTATATTAATTTATAAAAAACTACTGAAAACTTTCTACACCAAAATCAAACAAAGAACTATGTTGTTTTAAATAAAGAACGACAATATTAGGTCTTGTTAGGTCGACATTCATTCATTGACACTTTTGTTTTTATTATTGACTGAGATATTTAATTTGTAATATGCCTAAAGTTTGCTGTTTTGGGATTTTAAAAGCATTACTTATTTATTTAAAGCAATATATTTTTATTTAAAAAGTTTAGTTACTTTAGTTCAATTTTTTATTTGATTTGAAACATGTTTCTTTTCTTCATTATTTAAAGAAAAGTTTATTGTAACGAAGTAATGAAGTTTATTATTAAAAATATGAAAATATTTATAAGTTGTTTTTATAAATTTATATAAATCGTTACAGTGTCTATTTTAATTTTCAGATATTTTATAAAGTAAGCCATTAAATAAAGCATAATGTGTTTTAAAACAATCTTTAATTAAGTAAAAATGAATTTTAAACAAGTTTAGATTAAACTTGTCGTTTTCATTTTTAAATGTCAACCTCCAATTTTTTAACAGACCAAAACATTTTAACAACCACAAATATTTTGTTGATTTAAATATATAGATAAATTTATATGATAATGTTTTATGTATTAATTGGCATAAATACATTGACTGGCAATAAAAGACAAGTAAACTATCATTTCGTTAAGAAGTATTCAGTTTAACTAGATGGCTTTAACGTCGCGTAAATCAGTAACTTTCTTTCGCTTTAAACGGACGGAAGAAGAAAGCAATGATAGGGGACCTCATATATCACTATAAGCCACTGTACATCCAAGGCTTGCGCGAATGGTGTATAATAAACAGACAAAGTTTACTATATTAAAATCAGTAAGTACTAAATAATGTCTTGGTTAAGACTTAAATTGCGGGAGAGTTTTTTCTTTAATATTAACAATATGCTTAAATTTTTCAACAAAACATGTCCCCGGTACTGTATAGAATAAGAACATAACTTTAGATTATATTTTTGAGTAACAAAACTGTTTTCTGGAAACTTAATGGGGTATTTATGGCTTACTTTGCTAAAATAATGATAAAATATTGTTGGAGACAGTCCATGCCTAATTTTATACATAAACTGTACGACAGGTTTTTGTTGATTTTGAACACATTTAATGCATCAATTTTACGCGGAAGTGGCTCAAGAGACACGGTTCTTGTTGCTCCAAATACAATTCTGCAAGCATGTTTTTGTCTTGTAATCTTTATATCATTTATTTTAAGATTGGGTAATTTTAAAGGAAGGTTTTCTTTTTTAGTTGGTTAATGAAGTATAATAAATTTAGTTTTGTTAACGTTCAGTGAAAGTCTATTACAAATAAACCATTCGTTTACTTTGTTAACTTTTTCATTAATTACTTTAAAAAGGGTTTTAATATACCTATGAAAATAAAATAGATTTGAGTTAACAAGTTTGAGGTAAGAGATCATTTATTTAAAAAGAAAACAGTTACGGTCCTAAGATTGAGCCTTGAGGCTAGATCTTAGGACCACGAAATGCTATTCATATGATGCGTCATGTGTAAAGAAAAAACTTACAAGATTTTTGTTTATGGACTTACGTAACTATACATATATTAACGGACCAAAATATAATTAATATCGAAATATAAATATAGCTAAATATGGCTAAAAATATGATAATAAAATATAAATATAACTAAACTTTCTCCTAAAAAAAAGAATTTCGCGACATCACACAACGCTACACACTTCTGCACTTATGATACAACGCTACACACTTCTCCAATACTCCTTTCCATTTCGAAATTGTTTAACGAAATCACAATCAATCTTGCAGCTGTATTCTCTTCGTTAAAAAAAAGTTATAGCATTATTATGTTCACCAGATTGCTTGCTAATGAGCCTCATGAGTAACTTTCTAGTTGCAAAATTAACTTTTACTTGTAATAGAACTTTAAGTTTTCCAAAAAAGGAAGCAAGGTAAGAAGTATCTTAGCAGTGTACACTAGCCAATCACGTTATTTTTTTTCTCAACTTTTTTTCAAATTTTTTTTGCAAAAAATGTTGTCAACTTTAGTTTGGCGCAACAACATTTTGCTTAGCAAGTTATTTTAAATTCCTTTTTTTACCTCCAGACTTTCTTTTTGCAGGCTCATCCATGTCACAGTGAAAAGAATTTTCTTCTAAATAATTTCTTTTTAATAAGTAACCTGGCTTTTAACTTTGCTTTTCAAACGTAACGAAAAATTATTTGAATCTTATAGTTATTTTAATGCTGATAAAAATTTTTTTATTAAGCCAACTTTTTAGACGCAATGTAACAATAACACTTGTCAACAAAAAATTTTCATCAGATATAATTTTGAGTTGCCTGGATACAACTTTTGACGCTGATTTCAAAACTGCAATCAGATATTTTGTAGCGCGTATAGTTTTTATGATAAACTTGCGTATAGTTTTTTATGATGCGCGCGTATAGTTTTTATGACGATTGTAAATACACAGATTTACCAATATCATGTAAACAAAATACTACTTTTTACAACAATTGATTGGATATGTTTTATGTATTACGTAGATTATCATGTTCATTTGATTATTTGAGACTGTTATCGTACGTCTAGCAACACGCATAATATCAACCTTGTATCTCTGAGAACAGTTTTTTAAATTTTGCCAGTGGCAAAATGCAGTTGTAAATGTAGAACGCCACTTCGAATCTGTTCTGCTTGTTCAAACGTAATACGCGGTGAACAAAATTCTTTAACTTCCTATTCTAATTCCAACAGACAATGGTTTAGATAAAGCGGATAGTGCTGAACCTAATAGTGATGAAGCCCAGTGAAAAATAAAACCGCGTCCCACATGGGTTCCGCGTGGGTTCCGTTTGGGATTGATGGGATTTACGTGGGACGGATTTTCCCATGTGGTATCCGTATGGAAATTTGTCACCTTAAACCCATGTGGGTAATCTCACATGGGTTACATGTGGGAACCATATGGTATTTACACACATGGGAAATCCCACGTGGGTTTCCTGTGGGATTTGCATGGGAATTAATTTGAAAGCTGGAAACTAAAAAAAAAATTTAAAAAAAAAAACAAAACAAAAATTTTTTAAATCGACATTGCATTGCGTTACATTTATATTGTGTGAAAATATTTTATATTAATATAGAGAATGGCAAGCAAGTATGTAAGTACCACGAATAATGTTTATCTTTCTTTATAGAAATAAGATTAGGATTTGTGCAAATAGACGTATTATTAGGATAATATAATAGTTATTTGAATATAGATCTTGAGTAAATTATTTATAAACAATTAACTGATGCAAGTTGAAATGTTGTCAAAAACCAATCTCGCATGCATGGGACACTGCAGTGTCCCACAAAGAAATGCAGGTTTGAAAGTCAAAGAATTCCCAATTTTCTTTATTAAAAAAAGAAAAAAATAGAATGGAGATGGGTTTCTGTAACTTTTTTTATGCTCCAAAACTTTTAACTTTAGATATAATAAGGTCCTTAAGATTTAAGGGACTTACGAACTACATTGAGGAACAAAAACAGGATATTTACAGAAACTTTTCGATTTTTAATCTGGAGTACCACAGTGTTATTGAGAATAAAGCCTCTGGGTCCAGTTTTCAAAGTTATATGATCTAAAGTAATGTTTAAATAAAATGATATGCTTTAAAATGCATATAGTTATACATATAACTTCTGATAGTTAACTATATGTAACAAATTATATGTATATACATATAATTTGTTATAAAAACTTATTTTTTAAGGTTATGCTTGAACAAATTAGTACAAATTAATTCAAATTCAAGATTTAGTTCAAGTTCAAGTTCTTATTTATTCATTGTTTTTGTTAATTTTATACTTATTTGTTCAACTTATTTTTTACTACAGTAAGAATGTTTATCATTGTTGAACCGTGATTTTATTAGTAACTTAATTTTATTTTCAACATATTTTGACAACACCCTTTATATTTTAAATGACGACAGCTTAACTTATCTATTGATGTTAAATTTATTACGTTTCAATAACTCAGATTGAATCTTAACTGAATTATTGTAAGCTTTGTAGGGGTTTGTTGTATATCAAATGGTGTTGTAAATAAAGTAAAAATAATATATATATATATATATATATATATATATATATATATATATATATATATATATATATATATATAAATATAACATTAAAACAATAAAATTGATACAAAATTTCACTTTAAAAGGAATACCATTAACATTGTGATGATAGTAGCATTAGGAAACTAGTATTTATGTATTATTATTATACTATAAATAAATAGTTTTTAATTCATTTTATAAAATAGAGACTGACAACTGATAATTAATGGAAATAAATACAAATTATAAAAATCATGTAAACTTCATTTATTATTTCTAAATACAATATTAATGTTAGTCTACAAAGTTAAAATCAATTTAGAGCATTGTTATTATTTCTTTTGCGATTCGCACTTCCACTTCTGTCTCTCAAGTTTATAAAATAGGTGGTCAAATATTATTTTTACTTTATTTACAACACCATTTGATATACAACAAACCCTTACAAAGCTTACAATAATTCAGTTAAAATTCAATCTGAGTTATTGAAACGTAATAAATTTAACATCAATAGAAAAGTAAAGCTGTCGTCATTTAAAATGTAAAGGGTGTTGTCAAAATATGTTGAAAGTAAAATTAAGTTACTAATAAAATCACGTTCAACAATGATAAATATTCTTACTGTAGTAAGAATTAGTACTAGTTAACAAATTTGAACAAATAAATATAAAATAGTAAAAAAACAATGAACAAATAAGAATTTGAACTTGAACTAAATCTTGAATTTGAATTAATTGGTACTAATTTGTTCAAGCATAACCTTAAAAAACAAGTTTATATAATAAATTTTATGTATAACTAGTTATACATATAGTTAACTATCAGGAGTTATATGTATAACTGCATGCATTTTAAAGCATTTTATTTAATTTATATATTACTTTAGATCATATTACTTTGGATACTGGACCCAGAGACTTTATTCCCAATTACACTGTGGTACTCCAGATTAAAAATAGAAAAGTTTCTGTAAATATCCTGTTTTTGTTCCTCAATGTACTTCGTAAGTACCTAAAGTTTTATGAACCTTATTATATCTAAAGTTAAAAGTTTTGGAGCCTAAAAAAAGTTACAGAAACCTCCCTATCTCCCCCCTATTTTAATATTTTTTTTAATAAAGAAAATTTGACTTTCAAACCTGCATTTCTTTGTGGGACACTGCAGTGTCCCATGCATGCATGCTTGGTTTTTGACAACATTTGAACTTGCATCAGTCAATTGTTTGCAGATAATATACTCAAGAACTGTATTCAAATATCATATGAACATGTTAGAGAATGTTCATATGATATTTGAACATCACAAATTTAATAATATTGTTGTGACATGTTATATAAATAATACCATAATAGATTATGATATGAAAATGAGATAGGATATAAAGGCAATGATCAAAGAATAAATTTACTTATAGAAATATAGATGTTTGTTTATTAGTTTAATAATATTATGTTATGTGTGACCGCGGCCTTCTATAATAACAGGCCTTGACATCGCGCAACAAATTTGTTAAACTGAAGGCCAATTCCTAATACTGTGTTTACATTTTCATCTTTTAACATTAGACGAAAGTTTTTGTTTGCGCTTTTTTAATAAATCTTTAAAATTTGATTGATTTATAAATTAGATAGTGCAACTTCAAGACGATAACGTTGTAAGGTTCAAGGCGTTAACATTGTAAGGTAATAATATTGTCAAACTAACAATAAGTTTTTTTAATAATTAAAATGCCATAAAAATGCATTTAAAATGCAGTGTATCTCTTTGCAAGTCGAACTATCTCAACTACAACAAAAATATCAATTTATACAACTACAACTACAATATCAATTACAACTACAACAAAAATATCAATACTCAACTATAACAAAAATATCAATTTATAAATTCCCGAAGAACCTAGAGGAGAGAAAAAGATGTAGTGAAGCTATCCCAAGAACTGGTTTTATTGTTACAGACTATACAGCAGTATGTCAACTGCATTGGCCTAATGAAGCACCTTTTGAAAGCAAATATGGCAAGCAATGACCTTTAAACCCACCATCTGTTTTTAAAAATATTCCGCTTAGTTGTTTAGCCACACCAGCAAGTAAAGTTAGAAAAACTGTAACTTCAAGCGGTTTTCGAAGCATTTTACCAGATGAGTTAAATGATTTTCTAAAAGAGGATGAACTTATATTTGACGATATTCAATTTTTGTTAAGTGATAATAACGATGTTATTGTTTTCCAGCTTAATAAAAAAAGTTTACACCTACAATCAAAAATGTACAAACTTGGTGTTCCATTATTTATTTTAGTAATTTTCAATGATTATTTATTTGTAGCTAACCATAATAGCACAACTTGTAGTATTGCATCTTTAGCTGTAAACAAATAAAAGTTAATAAAAACAAAATCAGCTTTATTTGAAACAGTTAGATTTTTAAAAAATAAAGAAAGTTCGCTTCAGTCAAATATTCTATTCGAACACCTTAATGCTATGAGAAAAGTTAATGTTGGTGAAGTTTTATATACTTCAAATATTATATGTAGAGCATATGAGTATTTTGCTATGCGACGAAGTTTATATGATTGTTTGTGTATTGACTACAAGTTGCCAAGTATAAGGACTTTAACACGATTGACTTCAAAAATAAGCTCAATGGAGGACCTAAGTTTCATAAATAGTATTTTTATGAATTTAAATCCATTGAAAAGAACTTCCATACTACTAATTGATGAGGTCTATGTCAAAGCTTCATTACTTTACCAAAGAGGTGCTTTGTTTGGTCAAGCAGTAAACTACCCTGAAAAGTTAGCTAAAACAATTTTATCATTTATGATTAAATGTCTTTTTGGAGGTCCAGAGTTTATATGTAGAGCTCAACCTGTTGCAAATCTTTCCTCTGAATTTCAGTTTGCTCAATGTCAACAAATTGTTGGTACGATAAATAATATTGAAAATAGTAAGACACTGGTAATAATTACTGATGGTAACCGTGTAAATCAAAGATTTTTTGGAATGTTTAAAACAGTTGATAGTAAACCATGGTTAACAACATCAGGTATATATTTATTGTATGATTATGTGCATCTCTTAAAATCTATACGAAACGATTGGTTGACAAAAGAGACTGACGAACTTCAATTTTTGAACAATAAAGAACTGGCTTTGGCTAAGTGGAGTGATTTAGAAACTATATATAAAACTGAGTGCAATAGTCTTTTTAAACTCTCTAAACTTACGGCTAAATCAGTTTATCCAAAACCAATAAAGAGACAATCTGTAAAGTTTTGTTTGTCTGTTTTTTGCGAAGAAACAGTAGCTGCATTAAGAACGCATCCAGAGATTGAAAATAAAGCATTTGAAGGTACTGCTGTATTTATTGAAAAAATAATTTTTTTTCGAATGTTGTTAATGTCAAAGCACCTGGTGCTGGCATTCGGTTTAGAAATCAATTATCCAGAGAAATCCACTCAGTTGGTGATCAACAGTTACAACTGCCACGAGATATTGCTGAACTGTCAAATTTTATGAAACCTACAGGTAAGCGTGTAAAACAGCTTACGCTAGATACTAGCAATGCAATAGTGCATTCATGTTATGGCTTTATTGATCTCGTAGAAACTTTGTTGAGTAATGGAGCAAAGTATGTCTTATTAGGTTGGTTTTCAACAGATCCACTTGAAAAAGCTTTTTCTAAGCTTCGACAGGGATCTGGAGGTACTTACTTTATAAACGCTAAATCTGTAATTGAAAAAAATAATATTCAACATACTAAATTGATATTACAACTTGACATTCCTGTTGATGGTATCGATGGTCATACTTGTGACATATGTTTTAGAGATATTTCTACTGATAAAAAGAACTTCTGGATAATATACATGATCTTGAAAGCTCAGTTAATAAATCTACATTAGTGGCTGTAGTTTACATAGCTGGCTATGTGCAAAAAAGCAAAATAAAAATTTATGATGATTCTACCAATTATTATTATAAAAATGGAAGTTATCTGTATAGCCTAAACAGAGGCGGACTTGAAATTCCTTCTGATGCTCTTTTCTAATGGTCAATATTTTGCTTTTTTTTTTCAAGGTGCTACTGACCCTTCATGCAGAACATTTTGTGTTACTCAGTTTCAGTTCATTGCTGCTAAATATAAATTTAAAATCACAAAAAAACAACGCAGAGTATATTCTAATATTCTGCTAAAGAATTACTCACTAATTACCACTCCCAAAATACTAAAGCTATCATAATTTACGTGAAAATTAGTTTTGTAATTTATTATGCTATTTACTTGTTATGTTTTTTATTTTCTCATTAGCCTATATGTCTCTCAATATGTTTGGATTTGTAAATATTTACCCTGTTGAGATATATTGATAAAACTTTTTTTTTGCTTGAATCAACTTTTGTTGGTGTTTTTTATTGTTGGTGGTTTTTATTGTTACCATTTTTAGCAAAAAAAATTAAAAATACAGTTATCTTTCTAATATATAGATATATACTTTTTTATGGTTCTAAAGTAGGTTTTTACATTTTTGTTTTTGTTTTTTTGTTTAACTACTTATCCTATTTGATCACTTTTATTCAGGATTCTCCTCATGGGTTTAAGCTCATTACACATAATATCTGTTCAATTACCCATAATACGTTAGTCATTGTAAGTAATAAATTAGGAAATAATTATTTTGTGAAATATTTTTTTTTTTAGAAAATGTTTGAAGAAAGTTAGAAGATACTAAAAACCTTGGTATTATGCAAGCCGAAGCGATTTAATTAATTCAATCGACAAAAAACGGCGTGTAAATCGCAAAAGAAAAAATAATATTTATAATATTCATTTTGGATGTATTGATTAATAGCATTTATTTTCAAACAAATTCATTTTGCAACACGTTTTTTAATTTTATAAAATTTCGTCATAATAGTTTAAGGTAAATCCCACATAGGTTATAGGTGGAAAACATCACATGTAAAAGATCAAAAATGTTACATATTTTGAATACCAAATGGGATAAATTAGTAAATACCAGATTAAGTTAAGCCTCTCTGAAAGCTTCGATGATTAATTTTAAATAATTATTTAAGTAATTTTTAAATTAAAAGAATTTTAAAAATTATCATAGAAGCATTCGGACTTTCATTTGTCTAGTATTGATTACTTTTATACCATTTGGATTAAAATATGTGGCATTTAAGATCTATAACATGTAGTATTTTCCACCTATATTCCATGAAGGATTTACCACATAAAACCCATGTGGGATTTACCATATGAAACCCACATGGGACAAAATAATAATCCCCATATGGGTTACATATGGTAAAAACCCACGCGTATCCCATATGGGATTTACCATATGGAATCCATGTGGGATTTACCATTTGAAACCCACATAGGACAAAATAATAATCCCCACATGGGTTACATATGGAAAAAATCCACGCGTATCCCATGTGCGGTTTTCACTGGGAGGTGCAACTAGTGGTGTTCTTGGATCGCCTGAACGGTAAAAATTTTTAACCAAAGTGTAAACCAAAGACAATTGAATAATCTTTTTAGAGATCTGTCAATGTCTAATAAAATGTCTCAAGGCTACAGGAGAACAATTGACAAAAATGTTTGTATTAGTTACTACCAAAGTCGGAATATTAATTTAGCAACATACTTTAATTATATACATAATTAATCGGAAATCTTAAATTTATAGGTATGTTAGTGGCATCCAAGCAAGATTTATAAAGTATTGTTGCTAAATTTGTCTGTGGGACAGTCGTTTTACAACGGAATACTACAGCCAACGTATTGGGAACTTAGGTCTATACACGTCCCAGAAACAAGCAATTTTTCTGGAACACATGTAGACCTAAGTTGTCAGTCTGTCCCTTTAGTTGATCCCCAAAAGATTTTCCTATGTTACGGTCCTCAAAAGATCTTTCAACATTAAACTTGGTTTACCAAAGACTTTTCTTAAAGTAACGGGTAAAGTTAATTCACAATAATTCCAATACCTTTTTAAAATTTTTTTGAAAGATAGTGCAGTTAAATTGAAGAAAGAAGTTTTTATTGGGCCCTAAATCAGAATGCCTTTATTGAATTTGAATTTGATTATTGAAATTATTTTTTGAACTCATTCCACTGAATCGGAAACTTGGCTGGCTTTCAAATGCGCAATCTTTCTGGTAAATAACAAGCCCCATGCATATAGGGATAGAGTTAAGAAACTCACTGGTGCCTAATAAAAATGGATTGTCGAATGTCTTTGAAAATTCACTTACTGCATTCCCTCCTAGATTTCTTTCCCAAAAACCTTGGTACAGTGAGTGACGAGCAAGGAAAACGCTTTCACCAAGACATTAAAGCTTTGTGCGACCATAGAGCTGTGGTTAGAGTACCGGCATAGAAATAAGAAGTTTATGGTTTAACCCCAGCTCTAGCCCATTATTCAACATTGGTAAGGACGCGTAAGTTTCCTAATTTAATGCTCCTCCACGGTACTCTGTGATAAGATTGTAAGGACGTTTTGGAGCACCTTAAGAACCATATAAAAAAAATTCGTTTTATAGGTTTTAGAACAAAAGTATGATGGCTTGACTCGCTATCTAGGGGGAAAAAAGATTAGTGGTTTTGTGACGAATCGTACAGGACTTGTTACTAAAGAGTTTAGATGTTGTGACGAGGGGGGAGGAGGTCAAAAACTGTCACAAGTTATGTGACGTAATTTGTGGACAACACCTTATTACAAAAGTTTCACCAACCCTGTTGTAAACAATGCAGCAGACTGATAAGATTATTATCAATTTCAAATTCAGTCTTATACAATAACACTGAATTTGATAATGGCAATAAGACTTCGCGATAAGACTGAATTTGTCTTCTTCTTGCGCCAGTTGTGCATTTACATTTTATAATAACTAATTTTGTAAAATTTTATCCATGGCGAAATACATAATAATAATAATAATAATAATAATAATAATAATAATAATAATAATAATAATGATATAAAAATGAATAAAAAATAGTATATTGTGATTCCTTGCTAATTGGTTTCTCCAAACGCCCATGTAATTAATTATATTCAGCAACTGCCTGTAATAGACATGAAAAAAATCTCTGGATACGTATGTTTATTTTAATACAAATAAAGTGTTTAAACAAAATCACAGTCATTAGAGTATATGAAAATTATTACTTTAAAATTAGGGCCCAAGGTCCAAATATTTGTAAAAAGGGAGGGGGCAATTTTAGCATTTAAAAAAAATTCTACCATTATAAACTCTTATTGTAAATATTTTATAATTCAAAAGTTATGAACTAATAACTTGAAAACCTTGTTAAATAGAGGAAGCTTTGAAATATCCTTGCTCACCATTTTCAAATGATGGAAGGTTAAATTTTTTTTTCCTATGACATATGAAACACTGGGACCTAATTTTTCAAGTTAATATTGTTTTAAGACTTCGATCACCGTATTTTTTTGTAAAACATTTTTATTTGACACCAGTATCAATATTACAAAATTAAACGTTTGCACTGAAGTTAAATATCTTGAACACCAAATATCCATCAAAGTAAATATTAGAGATTTTCAAAATTGCAATTAATGCTTCCAATATTTCTTTTGTTCAAAATGCTTTTTTTTTTTCATTTTTAGGCTCAAACATACTTACTAATTAACAAACTTTTGTACAAGATTTTTAGAACTGTCAGCTTCCATCAAAATGTTACAAAGAGTATTACAACTTTCAAAACAGTATAAGGGTATAAAGTATTCAAAGAACTTTAAGTAGAAAAAAGAATGGAGCCATTATCTGTTCATTTGGTTGATTTACATGGTTTTAAAATGAGGCTGGAAGAGAAACCATTTTTACTGTTTTCGATGAATTTTTTTTTAATTCTTTTAACCTTTAATAATTTGTGTGCCATATTTTATTTTTTTTCTTTATAAATATCATATAGATACAAAAATAAGGGAAAATGAAAACTTGATTGGCACTCTGCTTAATTCTTTCCCTTTTTATGAAAAAGGTTAGCTTAGATAATAAAAGTTTATGAATCAGGTTAGCTTAGATATTAAAAGTTTGAATCATAGCGAGTTTGAGTCAAGTTTTATTTTTTCCTTCTGATCATAAGTTATTCTAAGAATACATGAAGAATTCTTTCTTGTCTAAGTTTTTTACAACAAAACAGCTTTTAAATTGTTTGGAATAAGACACACTTTAAAAATAAGTCAGTTTCGGAAGTATTCTTGAATTGGATGAGAGGCTCATGAATTAAATTCAAGTACTTCTTTGTCTGCAACTTGCTTCTTCTTGAATGTGAATTGTAAAGCTGAAATTGAGTTCTGATTGATTCGATTGTTCTTGAATTTCCTTTTGACTTTATATTGTCTGAAATGATGTCACATCAGCAGCAGGGGTGTGAACTGGAGTAAGTTTGGGTTCAACATAGGATGATAGCAACTTTAATGTCACACGCAAAAAAGAATAGTGTGAGAAATTGACTTAAGGTTCTCTTAGTTTTCTGGAAAATTTTAAGCTATAGTCACAACAGGTTGTTGTTTAACAAAAGAATTCAAATACGTGGAACCAGTGAGGGTTTATGTCTTTTGAGCTTTAGTCTGTATGTAACCTTCTAGTGTAAATGGTGTCATTGTGTAATCTCCTGGTATAAATAGCAACCGTGGCACAGTGGTTAGTGCGCTAGCTTTTAAAGCAAGAGATCCAGAGTTTTGAATCAAGTTCTGGGAATCTTTTGCGCCATTGGTTTGGAAGGAGGCGGTAATTTCCTAGATAAATGCTTTTCCGGGGTGCTCTGTGACAAGATCGTTAGGTCATCTTGGGGCAACTAAAGCAAAAATTAAAAAAAAAAGATGCTTTAGCTGAGCTTCAAGAAATTTTCAACACCATCAATCCCAATTTTGGTGATATTTCTTTCACAAGAAAATTCCTGATGAAACCTTGGGATCAATGAAATCAATCTCTTTTTTAAGTAAGAAATTGATTCTTTTCTCGATGAAATGTGTGGTAATCAAAGGTTTTATCAATTCACCAATTGAACAATTAGAATCGTAGTACAGTTTTAATGTATTGTGTTTTTTGAATTTTTATAACTAATTAATTTTTGCAAATGTTATGCTTAAAATATCGCTCTAAGAAATTTTGAGCAGTGGCAAGTTTTAAATGGTTTACCGTTTTGCTAAACTTTGTCATCAAGAACACCAATTAAGGAATATCTGAAATTCTTTTTTTTTTAATTGTGGAAATCTTATTTTCCAGACTCGTTGATTTTGAGAAGCTAAAATTATTTTAGGTATTTACTAAGTATATACTAAAAGTACTTATTTTAAAAAGTCTTATTCCAGTCAAAAATTTCTTGTAATCAGAATTAAAAATCTGGTTGCTCCAATTTTTTTATCCTTATGACTTTATTAAGTTAAAAAAAATCCAATTACAGACACAAAAATTGTTAAAGACTGAAAAAGTTAAGAGAAGTTTCATCGAAAACAGAAAAAATTGTTCCTCTAGCTGGTTCTGCTTCACTTTGAAGTCCCGTATATCAGCCAAATGATAAAAAGATAATTGCTCCAATTTTATTCCCTTTGAATAATTTTTGGCTTTATACTGTTTTAAAAGTTTTGATGCTCTTTGTTACATTTTGATGGAAACTGATAGTACTAAAAAGTGGTGTATTAATCATCTATTAAGTATGTTTGCGTCTAAATATAGAAAAACCATTTTGAATGAAAGACCCCCAAAATGAGCAGCCGTGGCGCAGTGGTTCTGGCTCAGAACTCGGAGGTCCAATGTTCAACACCGGCTCTAGACCAACAAGTGACATTGGTACGGAAGGAGGCGTAAACTACTATTTAAATCCCGCGGTGCTCTGTGATAAGATTGTAAGGACGACTGGGAGCACCTAAATAACTGCAAAAAAAAATAAAATAAAAAGTGACACTTTTCTAGCAAAATTATGTAAAATCTATAAAGATTTTATCTATATTATTATTAACATAGATATTTAACCATCACTTTGTTTGACCAGCATATTTATGTTGAAAATGATGCAAAGATTGTCTTAAACTTTAAACTCAATTTTCTCTCTTGGACGGTATAATAAGATTTTAATTTTTCTATCAAATGAACCTTGAGTGTCCTAAGTTTATTGGGCATATTGTCACTTCTTTGTTCCTCAGTTTGATAGTCAGGGCCAGAGTTGGCAAACTTTGTGTTACTAAGGTTAACTTTGATGAATGGGTATTCTAATTACCTCGGATAGTAAAAAGAAAACTCCATTTTAGCATTATGAAAAAATTGAATGTCTGAGTCAAATTTTTTTATTTAAAAAAAGTTATAAGCAAGAGCTTTAAAGTTTTTTTTTTCCGTCTTTATTTAGGTGCTTCCAAAAGTCCTTATGATATTAACACAGAGCAGTGTGGGCTAGAGCTGGCATCAAACCTGAGACACTTAGTTCTGAGCCAGAGCTCTAACCACTGCGCCACGACTGCAATTATTACAATTATAATTAATAAACTTATTTAAGACATGATTAGTTGTAAAAAAAAAAAAAATTAAACACGATTTTCCATCAAGAGTGAACATTCAAAATTTTCTTGAAAACTTTATAACTACATATTTAACTTGAGCTTTTTCTAGAGAATTTCGAATGTTAATGCAATAATTTAAAGCGTTCATTCTTGAAGGAAAATCGTGTTTAATTTTTGTTTAAAAGTTTAAAAAGTTACGAATTGAAGTTCAAGCCGTAAATTTTGAAACTTTTAAACGTTTTTCTTCAGCTTCTTTTCGGTTTTTAATTGTTTCTCTTACAAAATCTTCATTTACATGTATTTCAGTTCATGACAAGTTCCTAACCTTAAAGTTGAGTGACTTAAGTTTTTTGTTTCTTTTTTTATTTATTTTTTGGTTGCCTTTTCTATCGGCGTTATAGATTTAAATGCCTTTAACAGTGTTTTTGCACTCATTTTAATTTTCATATTGTTTTTCATCTGTACAATCTTATTTGTTAACGGTTGTTTCATTAACGGTTTCTATCATCGAGAGCAGCTCTCCAAATCTATTGTCTTTTTCTTTAGATAAATGATCATTTCATTTTCGATATGCTTTGTGATCTGATTTACTTTTCCCACAATGTTTTTTTCTTAGAAAATAAAACTTTCTTTAATATCGTGTAGGTCGTTTTTGCAGCTCGGCACATAAGATATATTTTTGTTAACTTTATCTAATCGATTTTTTTTATTTTTTTATACTATAATATGTATATATATATATATATATATATATATATATATATATATATATATATATATATATATATTTACTTATTTATATTATTTAAATTATATATATATTTTATACTATATATATATATATATATATATATATATATATATATATATATATATATTTTATACTATATATATACATTTTATACTATATATATACATTTTATACTATATATATATATATATATATATATATATATATATATATATATATATATATATATATTATATATATATATATATATATATATATATATATATATATATATATATATATATATATATATATATATAACTTTTTATAATACCGTTAAAAATTAATTGAAATATATATTTTTTTTATTTAATTAACAAAAGCCAAAACACAAAAGCAAAAAAAATATGACACAACTTAATAAAAGAGAAGAAAAACCTCAAGGTGTACAAAAAGCAAAATTGAGTATAAAAGCTGATTTGAAATAAAAAGTTATAAAAAGAACCATTTGTTAAATTGATAGCTCCAAAAAGCCGATTATCTGAAAAAACCACACAAGCACACAAAAGTAAAAATTATTCGATTCGAAATACGTTTATTTTCGAATAATCTATTTAAAAATAACGCTGTTTCAAATTTGAACAAAAACGAGAAGTTTTTAAACGTAAGTTTTTGAAACGTTTTACATTATTATTTTAGAGATTATAATTTTTTTATTTATTTATTTATTATTTTATTATTCTATTTTATTTTGCCGTTTAACAAATTTGACAGTTTCCATAAATTTACAATTAAGTTAATGGCCGGAGCAAGAAGAAGGCATAATTTGCCTTATCGCCAAGCACCGTGTTACAATTTATAATTTTTACAAAGTTGCTTCAAGAATATATAACATAAAAGAAAAATTAAATGAATGTTTACAAAAGATATATAATAAATAAAGTAAAATATCGTTTAATACATAATATCATAAATAGATTAAGTAAAAGTAAGAGTTAATATATAAAACTTTATATATATTTTAAGTAAAATATATAAAAGATAAAGTAAAATATCATAACTAGATTAGGTAAAAGTAAAAGTGAATATATAATAACTTTATATATATAAATACGCACAAAAAATAAAATAAAAAGCGAGAAAATGTGATTTTTGATAATGATTATTGTCAAAAAATTTTAACCTTTTTTTTTTTTTTTTTTTTTTTTTCTTTCGAATAATTACGAAAATACGAATAATTAACTTGTTTTTCAGTTTTTAAATTATATATCTGATCTATTTTTAAAAGAAAGACTTATGATAATATAAGTCAAAATCTGCGTTTAAAAAAAACTGTTTTGAATCAGTTTTAAACTGATGAAGAGATTTTTTTTTCCGGAAACAATGTTTGGAAATCTTTTCCACAAAAGTGGTCCGCGATTCTGAATTGAATAAGAAACTTGTTTAGAATAAGATTTTGGTATAACAAAGTTGTTAGCGGAAAATCTTGTAGCATATTTATGGTGTATTACTTTAAAATAAGTTTCAAATATTTTGGGGGACAGTCCATATTTTGTTTTATACATGAACAGTAGAACAAGATGGATATTAAGTTTGAAAATATTCAGGGCACCAATTACACGTAAAAGAGGTTCACAAGGAACCGCTCTACCAGATCCAAATATGATTCTAACAGCATGTTTTTGCTTGCTATAAAGTTTTTTTAGCTTAGTGTAATTAGTACTTGCCCACATGATGTTGCCGTAAGTTAAGTAACAATGTATAAAGGAAAAATATAAACTTTTTAGGGACTTAAAATTTAAAAGTGGCTTAACTCTATAGATCATGCCAATGCTTTTTGAAATTTTTTTTTCTATAGAATTTATATGCACTTTCCAAGATAGCTTTTTATCAAAGTTCACACCTAAAAAATTTACAGATATTTGCCTTTTGATGTTAGTTTTATTCATCAAAAGATTGGGAAGAATAAATGGTATTTCCTTTGTTTTGCTTGGTTTGTGGAAAAGAGAAAATTTAGTTTTTTGAACATTCAAAGACAATTTGTTGCATATAAACCATTCATTTACTTATTTTAATTCTTCGTTTACTACTGTAAAAAGTGTTTCAATATTTTTGTGAGAATAAAAAAGATTTGAGTCATCTGCGAATAAAATAAAATTTAATAGGTTTGATGTTGAAGACAAATCATTTATGTATAGTAAAAAAAGTAAGGGTCCAAGTATAGAACCCTGTGGGACTCCGCAATTTACAGTTTTTTTGATCGTTTCTAAATTTTCAAATTGTACATATTGTTTTCTGTTTGAAAGGTAACTTTCAAACCAGAGTAAGTTTGTCTCCTTTATTCCGTAATATTCCAGTTTTTTTTATTAGAATGGAATGATTCACCGTATCAAAAGCTTTCGACAGATCAATGAAAACTCCTAACGTATAATAGTCTTTTTTAAAAGCATTAGATAAGTGATTAATTAACTCTACTATTGCATGATCTGTTGAGTGTTGCTTTTTGAAACCAAATTGCTTACTGTATAACATGTTGTTTTCAGTTAAATGGTTATACAGCCTATTGTACACTATACGTTCAAGCAATTTCGAGAAACAAGATAAAACAGATATAGGCCTGTAATTAGAGGGTTCTGACTCATCTCCAGACTTAAATACTGGAGTTACTCTAGCAATTTTTAATTTATCCGGAACTTTACCTGATTTAAGTGACTGATTGAATATATGAAACAAAGATGGTTCAATTATATCATAGACTAATTTTAATATATTAACGCTAACTTTATCCGATCCTGCACTTTTGTTACTTTTTGAGCTTTTTTATGCAGTCCGCAACTCGCGTATATCTAGCTTTGACTCATTCATTTTTTTATTAGAATTTGTTAGATAAGAATCAAATGTTGAAGAAGTTAAAGGAATACTTTGCGCTAAATTAGAACTAACATTTATAAAGAAACTGTTTAGTTCTTCAGCTATGAGTGCTTTATCGCATATTGTTTCACCGTCAATTATAAGTTTTTTTGGCAGAACATTATTTTTATATTTGTTTTGTCCAATTATTTCTTTAATAGCATTCCAAGTTTGTTTAGTATTTCCATTTGCATTTTCTAGTAATTTCGAATAATATACTTTTTTAGAGTATTTTTTGATTTTTTCAAATATATTTTTATAGTTTTTATATTTTGCTTCGTTTGAATATGTTTTTTTTTTAAGAAATTTTTCATAAAGTTTTTGTTTTTTCCTTGACGATTTTAGTAAACCTTTTGTCATCCAAGGCGATAGAAGTGATTTTGAATTTACATAAAACTTTTTTACAGGAAACGCTTTATCGTATTGTTTACAAAATTGCGCTAGAAAAAGTTCATAAGCATTGTTAGCATCACGTGTTTGGAGAACAAGCTTCCAATCAACGAAATTAATCAGAAGGTTGCGAAACTGTTGTATGGAGTTTTCATTGATCTGTCGCTTGTAAATAATGTGTTTTGTGGAAATATTATCATGGGTTATGTTTTTTGTTATAAGAAATGTGGGAAAATGGTCTGTCAACTCAGTCATTATTATACCGGTACTAAAGTAGCTATTAGAAAAATTATTAGTAATTATGTTATCTAGTAGGGTAGAGGATCTTTTTGTGATTCTTTTTGACTTCGTTATTGTTGGAATGAGGTTATTTTGTAGAAGAGTATTTACAAAATTTTTAACACTATTATTTGACGCATGATTCAAAAAATTAATATTTAGGTCACCGACTAAGTAAACATGCTTTTGTTTTTTATTAACTTTTGTTAAAAAAGTACGTAAAGATACTTTAAAAGTTTTTAAATAACCCGCTGGTTGTCTATAAATAACATTAACAATTACGTTTTTAGAATTTTGGTTAATTATTTCAATGCACAATGACTCGCAATCTTTTTCATTTACACTGAGGTCATTACGTGGTATAAAATTAATTGAGTTATGAATAAAAATGCATACACCTCCACCGGTACAGAAGTTTCGTGGTTGATGAATTGACGCGTAATTTGCCAATTCAAATTGAAAATTATGCTCGTCATACTTACACCAGGTCTCAGTAAGACAGATTATTTTAAAATCGTGATTTAATTCATGCATTAGAAGTTTAAAATCATCAAAATTTTTGTTTAGGCTTCGAATATTAATGTTTAAGATTGAAAAAGTGTTTTTATTTTGTTGAAGATAGAAATTAGATTCAGAAATTGAATAGTATTTGCTTTCTAACGATTTTAGGTTAAAATAATTAGTGACATCATTATCACAAAGTGTGACATTTTCATCACAAAGTTTAATTAAGAAATTATCATCCATTTTAAAATATAAAATTAAGATTAGGGAAAAATTAATTAAAAAAATAAAAAATAAATGAATACTTATATAGATTCAGTGGAAACAGAATCTCATTTCTTCGCAGTCCAATAACGAATGATTAGTTTGTCGTATGATATAACCGCAAATTTGCCGGATTCCCTTTCTTTCTTCATTCATTCTCTTAAACCCTTCCTTATTTCTGTAGTCTCCGCACTAAAATCTTCATTTATATAGATGTTTTTTCCTTTGAGTTTAAACGATTTTTTAAGTATTTCAGTTTTGTCTTTATAATTTAATAACTTTAGGACTATCGGTCTGTGTTTATTAACATCTCTCGGCCCAGATCGATGAGCTCTTTCAATTTTTATATTTTTAATGTCAAGGCATTCCTCAAATAGTTTATGCACCTTACATTCAGATTCTACCCATGATTCATTTTCGCTTTCTTTTATCCCGTCTATTCTCAAGTTGTTCCTACGTGAACGATCTTCCATCACCCTTAGTTTGTTCCTGATTTTTAATATTTCACTTTTATCTTTAAGTTCCATGTTAATTTTTTTCGTTTTCTGTTTTACTGTTACAAACTTTGATGAAATTATTTCATCTTGCGCAGAAATAAATTTCTTAATCTCATTAAATTCGGTTTCTAAAAATGCAACCTTTGTGCGTGTTGCGTTCAAATCATACGCAATGTCGTTGGTTTTTGTTATATTTTTGATTGTATCTTTTTCAAGTTTATCAAGTCTCTCCGTTAAAATTTTCATGTTTGCAGAAGTAATAATAGCAAAGTTTTTTTCTTTTGAAAGTTGCTCTGTTTTCTCCAAAATAATTTTACTTTGCTTTTCTAGCATACCAGCTACCATTTTCTCAATATTTTCGATTGATAATAATTTATCCATTATCTTATTTTATTATTTAAAGTGTTTTTATAAAGGTTTTTTTATTTTTTATTAATTGATATATTGGACGAGGTTAATTTCCATTCCATTCGGTCTCTTGTTTTGGCAACATAACTATAAAGATATATTGCAAAATTGGTACATATTTTATTATGCGCGGAAGTAATTTATATTTCAAAAGATTATGTTGTTCTATTTTTTTATCAGAGTCCTTCCAAAATTGGCTAAAAATAAGAAATTTCTTAATGATGGAAATTATTATTTATAAATCAAGATTGTTTTGTTGAATTGAATAATCAAATTTTAATTAATTGTTCTTAGGTAATATTCTTAGGTAATTCCTATATATATTAAAGCAAAAAATTTCTAATAATGATTTTATTCTTTATATATATTATAATTATATAATAGAAGTATTTATTATGTTATATATTGACTAAGTTTTATTTTTTAAATGTCACTATTTAAAAAAAGGTAACTACTATATGCTATCATGCCTAGCATTTAGACTATATAATGGTAGCCAAAGCCCAAGCTATCTATATTAAAAAAATATATATATTGATAGATTATGTATATATCTATTTATATAATCAAAATATTAAATATTATTTATATGATTTATTTTTTATGATTACTGATACGTTTTTATAATAACGTATTTTTATGATTACTGATAACTTATCTAAAACCCTTCAACAGACACGTATGTCTGCTTCTGAAGGAAGGGACATTGCAATGTTGACTGTCAAAACACTCATGGATATGCGAAATGAGAAGCGGTTCAATTTGTGGTGGCAAAAAATTCAGAGGCATGCTAATGATTTCCCGGACCTCGAGGAACCCAAGCTTCCGAGAAAATGGAAGAAGCCAGCACGAAATGAGGAGGGTTGTAGTACCACATATCATTATGTTGAGACTGCCATTCAGTACTATCGTGCCACATACTACAATGATATTGATTCTTCTGTTGACACTATCAAATATCGTTTTGATCAAGCAGGCCAGAAACAACTTGAAAAGCTCGAGAAACTTTTGTTTTCTGAAGATGTCACAGATACCATAGCATGGATAAAGAAGACATACTCAGATGTTGACACGGACTTACTAGATGTGCAACTTAGGCTATACAGAACAATGTTTGATGAAATTCCAAGGTATGTCAGTGACGTTGTCTCACATCTCACACAGTTTTTCTCTTCTTAATTATCTTCTATTTCTGAAGTTGCTCAAATTGCTTAAGCTGATTCTAGTTACTCCAGCAACAAATGCTGTTAGTGAACGAGCATTTTCAACAATGAGAAGACTCAAAACTTTTCAGTGTGGCCCCCCTCCCCAGTTTATAAAAGCTTCCCAGGCCCCTATATATATATATATATATATATATATATATATATATATATATATATATATATATATATATATATATATATATATATATATATATATATATATATATATATATATATATATATATATATATGTTTATGTATATATATATATATATATATATATATATATATATATATATATATATATATATATATATATATATATATATATATAATCATTAATAGGATTAAAAAATAGTTATTAATAGGATTAAGAGTTATTTTTACAATGTTTAAGTTAATATTAACAAAAACAGAAAAAAGCAAACGAGGCGTATATATAAACATAAAAAATAAAATAATTTTGATGTCGTTATTAAGTTTAGAATTCCATAATTTGGTTCCTCTATTTGCAATAGAGAATTAATTAAGCCGTATAATAGAGAATTAATTAAGCCGTATAATAGAGAATTAATTAAGCCGTATAATAGAGAATTAATTAAGCCGTATAATAGAGAATTAATTAAGCCGTATAATAGAGAATTAATTAAGCCGTATAATAGAGAATTAATTAAGCCGTATAATAGAGAATTAATTAAGCCGTATAATAGAGAATTAATTTAGCCGTATAATAGAGAATTAATTAAGCCGTATAATAGAGAATTAATTAAGCCGTATAATAGAGAATTAATTAAGCCGTATAATAGAGAATTAATTAAGCCGTATAATAGAGAATTAATTAAGCCGTATAATAGAGAATTAATTAAGCCGTATAATAGAGAATTAATTAAGCCGTATAATAGAGAATTAATTAAGCCGTATAATAGAGAATTAATTAAGCCGTATAATAGAGAATTAAGCCGTATAATAGGTTTTGGGTTGAAGTTCTGATTTGAAAATCTAGAAGAGTAAAAATGATTTATTTTGTCGAAGTATTATTAGAATTTTAAAAATATTAGAGTTGTTATTTTATGATCAATTTTGTTCATAAAAGTAAGTATCTGATAAATGTTTAGTTGATAAACATTGAGTATATTTAGTTTATTAAATAAACCTTTTGAGGGCGTTAAACTGTTTACGTTTGAAATAATTCATATAGCATGTTTTTGTCTACTGAGTAATTTTTTTATTTTGGTTGCATTGGTGCTGCACCAAGCAAAATTCCCATAATTAAGGTAGCTGTGAATAAAAGAAAAGTAAATGTTTTTTAAACAGTTTTGGTCTAAAAATCTTTTAGCTTTATATAATAAACCAATATTTTTTGATATTTTGTTTTCTATTGTACTTTTGTGTTTGCGCCATAAAAGATTTTCGTCGAAAAATATTCCTAAAAACGCGCACGAGTGCTCTCTGTTTATAATAGAACGATCAATACATAGAAAGAGATGTTTTAATGGAATAATTTTTTTTTCGTGGAGTCTATGAAAAAGAGTGTATTTGGATTTACTTTTATTTAAGGATAATTTATTCGACTTAAACCATTCAGTTAAATTTGTGAGTTTCTTATTGACTGTTTCAAATAAGAAGTCGATGTTACTATTAGAGTAAAACAAGTTCGTGTCATCGGCGAATAAAATTGAAGTTAAAATATTAGAAAAACTATGTAAGTCGCTTATATAAACAAGAAAGAGTAGTGGTCCAAGTATTGATCCTTGAGGAACACCGCATGTTACTATCGTATATTTTGATTTTCCTTTGTTTTATGATATATATTGTTTTCCATTTGTTAAGTAACTTTTAAACCAATCAATGTTTGAGTTTTTTATGCCATAATGTTTTAGTTTAGCTAGAAAAATGTTATGATCAATTGTGCAAAACGCTTTGCTGAGATCTATGAAAACTCCTACTGTGTATTTTTTTTTTTCATCAAATCTTTTAGGTATGTCATGAATAAGGTGAATAATGGCATGGTTAGTGGAATGTCTTGACTTATATCCGAATTATTTGTTGTAAAGAGAATTATTTCTATTTAGAAATACATAAAGTCTATTGTAGATAATTCTTTCTAGTATTTTCAAGAAACAAGGAAGAATTGATATCAGTCTATAGTTTAAAACGTTTGAAACATCACCAGATTTGAAAATTGTTATAACTTTTGCAATTTTAAGTTTTTCAAGACAAACGCCTTGTTTTTAAGATAGATTAAAAATGTTCAATAATGGAATAGTTATACATTTTATTTATTTTATAATGACACGACTTCTGATATCATCAAATTCTAAACTTTTTTTAGAACAAAAACTTTGATTAATAAGTATATTTGCATTAATTATTAAGGTATATCATATTTGAGTCAAAGTTTATATTTTTTTAAATTTTGGCTAGCAGACTTGGATTTCTATATATTTGGAAAAGGAAAATAAAATTTGGTGATAGTTTAAATTAAGGTTTAATTTTTAAAAGGTCTTAGACAATTGTTACTGTAAATTTAAATTTTATAAAGTAAAAAGACACCGCAAGTAATATACCAGATAAAATGTTAATTGTCCCCAACAATTCCTGGGCCAAGAATACATAAAAACAGTATGAGTTTCAAACTCTTGCATAGACGTTAAGTTGTGTAAAACGGTAAACGTAGCAACACTATCCTATCGAATTACTTTGATATTGAACTTATATTGCACATTCTAACATCTTGTGCAATTTTGTCCGCTTTTCTCTATGCTTTCTTTCTAACTCGACTTCTTCTGACTTTCACTATACGATCCTTTGTTCTTTTTAAACTCACTTACCCTTAGTCTGTGAATTGGGTTATGATGCTCTTTAGTGAGGCGAACTTGTCCTCACAGGCCAACAAAGAACACTGAAAACTTAAGTTTTCAGTGTTCTTTGTTGACCATTTGAGCTTTGTGTCAAGCAATCTTAGTAAATGCAGACCAACCTCTGGTCTTAGTTCTATAGCTTTAGTACCATAAACTATTATAAACTATTGGCTCTTTAAACTCTGTGTTAGAAATAAAGTATTTTTCTATATTTCATCAGCAACGTTAAAAAAATTTTTTAATTACAATTAAAAGTTATGAATAAGATTTATCTTTATTCTAGAACGTTGAATTCTCGCAAATAAAATGCTCAACACCTTAGAAATTTTTTTTTTTTACTAGAACGATGTTTCCTATATTTCTAAATACTTTATTTCTAGCTTTTTGAGCTTTTTCATTATAAATACTTATTGGCAATAATAGACTTTCTATTACTTCTGCTTGATGAATTAAGATCTGGTGAAGACACTGAGGCATGTAATACCAAAGGTACAAGCATCAATGGAGCCTTGCGGGCTCAAGACAAAATAAACAGTACTTAATAGTATCTATTTAAAATCCTCTTGATATGCAAATTAGGATTATGTGCAATTTTACAATTAGTTTTTTGTTTATTCAGCATTGTAATTTCAGAAAATTCATCTTCACTTGAAAAGGCTTTTCGAGCAGTATTTTGGTCATTTGAATTTTCAAAGCCTCCACATTTTGGGTAGTCAACAATAAGTTCCATTTTTTGTTGAAGTCCTTTTTGTATGTTCATTTTTTGTTCTTTAACAAAAGCTTTCTCTACGGCTCCTCCTGCTTGCCACTTTTTGATTGGTATCATATGAAATATGAATGAGACACTCAAAAAGCTTTGTCTGCGAATGAAGGGTAGATAATTCATATTGAAGCCCATTCGGTGAATAGAGAAGTTTCGTAACTTTGTTAATCCACATCTACATCAACATTGAATAGAGCTTGTTACATTCGATAAGGCAGTATGGACTTTGCCATCTGTCATTGTAACTTAAATGATATAGACTAAAATAGACTTGCCATTAGATAACTGAACACAAGTTTCTACAATGTTTAAGATCTCATCTTTCATAGTAGTCTCTTTAACATCTAGTCTCTATCTAACATACTATTTTTGGTGTTAGATTTTTAATTGTTTAAATCTTGTTAAAACCTTAAACTAAAAATTTTAATTAGCACCTTTAATATTGTGCTGGAAAGTTATGGAACGTTCTATGACGACAAGGTGATTTTCTTTTAATAGTTGTTTCTTTTTCAAATTTAAATCATAAAAGTAGAAGAATATAAAGTAGAAGAAGGTGTTTTTTATTTTTCCAAATAACAGTTAAAGTTTTTTTAACATAAGTTGTAATCTGAAGCGAAACAAGTTAGAAACAACAATTATTCTCTTTTTAAGTTGCGAAGATTTTTTTTCAACAGACATTTTTTGTTTATATATATATATTTTACAACTAAAACAATTTTAATAATATTATAAAATGATTACAAGTTTAATTAAGTTTGTAAGACGAGAACGCGGTATCTCGTAGACGACCTTAAGGTCTTGTCGTCAAGAACCGCTTTGTTTTTCAACTACATTGTTACATTTGTTGTGTTAAATATATATATTCTCGTCGAAAGTAAAAATAAATAATCGTAAAAGATATATAACATTCATATATGTAAATTCTAAGAGTTGAATTTAAAAAAAATTTTACTATAAGAATTAAAAATATAAGAGTATGTTATTGATAGATAAAATTATCTGTTTGAGTTTTCTTTTGAATGTGTTGTAATTCCACTCTTGAGTAAAATCAAAATCTTTAAAAACTATTGTTCCATAAAAAAGCTCCTCGATAAGATCTAGCAAAATATGTATTTGAAAAACAAGACCTACCATAGTTTATATGCGAAAAAGTTGCTGGATAAAGTTTTCATTTCAAGTATTTTTTTTTTTTATGTGAGTATAAGTTATAAAAAGGTTAAGGGAAAGTGTTAGTTATACATTTATACATAAAGCAAAGAATATACATTAAGTTGGTATACATTAAGAATATTCATTTTAAGTAAAAGAGGCCTGGCATGAGTAAAACGGTCTGTAAAGTTTATAAGACGTGCAATATGCTTCTGTCGAAGATAAAGAAGTTCTAGTGTACTTTTATTTACACCACCCCATGCAGGATTAGCATAACTAATATGGCAATGAATAAATGAGTAATATAATTGAACTAAAGTATATTTATTTTAAAAAGGTCTTGATTTGTATAGCCTTCCTCTACTTCTAGCAATTTTATTGTTTAGGTTGTTAACATGATTTTTCCATGTGAGGCTTTCATCAATGTAAACACCCAAGAAATTAGTAACTTCTGCTGTCTTTATTTCAGTATTATCAATATCAAGGAAGGTATATTCAAAAGAAGATTTTTTTTTGAAGCTGGGTAAAAGAGGATCATTTAGTTTTTTTGATTTTTATTGGTAGTTTGTTTGGCTGAAACCAGAAGTTTTGATGATTTTGCTATTCATTTTGTTGAACAATGTTGGCAGCGCCGTACTATCGCAAGTGCAACAAGTGCAATCGCACTGGGCCCCCTATTAAATAAATTAGAAAAACTTCTCCAATACCATAAATTACTACGAATTAAAAGAAAATTTTTTTTTTTAGTTTCTGCACAGGGCCCCCAAAAGTTACAGCACGGCGCTGAATGTTGGTAAGTTATTGTCAATTAAAAAAAGGTTTGTGTCATCGGCAAACATATTTGTTGTCAAATTTGTTGCTTTATAGAGATCATTAACATAAATTTAAAAATGTAAAGTATGGATCCTTGTGGAACTCCGCATTATATATTTAAAAGATTTGATGATGAGGTTGAATTTAATTTAACATACTGTTTCCGATTTTTTAAATAGTTTTTTAATAATAACAATACATTCCTTGTGATTCCATTGAGTTGTAGTTTTTTTTTTTTTAAATTTCTTGATTAGTAGTGTCAAAAGCTTATGACAAGTCTATGAAGATGCCAAGAGTATATTGTGATTTTTCAAATGAGTTTGTAATACTTTTAGTAAGTTGAAGTATTGCATGTTCAGCAGAATTATTATTTTTTTGAATCCAAATTGATTGTTGTATAATATTTTATTTATAGTTAAATAGTTATATATTCTATTATACTAAATTCTTTCCAAAACTTTTGAAAAAACAGGAAGAACTAAAATTGGGCGTTATTGAGTTTAGTTAGTTCACCTCCTTTAAAGATTGGAGTAACTTTAGCTATTTTGAGAGCATCTGTAAATATTGTTTGTTTAATTGAGTAACTAAAAATTTTAAAAAGAATATTTTTAATGATGTCATAAGAACCAATAACAATATTTCCATTGATATCGTCTGGTCCGCTTTATTAAGTTTAATCATTTTGTAGGCCAATTCAAATTCTTCAAATGTTGTTTCAAATATATTTAGGGATGAGTTTAAAGGAGAGGGAGTGTCACTTGCTAAATTAGTGACAATATGGATATTTTTAGCTAAGCTTGGTCCAACTGATACGAAATATTTATTTATTTTGTTTGCTATTCTAATAGGATCATTTAAGAGTTCGCCATTTATTTTAATAACTTTGGGCAGAGAGCACATTTTTATTTTATGATTACTGATAATTTTATATATTTCCATGTTTTTTTAGAATTTTTATATTTTTCAAATAAATTGGTGTAGCAATTTTTTTTTAAGGTTTTTTCTTTGTTTTTCAAATTGTTTTGCATAAGTTTTATAGACTGTTTTATTTTCAAATGTTTTAAGTTTTAGGTATTTAATATACAGTTTTTGTTTTATTTTCAAGGATTTTTTTAAATTTTTTGCAACCTATGGTGATTTTATATTTTTATTTGTTTTACAAATCTCGCATTTTGGAAAATTTACATCGTTAATTTCATAAAGTACTTTAAAAAATGAGTTATATATATATTACTTGGCTCAGTAGTACTGATAAGACTCCAATTTATCAAAGATAATTGCTCTTTGAGTAAGAGAAAGTTTTTATCGTTCATGAGTCGTTTTATAATTATTTGTTTTTGTAGAGGTAATAATTCAGTAGTTCTATTAATAGAGAAAAAAAATATGAAAATGATCAGATGAGTCACTTTTAATAATTCCTTTTTTAAGCAATTTATTTGAAGTATCGGTTGTAATAATAATGTCTATTAGTGAAGCTGGTTTTGTTGTTACCCTTGTAGGTTTATTTATTAAGGTGGTGCATCTCTAAATAATTTTCATATTTTCGATTTTTCACTAACATACTTTTTAAATAGTTTAAATATCAAAGAATTCAAAAAAGAGATTAGATTTTGTAAAAAAAAGTTATAAGTACCTAAAATGACACTTTATTTTAAGGTAGTAAAATTTCAGCCCCTAGCAACGTTCATAGTAACCACATAAGACTCTTAGATTACCCTAATTGGTGAATATTTTCTTAGTAAGAACACAGTGGATGTTTATACAAACTGCTATTCACTTTGTTTTTGCTCTAAAATCCATAACTTTCAATCATAAGTTGAGCGGAAAGCATTTTAATGATCAAGATAGGTGTGCTTTTTTTGGTGGATTTTTCTAAATATTTATTTATTCTACAACTGTAATATAGGATCATCTGATAGAAGAAAAAATGTCGAGAGCAAAGAGACGTCCACTTAACTCAATTACAGTACAAACTTCTAGCCAAAGCAAATATACAGATATAGATAAAGTAACAACATTCACTTCTCAAAACAAATCAGCTTCTGCGAAATTTTGGCACAGTTTTTCTTAAGATGATTGTTAACGTTCTGACAATTTTGAAAACTTAAAAAAAATTATGAGTTATTTTGAAAAATAACCCCCTCTTTTCTAAATAATTGAAAATCAAAAATGTTTTGAACATTATGAGTAAAATATTTATGATATGAAATTTTTGTAATTGCCAGAACGAGCAACTGAATTTCAACATTTCATGTAACAATTTTGAGCTTTTAAAAGTTATTTGTTCAAAAGTTATTTTTGACAGAAGATTACCCCTTTTTTACTAAAAATAACTTATTTTTTTATTATTTAAAAAAAAAAACTTTTTTTCTTTTTCTTTTATAATACTACACCAGAAAAATATAACTTTAAATCAGTTTATTTAAATTTATTTATTTAGAGATGTACCACCTTAAAAGAATTACTCCATTTTCAAACATATCGTTATAAAAATTTTTAAGGTGGTACACCACCAAATATTCTAAACTCTTTAAACTTGAAAAAAAAAAAAAAAATTTGATAATAATACAAAATATATAAATTGAGAATGCTTTTTTATACTTAACTTTATTTTGTCTCGCTTATTTTGCCTCGTTTATATTAAAAAACCCGTCTTTTTGATGGGTCTATTCAAAACACAATATCTTGAAATATATTATTGCATAACCTATGAAGTTTTTTGCACATGTTCTAGACATGTAAACTAAGGTATTGACATAGGAATTTTTAGATTATTTGGCTACATCAACAACTATTGCAGTTCTTCTATAGAACATTTAAAAAAAATTTTTTAGGCCTAAAAACTAATAAATAAAGAGATGGGAGAATAATTTTTGAATTTTGAAATGTCATTTCTTACAACATAGTATAATAAACATTTCCTGAAAATTTAAAGTGATTTGCTTTACTACTTCACAAGATATCATGTTTTCAATAACACCATGTTTCAGAAAAATCAAAAACAGAGAAAAATGCAAAAGAAGATTTGATGACAAAAAATGTAAACTATAAAGTATCAAAAACTAATAAAATCCAGCAGAATAAGCTTGGCATGGTTCTAATTGATCTTCCTTATCATTAAACCCTTTTTTTTGGTGGCGCAACTTCTGTCGTTGGGATTTTGCAGTAAGTGAAGACTTGATTGTACATTTTTTAATTCTGCATTTATCACGATTAATCAATCCGATATGAGTAAAACGTCTAATACGTATTCCCAAATTTTTTAAAACATCAATAATTCCATGGGTACCTTCATTAAAATTAATAATTGCAGAATTTACTGACATTTCAATAATATTTCTATTTACAAAAATATGTTTGGGGCATCGTTTCCAGATTATAGCATTTAATGCTTCATATTGTTTTGTGTAAGACCGTGTAGACACTTTTTAAGTAGTTCTTCATTGCTTAAGTCTTTGAATACAGGGACAAGAATACTTTTTATTGCTAATGGCAAGCTTAGCTTGGGTTTATATATCTTATGTCCATTTATATGGTCACGTTGCCATTTACACCAGCTGGCAATAGTTCGTGGGCAAAATTGATGACGTATACTCATGTCTTTAATATCAGAGTTGTGAAAAAGTACTGCCCATACAGCCTTTTTCATTTGATATATATTACCTAAATTTTGTTTAATAGCCATTCCAAAATAAATTTGTAAAAGATTAAGTGCTTTATCGGTTAACCTCCCTTTTCCTGCTACTGGTTTTCCATCACACAACAACGACGTGCGCAACAAAGTCCCATTCTTTTATAAGGACGATTTTGTATAAAAATTGAAGAAAAGCAACTCGGACATTTCATAACTTCGAGAATCATTAAATGAAGTAACTCAAAGTTCATTATAAAGTTGAAATCATTTTAAAAAGTTCTGGATTTTTCCTTGCAAAAATTTTTTTTGCACTGGCTATTGTTGTAAAAGAATTTGGCTCTTAAGGTATAACTGTGCTCTGGAGTTGAATTTTTTGTGCTTTGTCGTAACGATTAATGTCTTTTTTTCCTTCTAGCATAGGATCTGACCATTTTAAGGCTAATAAGTTAACAGAACCTAAGTCTTTTATTCAGAACAAATATTTTTTTAATCAGTCAGAATATTACCTATTCAACAAATGAAGCAGCATTTAGCGATTTTATTTACAATTTATTTTGAGAAAGTAATAATGTGTAAAACCACTATAAAAACTTATTTAAGCTTATGACTTTTTAATTACAGAACAAACTAGAAATTATCCAGTTGTGTTTATGGATGTTTTGCGTTGCTAAGGCCGTTGCTATGGAACTTTTTAAAAAAAAGTTACTTTTTCTCAATATCAAAAAAAAATTTGCCAACTAACTTTATATATTATTAATCTACAATAAATTGTCTATCAATTGAGCTAAATATCAAAAATTTCATTTTTTTAAAGATTTTGAGAAAATATTTGGTGTTGTACCACCTTAATATTATTTATGTAACAGTCATAAAAATGTCAGTTTAGATCACCAATTAAATAATTTAATTTTTTTTCGTGAAAACCTTATTTTATGATGTCATTAAATAAAAAATTATTAAAACTTTTAGTTGCGCCTTTTAGAGGGCAATAGCAGCGGCTTAAAATTTAATTTTTTTCGGTAATAATTTTTATAGTTAAAATCTCTTTTTCGCCATCAGAAATACTCATGTCAGGCCTGAAAATAAACTGCAAATTATGGCTTACATAAATAAGAACACCTCCACCTCGCTTGCTTGTTTTGCATGCAAGTGGGACCATATTAAAGCCTGAGAGATGGAGATTTGCGTTCAATGCAATGTCGTCAGAGCTGCACCACGTTTTTGTTACGCATATTACGTTAAAAATATTCGATGTTTCTTCTAAGTTATTGTAAAAATTTTCAAAATTTTTTTTAGGCTTCTAATATTAAAATGAATAACATTAATATGATCCCGCTAAAAAAATTCCTTTATTTTATTATTATAAAAATAAGAGCAGTTATTTTGTAAAGCACCTCGATCATAAAAGTAATTTAAATCAAGAACAAGTTTTTCGTTAAGTTCAAAGTCAGTTAGAAGAAAATTTTGTAAATTCAATTTAATGTTATTTTGTTGAATTCAATCCATTTTAGAATTTTTATATTTTGATAATTTCAAAATAAAGGAATTTTTCTTAGTTAATCGCATGTTATTAATTTATTATAAACTATTGGGTTGAGGAATAATTCACGAGCGTTTTTTTCAAATTTATTTTAAACAAAAAAGCTACAACGATTTAATCAATAATATACTCTCCGTTGTTGTTTACGACTTCCTCCCATCGTTCAATAAGTTTTTCGATGCCTCGGCGATAGAAATCTCCCGGTCTTGACTCAAAGAATTCGTCCAATCAAGCCCTCAATTCCACGTCATTATTGAACGATACACCGCGCAAAGCGTTCGAAAGCGATCGAAACAGATGAAAATCTGACGGCGCCAAGTCTGGAGAGTATGAAGGATGAGGCAGCACTTCCCATTCGAGTTCTTGAATCGCGGCTTTGGTCATATTGGCGATGTGAGGACGGGCGTTGTCGTGTTGCAGAAGAACGCCATTTCGCCTATTTTGGTCTTTTTTGCTGAATTGCTTCGTTGAGTCGGTGCAGTTGTTGAACGTAGAGCTCCACATTGACTGTTTGGTTGCACTCAAGCAGTTCGTAATGAATTATGCCTTCCCAATCCCACCATACACACAACATGATCTTTCGAGGATGAAGGTCTTTTTTTGCTCGCGGAGTCGCTTGTTTTTTGGGGCTGAGCCATTCTTTTCGCTGCTTCATATTGACGTAAAGGCACCATTTTTGATCGCCAGTGACAATGCGGTAAAGAAAACGCTGTTTGTGACCATGTGTTGAGCGATGTCGAGCGAGCAAACCGGCGGCGATTGTGGAACGTTGATTTTTGTTGTTTTCGCTCAAAGTGTGTGGCACCCAAGCGCCGAGTTTCTGAACCTTGCCCATTGAGTGAAGGTGGTTCACCACAGTTTTTTTATCACAATCCATCTGCTCCGCCAATTCTCTGGTCGTTTGACGTGGATTTTCGTGAAGAAGTTGATTCAATCGCTCTTCGTCGAACTCAATTGGTCGACCAGTGTGTGTGCCGTCCTTGAGGTCAAAATTCCCATTTTTGAAGCGCGAAAACCAACGGTGGGCGGTACTTTCAGGCATTGCTCCTTCTCCATACACAGCACAAATCTCAAGAGCAGCTTCGGCGACCTTAACACCTTGATTAAATGCAAAAAGCAAATGGTGTCGAAAATGCTCAGTTTTGTCCACTTGACATTCCATTTTAATGATCTGAAAATACACAAAAATAAAAAAAACTAACAAATCAAAACACACTATCTTGTAGAGCAAAACATTCTCTTTCAAACAACATAAAACATTTTGCCAATGCATTTTATTTCTGCGTGCATTTTTAAATTTGAAAAAAACGCTCATGAATTATTCCTCAACCCAATACTTTTGCATACTTGTTTCATGAAGATTTTCGATAGTTTTTGTAGTTGATGTTTTTCTAGAGACCGTATTGTATTTCCTCTAATAAACATTCGTACTTTTCGCGGGTTCTTTTAAGACTCCCACTTCATTTCTAAAGATTTTATTTTCTTCTGTTAAAAATGATAATTTTGTTTCCAATTTTTCTACTTTATCGTTAAACAATTTCATGATTGTATTTTCATGTATGTATTGTATTTATGTTTGTATGTAATTTTTTGCCATGTTTTTTTTTTAATTTTTATTTTTTCAGTTGAAAAACTTCTTTCTAAAAATACACGTCCGTATTCTGCGTTGCGCTGCGTCTAATCTATGCTAATATGCTTTGGCCAGTAGAGTCTAATATGCTGCGTCTAATATGCTTTGGCCAGTAGAGTCATCGAACCCTGCTTTATAATAAAGAGATACCAGGTCAAAAGTTTTATCATACATAAAACATCATTTTGAACTTGACAAAGTCTTTGAGCTGTATGGTCACATAAATTTTGTAGTTATATGCTTGCAGTATAGTCAGTAATAATCATATCGTTTGATGATTTGATGATTTAGATTGTTATATGCAGGATACCGGTTGCATTATTTGTTGATAAGCTTTGGTCATATTTGAATCTAGCATCAATGACAATGCTTCATTTCCAGAAAGCATCGAAGACACCACATTCTTATATAATTCTATTCTTATCTGTTTTTATTTCTTTATTTAATAAAACTTTTGAAGCAAATAATAATAACTCATTCGACGAGTAACTTTTTTAAAGTTTGTTAGCACAAATACTTATTTCTTAAAGAACACTCTTGAAAGTCAGTAAATGGCGGTCGGCCATTGCTTAAAAAAATAGAGAATTTGCATTCGATATAATTATTTTAACTGCAGTAAAATCATTTTAATTAATTTCCTTATCAAGGCATTTAGCATTGTTCTTAATAAAGTAAGGTTCTACGCGTTTAAACATATTCCAACACAATTTGAGTGTTAATTTCCTAACCAAAACTTCTTTGTTCTGATTAAATATCTGCGTCTTCTCGTAACCTCTCGGAAGTTCGGTTTGACACGGTACAAAACAATAACTTTTTTTTTGTGCCGTTTTTACGAAACAAAAAAATATCATATCGTTTTGTATCGTATTTTTACGAAACAAGTAAAGCTTGTTTCGTTTCGTATTGTTATTTACGAAACAAAATAAACTTGTTTTGCTTCGTATCGGTTTTTACGGAGCATTTCAAAATTCCACGCCTCAAACAGATATTTCACGATTCCATACAATACATTCCGAGCAATACGTGATGCATGAACTTTAACATTCAAGCAGAATAAATGCGCGTTTAATACTTTCTAACTTAATGTCTGACTTAAAGGTCATTGCACCGTTCTGTGACTTAGCCAAAAATGACCTGATTTTACGGCATAGGCTGCCTAAATTGTTTTTTTTTTTATAAGTAATTTACAATGGTATATATCTATTTATAATTAAATAGATATCATTGATGATATATTTTTATTGTAAAGTTGTATGCCGTCAACACTGGAGCCCCGTGGCTAGATTACTTTTTGCATTGTGGCTGTACTTATTTCTCAGACTTTTTAAATCTTTGTATTCAAATAACCCAAGCGCCTTCTTCGTCAGATGGTAGTTATGGCGGATATGTTTTGAAAAAATACTCTTCCAAATGATATTGATACTTTTCACATTCATAATATAAAATGTTGCATTAAAAAATTGTTTGTATAACCAAATGGTTTAAATATCTCACAGGTTTAATTTATTGTTAAACTTTTGGTAAAAGATGCCCTGATACGAATGTTTTTATACCTTCTTTTAAAATGAGTCAACGTTTTATAGCTTTAAGGTATATTTTTTAACTATATTTTTACGAACTATATTCATTATAAAAAGCTTAACATGTTTTTTATAACTGTAACTGTTTACTTTTATGAAACTGTTTCTGTGCCTATTGTTATGACATTGTTTTAATATTTAGCTATAACATTCTTATTTTATTCAACAGGTTAATACTATAAATGGTAGTTTTGCCACAGAGCTATATAAACAATTTCTATTGCCATTTGCTATAAATGTAAACAATTAAAATACACCATTTTTATTTTTTTAAAAACCAATTTTGATTTTCAAGTTTAAGCATCAATTAAAGAGGGTCTCATAAGTTGATAGCTAATAAGTTAATAAAATTCTATTGTCAGTAAAATCAACTATAATACAATACAGGAGACACTCCTATAATATAGAAGAGTCCTTAAAAAGTAAAGTTATAGGAAACTTGTTCGAACTACTTAATTTTAGAATTTATGCAGGCGACTATTATATAAGATCATTTATTATTAGCCCAAAAAATGCCAAATGCATTTCTGAAACCCCACAAAATCAACTTATAGAATGTTGGGGTAAGGCTTTTGAGGGATTCTTATTTCTGAAAACAGTAAGAGCAAGTACTTTTCAAATTTAGCTGATAAAGCATCTGATAGTGCCAATCTTAAATAGATGTCTATTGTTATTAGGTATATAGACAGTAACTATTACACTTGTAAAGATTTTTTATGATTTGTTGCCTGTCCTTAATTATTTAAACATGGACTTAGTTTAAAATTACAGGCATTTTTAAATAGTTATCTTTTTTAGGTACAACACTTAGAGATTAAAAACTTAGTCAAGAAATAGAGTGCTAGAAAAGTGATAGCCATGCCATTATGTTTATTTATGCAGATATTATTTCAGATATAGACAGGGTTATCGGCAAACTTTCAGCTTCTGGAGAGAGATTTTTAAGTCTTAAATAATTGGCTACGATTGAATTATAAAAGTTATTAACTCTTATATTTACAATTATTTTTTTTTTAAATAACTTTATAATTTTCTCTTAGAGCATCTTATTTTTTATTTGTTTTAAATGTTTAATAAATAAATTCATTTTCTATTTTGTTTTGCATTTCATGATCTTTGTCTTCTAAAATGTTAAATGTTTTGAATAGTGTTCTAAACTAAGTACAATGTAAACCACTAAATAAAAATTTTAAATATGTGTGTAAGTTTTTAAACTTTTAGAAGGAACTAATGGTTATACTTAATTCATAATTTATACTTAAATAACTTATACTCTCATGAGCCTCGGCAGTGGGGAGGTGGGGAGGAGGGTGTGGGACACCGACGGGGAGTAGGGTGAAGGACATAGCCCAAAATTTTTTCAAAAGAATTTTTTTTTTTATGAGGCAGGTTTTTAAAACTAATTTTTGATTTTTTAGGTTTTTTTGATACTTTTACCCCCTCTCCCTTACTAAAATGTCACGCCGTGGCCAATGATTCTAAGTGTTATACTTTATTACAGACTACATATATTATTAGTCTGCAAAAATGCTGAAAGTTAAGGCTGCAATTACACGCACAAAAAGTAAAAAAAAATTTTCTAGTGGCCTATGTGAATTGTCCAAGCATTTTTAGACAGGTTATTCAGTACTATTACTATCTTATTCATGTAAATTCAAATGCAAATCACGTAATAGTGACTCAGCAAATTATTATTATTTTTTTTTAAACATCTTTACTTCTAACAAGGCTGCAAGCAATCAATAATTAAAGTTGGAAGTTACTGGAAAAGAAAAGATGAAGATTGTAGAGCAAGATAACGAATGACGGACGACTTAAAGGGTTGCAAATTATATGAATCAGGAAAGCAAGATGAAGGAGGCAAATTCCAAAGAACTGATGCTCGATGAAAAAAACAAGACGAATAAGAGCCCCTGGAACACTTAGGAACAGTCACAGAAAAATGATGAGACTTAATTAAGGACGAGTAACACGAGAATGAATTTTAGTAGATAGCACAAGAGATGCTAGCTCTTTAGAGCAGTGCCCATTATAGTACTTGTAGAAAAGAGAAAGAGAAGCAACATTACGACAATTTGATAATAGTTGGAGGTTGGCTGCAACCTGTTTGTTGGCAATACCAGGTAGTACGCAACTAGCGGAATCAAGAGATGATATTGATGAAAAGTTTTATGGCAAACAATTCAGAAACATACAAGAGAGGTGGAATTAAAGATTTGCCCTTATTATTAATACTATTAAAGATTCTGTAGAAGTTACGAGAGCCTAATTTTTGAGACATGTTACAAAATTTCATGAGAATAGCAGGCCTGAGATTGAGGGGTTTGGCGTTTGACAAAACCTTTTTACAATGGTTTCTAGCAGTAATAAACAGACGTCTGTTTTCTGGAGAATTGTTTTGCTGATAGATATGGAAGAAACGGTTTCGATTGGCAATCGCGGCAGCACAGTGTGACGAAAACCATGGAGGAGAGCAATGCTTGACCTGGAATCATCGAGAGGGAACAAAAGAATCCATGCCAGCCTGAATCCACGAAGTTATGTAAGAAACACATTTGTCGACAGAAAGACGAAAGATTTCTACGAAATAAAGAAAATCACGGAAAGAATCCTTTAAGGTAGTTGTAAAAGGTACGATGATAGAGGGATTCAGATGATGAAAAAAAATGAGATATTAGTTTTAGAGAGATCAAGCTGTGATCAGAAGCACCTAAGGATAAATGTGGAGAAACTGAGCACTGACTAGGATCAGAAACAAGACATAAGTCGAGTAAAGAAGGTAAATGATTCGGGTTGTCTGGAAAGCGAGTTAGAATGTTGGCTATTTGAGTTAGCGATTAAAAAAGCCAAAAGTTGTGGGCTTTAATGTCTGCAGAATCACTGACACTAGAGCCAAGCCATTCAGAGTGGTGAGCATTAAAGTCACCGACAACAACTATATTAGCTGATGGATAAAGAGAGAGGGCTTGGTCAATATGATCAGAAATAACATCAAAAATAGTGCAATCTTGAGATGAAGGAGAGCAATATAGAACAAAGAGAAAATCAATAGAGTGAAGTGATGCTAAACGAAAGCACATGAAAGAATAGTCTGTGGATTCAAACCTAGTTTCACGACAAATGGGTGAATTCTTGCAAATGTTAATGCCCAGGCCAAGCATGTGACTATTGGAGTCTTTAAGAATTAGAGGAAGATAACCATCAATACTAAGATTGCAAGGTGAGACAGCTGAACTCAAATTAGTCTTACAAAGAGCAAGTAGGTCTGGTGAACTTTGCAAGAGATAAGACTCAACAGAAGAAAAGTAACTTCGAAGAACACGAATATTAGTGAATGACAGGTTTAAAGAACTTGGTGATGATGATGGTTTTTTGTGTATTATAGTTTTTGGTACTTTATTCATTTTTAAATTTGTTGAAGAACTTGACTCAAAGCATAGATAGTACTTAGAACACTGTTTAATAGCCCAAGCAATTGCCTTCTTACTATTAATAAACTCTAAGTCGTAACATAGGGCTCCAAATGTGGCCTCTGAAATGCACACCTGAAGTACAAACAGGGACACCATCCATGCGCATCATAGCACTGTTAATACTTTGATATTTTTCAACTACTGATGGAATCAGCCTCTCTGAGAGCTACCACAGAGTTCGGAAAACCTGACTACCAGCCGGCCTCAGAACCATGAAACTGAGTTTTAGAGCTGTACCCTCATTAGGAAATAATCGAATGAGTTGCCTAGTCATAAAAACAGAGACACAAGCAAAACTTATGCATTGAGTCAAGAAGGTCCAGCATTAAACATCCTAAACTGGAAACACTTTATTATGAATATCTCAACACCAGCCTAATAAATGTAGAAAGGGTGAGAGGCTGGTCAACAGATAGAACCTAAAGTTTTTGCCTAGAAGGCCTTCTACAAGTCGGTAGCCGGATGCGTTTAGCATCTGCTCATGATGAGAATTTTTATCGAGACACCATCTCTAGATTAACATTAGCAATAATATAAAATCTTTTTGGGCTACAGTAAACCCAAGTTTACCTTTTAACTGACAAAGCTATTAATAGGAAAGTTAAAGATCTTTTCGTATTTGTTAAAAGTATTAATTGGAAGCATGGAAAAGCAATCGCTTAAAGAAATCTTGATTCAAACTTGGACAAACTCTTTGATATTTCTGTGTGCTCCTGTTTATTAGATGTGTTTCCCTGTAGTGATGGAGTTTCTTGTAGTAAAGAAATTCACATTGAAGACAGAACTTATATTTGCGAACAAACAAAAAAAATCTGTCCATTTGGTGCATATCAACTTTCTTCCGTTGATAGGTTATTCAAAGACTTGATAAAGAACGACAAGAAACATTTCATAAGTTAGTTGACAAAGATGAATCCCTCATTCCACATGTAAACTTAATTGAAGAAACAAATGGTTTATCCAATACGGAGGTAAATATTTTATCATAAATGAAATATTTGTAGTAGATGAAATAGCAAGCATTTATTTTATTAACTTTTTTAGGATGGAGGTGAATGGAAACCAATAAATAATTCTATTGGAAAACACAATTTGGATAAACTTCCAAGATTTGCAATTGAACTAGTCAAAAATGAGTGTTCGTCAAACTCAGGTGCAGCTCTTGCAAGTGCCTTAGTACATAACATTAAGCATCTCATAAATTTCTTTTTTTAATTTTACTTCGATGCCTCAAGAAGTCCTTATGGTCTTATCACAGAGTACCGCGAATGAGCATTTAATAGGAAGTTCACGCCTCCTTCCTAACCGATGTCGCAAAACTTGCCTTGAGGTGGGGTTTTAACTACGGATCTTTTGATTCTGAGGCAAGTGCGCTACCACTGCGTCACGGCTGCTCTATTGATGTTGGTATAAAAGATATTTTGATAATCACAAAAATGAAGTTGATGTAAAAGATATTGTAATTGAAAAATGTAAATTTGATAGGGCCAAGTCAAAATTAAAATAATAAATTCGCATTGAAGCTGAACATGACCTCACATTTACTTATAAAGATAGAAAATTATAATAATAATTTGACTTATAGGATGATTCCTGTTACTAGTGCTACAGGTTTCTTGCTACCGAAACGCTCAGTTTTTTATAAGAACATAACAGTTTGGAAAATATACAAGCTGTTCTTCTTGATAGTTCTTGCTATCGAAACGTTCAGTGTTTTATAAGAACGTAACAATTTGGAACGTATGGAAGTTGTTCTTCTTGATAATACTGCTACCAATACTAGATTGATAAGTGGCTTAGTGGTAAAACTAGAAAAGTTTTTAAAAAGAAAATTACACCTTATTGGATTCGCATTACATCAAAACGAACTTCCGTTACGAGCTCTTTTTATAAAACTTGACGGTGTGTGTCACCGTCAAGTTTTATAAAGGGCCAAGAATATAACTAGGCCAAGAAGCTTCAGATATCTACGTGGCAAAAGATGTGCAAATAATATTCAGGATAAAAATCAAGTTTTGTTTGAACGTATTGAAAACCCAATGGTAGATGGATATACATTGAGGAGAAATACTAATAAACCTTAGTTGCAATCAAAGATTTTTATTTGAATATTGCAAATGAATAGACTGAAATAATAGTTTTAGCAATTTGCCTTCTCAGTTCATATACTAGAGAAAAGCTACCAACCGTTTCTTTAAAAAAAGTTGTACATTTTATAGTTTAGGTTTACTCTCCAGCATGGTTCGAAATTTAAAAATCTTTAAAATTCCACGGACCCCCACGCCTTTTTTCTCTACTATTACTAAAACGAATAACCTCCTTTTCGATAATGTTAAACTTATTGTTAAAAAAAACAACATTAAAAACAATGCATTGTGTCTAAAACCTGAAAATATTCTATATGCCATGCTAAAAGAAAATGACAACAAGATGCGAAACTTTGGTGTTTAAATTCTACTGGCTCCAAGGCAAAGGTATTTTTTTATTGTTAACTAAAATAAAGTTTTGAAAAAAAAATCACATTAAATGTGGTAATTGGCTTCGGTTTATATTTAGAGAGTAAACAATCAAAGTTTGAAAGTAAATTTGAAGAAAATTCCGAAAGTTAATTTTCAAACACAATTTCTCAAAAATGACAATAAATCAAAACTCCCAATTTGGTATGGTATTCTACATATGTATAAAATGCATTTGTCATAGGGTTTTTAAATTTGCCTCCCTGGTTCAGGTTATATTGACTTTTAAACTTGAATATATATTTTTATGAAAAAACTCTGGCAGATAAAACCACATTGTAGCGCCCCAAAATAAGTAATTTTAAAAATCTTATGACAAATGATTTCTTCATGTATGAAGAACATATCCTAAAAATTTCAGCTTAATTGCTGAACTTAAACTGGAGATATCATGTTTTAAAATTCTAAAAAAGACTAAAAATCTCAAAATGAGAAAAATCAAGTTAAAAATTGAAAATCAAAATTTATGTTTATAAACACTCCTTAAAAGCCATCAGAGCCATATGAATCTGTTTTTTCAGTATCAAAGTATCCCTTATGAAGAGATCTAAGTTTTTTTCTTTGCTTTTTGCATATTGTTAATTTGAAGTTAATTTACGACTCTTGTTTACAATTCTCTTTTGGTCCTTTAAAACCAGTTTTGGAATAGTCACTGATCCTAACAATCCAAAGTAACTTACAACAGATCTTACCTCATCTCCACCATCATTATAATAAACCATTGCAGAGTTTATAGAAATGTTCTTCTACTTACAAAAATGTTTTTAGGACAACGAGTCCATAAAATTGAATGAAGTGCTTCATTTGAATTTTAAGTTTGACAATGTAAACATTTTCTAAGCAAACCGTCATCAGATAAATCTTTAAAAATGGGTTTAATTATATTATGAATAAAGATAGGTAAGTTAATTTTGTTAGTGTGAGTATTTGTACCTTTAAGCTTGTCTAGTTGCCACCTGCACCAGGAATGTTTATCCCTAGGACACATAGAATGACGAATGCTATTATTACTGAAATTTGTGCTGTGCCACAAAACAGCTCCTACTGTTTTTTTCATTGCATAAATGTTGTTAGTGTTATTTCTAATTGCAATACCATAAATAATTCTGCATTGAGTTAATTGCACTATTAGTCAAATTTCTTTTTCCGTGTTGGGGTTTCTCTGTTCCTTTATACTTCTGTATGATTTTTCGCAAGCGTGTACCAAGTCGCTTCTGCGCATGCCCTATGCATTCTAATATTATTGGTTGAATATTATAATTTTTATTTGAGTTAGATTCTTTAACTGCTTTAAAGAGGAAGTATCACCATCCCCTAGGTATTCATGATAAATCAAATTGTATTTTTAAATTGATCGATAAAAGATTTCCAATGCAACAGCTGCTTCCATTGCACCAGATGACTTTGTATGGTTAATGTGACATGTGTGATCTGCTTTCCATCTGTTGTAGGCTGGTGATCCTCTATATTTTTTCCACATTGAACAACTTTTACAATGCTTAGTAAAAGCTTTAGTACCTATATTTTTGTTATTGACGACAGCGGCTTCGACACCATTTAGTGATGTGAAACCCCGCTTTTGCCAAGAGCCATCAATTGTTACTCTTTGTTTTGTTGGAATATTTAATGTATTGTCTTGAGCTTTTTCAGCTGTTTTTTCATACTATTACAAGCAGCCTTCTCATATGCTATATAAATTTCATAAAGAAAACATATTCATGCATTGGGGAAATGTTTCCATTGCAGTAAAACCTTTACCGATTTCACGAAAACCAATTACTGCTCTTGTATTTGCTTCGTAGATTTTAGAACCTTGACCATGATTTTGTTTAACACATTCTTTTGATGTATAAACAGATACATACCATGATTTATACCATGATTTTGTTTAATACAACCTTTTGATGTATAAACAGATTTATACCATTCGCAATGACTCGCATAAAAGTTCTAAATTATGGGCAAATCCCTTTTTATTTCTTTCTGTTATCACTGACAGTTATTTTTTTATGGCCACATTCAAGACATACTAACAAAGGTTGAAATAAACTCTTAAGTATAGAGAAATTAATAAATTAAATTAATCTTCCTGCCTTATTACTTCACTATTGGTATTGAGATTAGTTTGATCTATAATTAGCCTTTTTTTACTTATGCTAGATTTAACTTTTTTCTGGTGAAACATTTGAAAGATTTATTCTTGAATATTTGTTTACAGGATGCTCCTTCTTTCTTTTTCGTAAAAAATTATGCTTGTTACTTTTTCCAGAAGACATTCCAATTATACACAAGTACAACTTGTTTGATTTAAATCAAGAGTTGAAAGATTCATAAATAATGATTTTATACAACAACCAATATTAAACAGTTTAATATGACAATTAATATAAGAAAATGTGACTTAAAAGCATGACAAAAAACACCGCAGATCAATATTATATATTGGATAAAGAAGCTTTACAAGATTTGTCATTTTGGTCATCTAATTTGGGTAAAAAAAGGTCTCAGCTTTTCGTTGCTATGGCGTTGCTAAGGCAAATAAATAAACTAGCTAATAAAATATGTTATTTTTAATCTTTTTAGTTTGATCAAACCTAAACAAGTCGTATATCAGCAGATAGAGAATAAATATTTATATAAAAACAATTAATTACCTATTTTTTCAATTTTTGATCAAAAATCTCTATTTTTCATAAATCTACCATCTTAAGTAAATATATGAATAAAAATTTCACTATTTAAGTCTTCAAACAGTTAACAAATTGTTATAAATTTAGTTTAATTGTTATAAATTATTATAAATTTAAATCATGCAGCAATGCAAATAATATTAAAAAACATTTAAATATGAACATATTTAAAACATTAACTTTCGCGTATAATACTTCGCGTATATTACTCGCGTATTATATATTTTTTTTAATAATGCTATAAATCTTAAAAAATAAACTCTTTATCCAAAATCGCTCAAATTTTGAGGGTAATCACATTTCAACCATATCCATCTACTGCAATATTACGCAAAATGCGGAATTAAAATCGACCTACCCAAGTGACCAAACATCCCGATTTTTTAGGATTGTCCCGTTTTTAGGTACGCTGTCCCGGCGTCCCGAAAAAGTAATCGGGACAGTTTTGAAACAATTATGCTTTTGAAAAATCAAAAATGATTCTATAGTTTTAATTTACCAACACATTAGTTGTTTTGGTCAGCGTAATTGTACAAACCCGGTGTAAATAATAAATTCGTAAACAAACCAGGCTATAAAAAATTTAAGCAATAGAATTTTTGAATTTTATTTCGAATTTTATTGCATTCGCAAATTCTACTATTAACTTTGTTAAATCAGTGAGAAATTTTTTAATAAATAAACATTATAGGCGTATTTATTTTATATATATATTTAGTTATTTTTAAACTGTTGATCATTAACGAGAGACTACGTGTTTCTTGATTTTAAATCAAACTTGAAATTCAAAATTCTCTTTAATTAATGTTTCTTTTGTTTTTAACTACTAACGTGCGGGCATCCATAAAGTACGTACGCAGTAAAACCACTGATTTAGGAGCCCCCTTTCCCCTTGTACAAGCCTGTACGCTTTCGAAGACTCCCTCCCCTCCATGCTCGTACGCATTATTTTTTTTCAAAAGAAGGCCCCTACCCCTCCTCCCCAACGCATAAATATTTCAAAACATTAAAAACAAAAAAAACTTTCAGTTTAATTGACATTTATTAATATTTTAAGAGAAATGATAAAAACCAGTTTGCGTACAGTAATTTAAAAAAATTCAAAAAAAGTTTGCTTTTATTTATTGCCCCCCTCCCCTTATACCTGCGTACGTACATTATGGCTGGCCCCCATCATAAATAACGATAAAATATTAAAAAATTTTTTTTTTGATGTTTTCAATGTATTTCAACAAGTAAGGGAAAATTTATGCTGGTTTATAAATTTTAAAAACTGAATAATAGATGTCTCATTTTTCCTCTCATTTTTAACTTTTCTTTTTGATGAATGAGTAATAAAGAATTTTTTTCTTAAAATAATCAGGGCAAAACTGGAAACGCGTTGAAAAATTTAATAGCTTTACTAAGTCACAATAAAGTTAACTATTTTTTGTCAAACAAATTATATTCCGAAAAACAGATGAGCTTAGCTTAGCAAGCAAAACTATAAAATATATCCTTTATAATAAAGGGTAACCATCATAACTGTCTCCAGAGAGGATTAAGGAAATTTGTCTCATCTTCCCCATGGTTACATACTGACCCGAGTTACCCTATACTTTAGGCTCTTTTCTGAAGCGTTTTAGGGCTCTTTAGGTCGGGGTTTTGGAGATCACCGACTAAAGTAATTTCTACCAGTCTTTACCGTATTTTTTTTATCATTTTTATTTTCGCATCCCAGTTTTCTTTTTTTTAAATATTGTCACCCTATATATTGTCATTGTATTTAAAAATAATATTGTTAATTTAAGCTTTTTACAATTTTTGGACAAAGATTACTTATTTTCAATTCATTTTGATAGACAGTTTTTGTTTTAATTATCTATGTAAAAAAATAAACAGTTTAAATTTATTATTTCATATATACTAAAACTTGTTTCTCCGCGCAGCGGCCTTGTTCGTCAAGGTTCGTGTTTCGGAGTTAAAGAGTTGAGAGAGGGTTATAACCACTATTAAGTAGCCTCCTCATCTGTAGTGGCTTTATCGACCTTGAGGTGAATAACAAAAAAACAAACAAACAAAAAAAACTAAATATAAATCAAATTTGTTAAAAAAATCAAAGAAATAATTAATGCAATAATAATTAAAACTTACAACCTAATCTATTTCAAACAACTCTTTATGAAACCGTTGGTTATCATGCTTTAGATTTCAATATTATTTCAAGATAAAATAAAAAATGACGCCCGTATTTAACAACTATTAAATAAAAAGTCTACGAAAATTAACCATAAACTAAATATTTTTGACTGATTATTATAAAACGAGATTTTAATTTTGGTTTATATGATTGTTCGAACTGTGTTTTATTATAAACCGGCGCACTTCCGAATGTAATCCAGGCGTCTTGTAAACGTTCGACGTTGACCAAAAAAAAATTATTTTGGTTCCAAAAAGGTCTAGGACGTTCAGGACGCAAACTGAACGCACATTGTACGTTTTTGGTATGTCCGGAGCCCGCTAAGTGGAAAATAATTTTTATTGACTTGGGTCTGTTTTTACCCAAATTTATGGCACGACGTAATAGAGATGATGTAAATGATATAATTTCATAGAGATCAAAATTTATAATTAAATAGAGATCAAAACTGATCTCACTTCATTCACGTCGTCTTCAAGTCATTATATTAAACACAAACGACTGTCTTTATTTCATAAGATGTCAATAAATGAAAAAAAACACAAGTGTTCAACTTCTACATTTGTTATAAATAAGTATACATCAATGTTATAAATTATAATACAATAGGTTCATATAAACAGTAGCTTTAAAAAGCATTGGGAAGACAAAACATTTTACAAAAAAAGTATAATATATACAAAAATTTTATTTATGTTTGAGGTTTGAAAGATGAAAGCAAACTGCGGTCGGCGAGCCGAATTTAAAAGGAGACACCTTAAAAATATAATCCAAAAATCACTTTTTTTCATAATCAGTATTTGTATAATAACAGGATAATAACAATACTCATTTGCATTAGTGATATTTATCGGATTACTCGCGGACCGGAGATTGCTTATATGTGAAAAAGGTTACAATTTATTATTTTTGGCTTCATAAGTTAAAAAAATCTTAATTTTATTTACGCAAAGATTTTTTATCAAAAAATAAAAAAATACATAGAATAGAGAGGAAACATGCTAATTTTAATTTAAAGTTGTTAGAATCAGTAAAAATAACGATAAAAAATTTACCAATTGTTTATAAAAAAACTATAAAAGTCAAGATGTTGTATCATCCGCGAGACTAAAAAAATACATGGAGTTTTCGCTGTTGCGTCTCACTCCAAAGTACATAAAAATTAGACCATATAAAAATACTTTATTAAAAAAAACGATTCGAAAAACACCGAAAATTAATGAAAAATATTAAAAAATACATAAAGCAAACTAAATTATAACCGACTGCGTATCTGAAGGCTGATCTTTTTTAGATTCATCATTTTCAGTAAGAGAATTATACAAACTTTCTTTATTTTTTTTGGAATTTAAGGTTCTTCGAAGTTGCAGTGATGGAGTCTTATCAGATTCTTGTATATTTGTTGCAACTTTACGGTTTATATTTTTGTATACTGTATTCAGTTCAACTTCTACTTGATGTAAATTGATTCGCAGTCTTTGCAACTCCTCTAGTGAAATTTTTTCATTTAAAGATAATTTCCCGGAACTACAGTCACTCTGAACTCTAGCATTTGAAACTTGAATGTTCATTTCTTTGATGCAACTTATAAGATTTTCTCTTTTGTTCTCTAACTGTGCTTTGTACTTCTCCAAAGCAACCAAATTAGGACTAGATAAACCAGAAACAGAAGTTGTTGTCGTCGTCACCGGTGTTTTAGAGACATTTAACTTGATTGGTTTAGGTTTAATTTTTGGCGGAGGTTTTTTTAAGTTTGTACTTTGACGTTTAAGAATAGCTCTTCGAATACTTTCCTGCTGACGAAGGATTCCTTTGATATTTTTGAAAGTCTCGTCAGCATTATCTTTTTCTGGAATGTTATCTAAGAGCTCACCTAAGTCGTTGAGATTATCATTCGAATCATTAAATTTATTTTCCTCCAACAAATTATTTTGAACTGATCTATTATCATTAATATTTGTTGATGCTGAGACTTCTACCTCTGGTTTCATGTTTTCTGTATTACATTTTTGTTCACCAGTATCTTTAGATATTAATAAATCATTACTATCTATATTTTGGTTCACAATATCTGATAATGAAACAGTTATTAAAGGTTTTTCAAAAATCGAAGATTCAACAAGTGAGTGCGACTCAAGCAGGGCCCCCTCATTTTTAAGTAAATCCTTTCTAGTTTCATTTGATAGTTTGCTTTGTTCTGATTGTTCGAATTCGCTAACACCCTCCTCTGACAACGGATTTGAAAAATCGAAAAATTCAAAATCCTCATGTGTATCTTCATTTTTAAACGATTTCCGATCTATTGTTCTAGAAAGTCTGTGGAAAAGTATTCCCATAGAAACAGCAACCATCCACTTATCAGATAGAGTTTGATTCGATGTTTGGAAGAGAGCAAAACTTTGTTTATTGTCTTGTAAATAATCTAGTCTAAATACAAACCTATCTGCTGCTGGATCGCTTTCATCCATAACAGAAACTCCTGAAAGATCAATTGATTTGATAACCTTTTTAGTATTGGTTAGTTTTGAAATGTAAAAAAAACCCTGACAAATCCTACAATATCGGTTTTTCTTCTTCCATTTCTGTTTGCTAGATGGCACCAGTTCAGTAAGACCTCCTAAATAAAAAAACTGATTTATAATTCTTAATATAATTTGCAAATATTTAAATAACACGCAATAGTTAATACAAAATGTAATTATAAACTATAACATTTTTATTAACATATTAGTGTTTGTATATTAAAATTGAATTATAGAAACGATTGTAAAAAAACATTGTTTTAAATTTCTTTTGAATAATTGAATAATTTAAATTTGCCAATAGAAACTATACCAATATAAATTTAAATGATAAATTAACGCATAAATTAAAAAAAAAATTGTTTTTATGACAAAAATAGACAAACAGTTTAATTAAAAAATATTCACTTGGGGGAATAAAAATATAACAACAAAGTATATATATATATATATAAATATATATATATATAAATATATATATATATATATATATATATATATATATATATATATATATATATATATATATATATATATATATATATATATATATATATATATATATATATATATATATATATATATATATATATATAACAACAATATGTGTGTACAAACTAAAAATGTAAACAAAGGTTAAAAATGACTGAAGAATGAGTTCAGACATGATAAACAAATCTTAGTAAAAAACAAAAAACAAAATTGTACTTACAGTTTCAAAACATAAGTAACACTTTTCAAAATGGTATGAAAAAAGACATTAAAGCTGTATCTATGTCACAAAACCCATACACAAGCTGGAAAAACATCAAATATGTATAAACTATTTAAAAAGGATTACAATCGGTTAATAAATACTATTACTACCACCTACAAAAAAGCAAATCCAAAATTAAAAGACCATGTAAACAAAGAAGGAAAACAAATTTTAACCAACCATGAAGTATATAAAAAAATTGAAACAAACGGATCCTCTAACTATTTTTTCACTTTCAAAGACCTTTTTTAACTTTGGGTTGTTAACTTTGTTAACATCTGTGTCTTTTGAACCCTTTAATCTGTGTGTCTTTTGAACCCTTCAAAAAATAAGGACGAATTACTAAAGTAATTTTATCAAAAATAAATTGTGAACTTAAAAACATTTTATGAATCAATGGCAAAGTACGCAAAATGCTGTAGACTGGTTTAAAAAAATCACCAATAAGCATTTATACAAGTTTCTAATTTTTGATGTTAACAATTTTTAGCCTTCCTTAAATGATATTACCCTCAACAATGCTATGAATTTTGCCAATCATCTTATAGTTATCAAAAGTAAAAACAAAGCATTGTTAAAGCATGCAAGAAAATCCATTATCTTTAATAACTTTGAAGCATGGATTAGAAAAAGACAGATAGCTCGATGTTATGTTGGGGGCATTTTACTTAGATTTGTTCATCACGTCTGAACTCATTCTACAGTAATTTTTACATTTTTGTAACAGTTTGTTTACATTTTTAGTTTGTATTAATGGCTGATGGTTGACTTCGGGCATGAAAGTTTGCTAATCAGCTATTTTTATTCATCTAAATAATATATATATATATATATATATATATATATATATATATATATATATATATATAAATATATATATATATATATATATATATATATATGTGTATATATATATATATATATATATATATATATATATATATATATATATATATATATATATATATATAAATATATATATATATATATATATATATATATATATGTGTATATATATATATATATATATATATATATATATATATATATATATATATATATATATATATATATATATAATTTTATGAACATCAATAAACACAAGTTTCTCTCGATACTAAATTTATTTTTTAAAAGAAAGTTTTACTAAATTGTTGTGACCACCGTCTTCAGCTTAAAAGTATCAATTTAGATGAGGGACAATATGTGTCATCAAAATTTTGGACACCATTTATGGCGCACTTACGTCAGAAAAAGATGAAACCATCCCATTGACATAAAATAGAACTACCATTTTAAAAATAAGATAGAAAAAAAAACAACAAAAAACTTCAAGCTGAAGACGCTGGTCACAACAATCCAGCAAAAATTTCTTTTAAAAAATAAATTTAGTATCGAAAGAAACTCGTGTTTATTGATGTTCATAAAATTATATATATATATACATGTGTTCATTCAAAATATATATATATATATATATATATATATATATATATATATATACATATATATATATATAAAGCTCTATTATTTAATAATATTGAAAACTGTAACATGTATTAGTCTTTGTATTATTATACACATATATATATATATAAATATAATATATATATATAAATTATATATATATATATATATATATATATATATATATATATATATATATATATATATGTATATATATATATATATATATATATATATTATATATATATATATATATATATATATATATATATATATATGTATTAACATACCAGATATAGTGCTTGGATCTTCACTTTTCTCATACTTTGTTAATGGGTTTATATCATCATTTGACGTAGAAATACTGGCTTGTTTAAGTAACTTGGGATGTTTTTTACGCAAGACTACAGAAGCAGTTAAGTCATTGTTCTGATCATTATTAACAACTTGGGTATGTATATTATGGGTGGCTTTTAACTCCTTTGTCCATGTCTCACATGTCTCACTATTAGATGCCACAAATACATAAGAGTTATTCTCACCTTGAAAACAAATTGCATTTATTGGCAAAGATTCATCACTTTTATCTGTAATAAGATAACTGGAGAGTTGAATTATATTAACAGGTTGTGGATCTTGAGCACTGGAGAAAACCTCTAATATCGAATCTTTAAGAACAAGCCAACGATCATCTTGACTAGTTTTAGTAATTTCAACAAAATTGCCTTGGAGTTTTATATTTTCAATAAAAATTTTTGGAAGCACATCAGGTGCCGGATTCATGTTTAAAGCATTTTCCCCTAAAGAAATAAGACTTGAACAAGAGTCACATGCTGAGTTAATTTTGATGTTATGCCCTGAAAAAGTATTTGAATCAGTAAGAGAATTAATAGAACTTGACTGTGTGCTAAATGTATTTGCAGTTGAAGCATTTGAATCATTTACATTGTTTTTTCCTTCTGAAAACGATAATAAAGATAACTTTCTAGAGCTATCATACATATTGTAAGAAGGTAAGCTTTTATTTGAATTGCTAGGAGAGTCATGAGAGTCTTGAAGTTTGTCACCTCCGAACAGGGCTGTAACCCAAAGATTAAGATCTGAATCTGAATCCAGGGAAAATAAATATTCTTTCCCTAAATTTAAATCAGTTACTTGATATCGAAAAAGTGAGCTATCTATATCTGAAAATTCTTCTATTGCAGCATTCTTTAAAGGAACTTTAAATAAAGGTTTAAGATCGGAATCATTTCTATAACAATAAAACACTTTTCCTGATATTCGACAGAACCGATCTTCAAGAGTTTCATTTGTATCTTTTATTATAACTTGTTTTAAATGTCCTCGATATGTTTCTTTAAGCAATGAAACATCTTCTTTGTTCAACACATAAGATTTATTTTTATTTTTTCTAGTAAGCGTGTCCACAGTAAAACTACGTATGAATTCTGAAATAGTTTTTTTCTGTGGATCATTAGAACTTTGTTTATCTGACTTAGTATTATAACTCAATATTGGATCTATAGATTTTCGTTTTCCATTACTACCACTTGGTAATGATTTGGCTAAAGAAAAACTTGAGTATCCATTTTGTTCTTTTATTTTTTTCCATTCTTTATTTGACAAAGATTTACTTAAAGACAAATGTATAGGCTCATTGATCTTTTTATTTACAACTTTAGGGTAGTTTTCTTTTAGTTTATCTATCAAAATGTCATCTGCATCAATTTGTTCATAGTGCACTTTAAGGAAAGCATTTTTCCAATTTTGACACTCTCTGGTGGAATTTAACTTCAAAGTAATTTCTTTATTTTTTGTCTCATCTTGTAAACGCAAAATTAAAGGATCTGTTCCATTTTCATCAATAACTTTAATATTTATAGCTTTATATTGAGTAGTTGGAATTGTAGCAGTTATATCACTGTAAAATTTCAACCATTTATCTTTGGTAAGAACCATAAAGTATTCAATGTGTTGAAAAGTTTGTTTTAAAGCTCGAAGTTCAATCACCAAACTGCAATATATAGAATCTTTAATTTCTGTTTTACTCCTTTCAGAAGTATTGTAAACTTTTTGCTCAAACAATGCAGTAGAAGATTCATTACATGTTGGATAATCAGAATCAGTCAGCTGTAAAAAATTAATCAATACAATTTAAAAGAATACCTAATAAAGTGACATAAGTTGATGAAATAAAATATTTTTAAAAATTGTTTCACATACCTCCACGTTGCGAATAGCATCTTTTAATGAATGAGAATAGGATCGAGATAATCGAGAAGCATTGCAAGAAAATTTTTCTTCACATACACTACCAACAAATCTCTAATAAACACGAGAAAAGCTTTCTTACTAAAGTAAAACTTTCTATTAGTTTTTTTTTTTTGCAGATTGTTTAAATATTTAGTAGACTTATTTTAAACTATTATTTCCTTAGAGTTTTGAAACATTCAGTCTAATAATTTAAAAAATAATTTGATAGATTTTATAAGATCTTTTAGTAGTAATAGTGTGACTGAATTAGATATCAAGGATTGAACAGATTATTAGGAATTGTTAAAAAAAAACACATACAAGTTGTTTGTATTCCAAGTACTACCTTTAATGAGTTTATCCATTCCAACCAATCATTGTTTGTAATTGTACTTAGAATAATCTTTTGATCTTCTTTGGTACATAACTGGAAACAGCAATTTACTTCACCTATATCACCATTATGAAGAAGTGTCAAGGTTGCATACTTGAGAATTATTGTAACATCCAGGTCATCATTAGTAGAATCCTTATAACAAAAGAAACTCTCATCTTTTAGGCAACACCAACGACGACCCCAATGGTTTCTAAGCTTTCTAAGCAAAACACCTAAATTGAAAAAAAATTGAAAAGGATAAAAACTAAATAAATAATAAAGGCTAAAAAAATTTTAATAAAAATTTTCAACTAATTGAAGATTAGCAAATATGTGACCATTTTTAAAATAGTAACAGCTTTTGTTCTTTTTTTTATATATGTATCAAAAACTGTTTAAATCTGTTTTTATGCCTTATACTTAAATTTTGCGTATTTAATGTTTGTTTTTGCAGAATATTTCAAGATTAATCACTTAAATTCTAATAAATGAAATAACAAAATAAAAATAATGGTTGTGACAAAATTCTTTTGGCAAATTCTAAATTTATAACAAACAATTTACATTAGGCTACTATAAAAAAATAAGCTGCTTTAAAATTTTTTGCATACATGGCAGGGATGTAACTTCATGGTCATCTGACGGTACAGAACAACTTGTTTTTGCAAATTACGACTGAAATTTAGTCAGAAATACCAGTCAGTAGCCTAGTAGGGTGACCAGACAGTTATTACTTACACAAGAGTGTTTAAGAATTCATAGCTTTAAGCCATATTTTAAGCTATGAAGATTTTTTTCCTTGTGATTATTTTAAAAAAACCTTTAAAATGTATTAAAAGCAGTTATATTGTCGCATATAATTTTACTGAACATGGTAAAAAGAAGCCCACTTAATCAAAATTAAACATGCACACATATCAAAATGTTTCAAAGTGCGACAATGTTTTTTAAAACATTGTGCTTAAGTCATTTTTTGAAGCACATATTTTTTTCAATTTAAAATACATTTCAAAATCACATTTCTTTTCAATTCAAAATGTGAAAGTTTCATTTAAAAAAATTGTCATAGTTGTATTTTGAATAACATGAATTGGCATGCGTATTATTAATAAATTTTAAATCCTGTCATTAATGATGCTCATGGAAGTTTTTTCTCAAAAAAGAATTTTTGAAATAATTTAAAAGTTTAAACTGATTGAAGAGCAAAAATAATAAAATAATTTTTCACTTTTTAAAATTTATTTTTGATAATTTTTTATTAGTCTTAATTTAGTAGTCTAGTATTTCAATTAATTTTTTTCAGCTTTTTCTTGCATGGCTAACCCCCACCCCCACCCCCAATATTCAAATATTAAACTCCTGATAATCATAGCGGACAACACAGGTAAGACATAAACAAAATTTCAGTCTCCAGACCAGAAAAAAACATAAAGTTACACCACTGCATTGAAATAAAATTACCTTGCATGATAACACCATGGTCTTCATAAGAACTTTCCTTGCTTATTTTGAGAACGTTATTGTTTTCTTCTTTTTCAGCTGAGTTTTGTTCTTAAAATTAAAATATGCTGAAATAAGATGATTTTGTACTTTTCATTAATACGATTAATTTATATTGTAATTAATATTTTGTATGAATAATAATTATATTTCAAACTAATAGTTTTTCAAAAATTACTAGTTTAAAGTCAGAATTTACAAAATTAGATATTCCTAATATTTGAATCAATTTTGTGTATAATTAAATGCAGGATAAAAATGTGAAAAAAAGTGTTACATATTTATATGAAAAAATTTTTCGTTTTATTTTTTTCTTGATAGAAAGTATTTGTGCCGAAGTTATGCTTTTTATGATTTTTGACTAAATTTAATTTCCATGCATTGGCGCAAATAGATTCTGATTTCAAATCCAGTTAACTTGTTCAACGATATTTTCTTAATGTGTTCTTGTACCAAAAAAAAAACACTGTGCTTATTAATTTTAGAAATATGATGTACCTATCTTTCATTGATTACAATAGATAAATTAACACTTTGGTTATTGTAAAGCGATTTTTTGTTGATCTTTGAGCTTTTATCCAGCCATACCTTGATTTAGTTTCAAACGATGTTTTTTTTTTTTAAAATACTGCTATAGGAGCCTTGGAAAATCCAAAATAGTTCCTTAAAAGATTGGGTAAAGGACTTTCGATCTTTTGTTGTAAACTAAACTAGATTAAAACGTATAAATGTAATTCAAAAATATATATACACATTTTTTCTGTGGTTATTTTAGGTGCTCCAAGAAGATCTAATTTGCTTGCTTTATGTCAAAAAAAAAAGGTCTAGAGTAGACATGGAACTGCTGATCAGTGAAGGATACAGCATTTTTTGGTGTTTGAGATAGCTAACAAACATGGCGCAAACTCCAAACATTTGTATGTATATACTTATGTCAAATAATGATGATTTGCAAAATATTGCAATGATTGAAGGCTACAAATATTGTGATAATTTTAGGTTTCATATCTCTCAGCGTTCATAAATTATGACCATACAAAGTTGTTTTAATTTTTGAATGCTTGGAGAAACAATACTTAAAAATTATCGATGAATATAAATTTAGTTAAGAATAGCAAAAAAAGTATTTTATCAACTTGTTGTCTCACGTTTGGGGCAGGGGGGATAAAATTTTGGGTCTTTTTTGATCCCAGCCTCTAATCATTGCAACTTTTTAAAAAAGCATTTTTTGACATAAGTATAAACATACAAACGTTTGGATTTTGCTTGTTTCTTGTTATAAGAAATAAATATCCTACCCTGCAATTTATTTTTTAAAACAAGAAATATATTTCTTGTTTTGAGAAACAAATTTCTTCAACTATGGTCAATGGATTTACAATTTTGCTGTGAGTTCTGATGAGTTGTTAGCAACTTTGAAAATTTTTAAAAGTTTTGGAATTCATTGTGTCCAAAAAGTCTGAGGGAGTCTCATCCATAGGCATTTTTTCAAACTATGACCTAGAATATCAAAAATTAACCAGTAGTCTGATGAAATATACAAATCAAGATTTAGTGGCTGGTCTTTATCAACAAAAACTGCTTTCAGAAGAATTTCAGCTTTGATTCTATCCATTTTTATATCTTTTCAGAACAAATACCTCTGTGGTTTTACCATGATCTGAATTTCACCTCTGCAGCAGGCTCAATATACATCTGCCAATAGCCTTGTTGATCTTAAAAGCGTAAATTCAAAATAATGCAATGTAGATAAAATAAGACTTAAAATGACACTGCTAAAAACTTATATTTAATTTTGACAAGATAAAATAAAAGTGCTATTTTGATTGATTTCATTTTTGTTATATTTCTACTGATTTTAAGAAAAGTCTGCCATTGGAAAAAAAATTAGAGTTATTTTCTTTGTATTTTACATTTGATTTTAAACCATTTTGCAACCATTGTTTCTAAACAATTTGTTACTTTATGACATAAATTATTCTTAAATAACAAGACTAAAATATCAAAATTTATGAAATTAAATTTTACTTTAAAAATTGCAGAATCAGAAAAGTAGCAGGTCAAAAACTGTGATACCCTGGAGAGAGAAATGTAGTCAGCCATTCTATTGATCTCTTTGAGTGTTTTATTACTCAGAATAAAAACCTGCTTGATTTTAGAGAGATGCAACTTGAATTTCATGAAATTCAAGGTATGTGAAACAGCTCCATAATTGTTAAAGTTCACAATAATCTCTGCAATAATCTCTTCTCAAAAGTCTTAATCTAAATAAATTTAAACTTAGAAACTTATACATTTTATTTTTGCAAATAAGTATTTTAAAGTAAAGTTTATCTTTACTTTACTATTTTTAACTTTTTATGGTTTTATGATATAAATTGTTTATTCTCCAGCTTAAAAGTTTTATTTACAGCTACAGCTATATGAAGCTCTCCAACATAATGACAGGAGGTTAACAAGAATAATGGTTGGCCAACTTAGCTAATCTTGTACAAACCCTTTTGAAATAGCCAGGGCTTAAAGTGGGTGAACTGTATGAGATTAAAAGTATCTAACAAATTTCTAATTACTGTGTATTGTGCCTCAACACTATCATGTTTAAAAACCAGGTTTTTATAATTTCATAATAAATTTGTGCGCTTTTAAAATACTACCAGTGAACAAAAATAATAGTAATAAAAATGTGCACAATTGTTATAGATAGAAAACCTTCCATTATTTGTAATGATGTTATTATGCAGTTAATGATTTTTAAATTTCTATTCATACCGATTGTTTGAAAATACCCTTAAAAACTCAAAAAATGTAAAAATGTTAAACATTAAAAGTGGCACAAGTATAAATAGTCATCCAAAATAAAAAATTAAAAAATTCCATTGAGAAAACAATACCTTGGGAATATTTTATGGCACTCTGCATATTAAAATTTGTTCATGAGGATATATATATATATATATATATATATATATATATATATATATATATATATATATATATTTATATATATATATATATATTTATATATATATATATATATATATATATATATATATATATATATATATATATATATATATATATATATATATATATATATATATATATATATATATATATATATATATATATATATAATGATACTAAAATAAATTTAAATTTTTTTGCCAAAATCAAAAGGACAGCAAGAAATTACTTATAATCAAAATAAGAAACATACCAAACTCAGAATTTAGATCAGTTATAGGTTTCTTAGATACTGTGTTAGACAGACTTTCATTGGAAGTATTAAATTCACTGCAACTTACTTGCTTCATATCTGTCATGGCCCTTTTTCGTTCCTAGATAAAAAAAATTTTTAGTTATATAATTCTGGAAATATAAAAGTTTTATATAAAAACATTTAACAATATAATAATAAGTATAAATATAAACTTTTTTTTAATGTTTATGTTCATTTTGATACTGTTTTACATTAAAACAGTATAAAAACAACTTCACCGTTGAATGAGTAGATTATACAAATAAATTATACAAGCTGATAATAAAATGGTGAGCTGGTAAACCATAAGTCTTCAAAATGTTAGCCTTAAAAACTCAAATATAGCAATTTTAAAAATAGTACCGCCACCACAGCAACCACTATTTTCTTACCATTGTTCCTGGCAGAAATTTATCTTTATTTGTTTCTTTTGCAAGAACTGAAATCCATTTTATAAGTTCACTTCTAGACTCTGCAGCAAAATAATAGATATCAGAATTAACTTTAAACATTTTAAAAGCAAAACTTTTCCAGGTCTCTTCAGCACGATCAAGTTGGTATCCATGTAGTGGAATTTTCAGGTAAGGTTCAGCTACATCAGGACTTCTAAATATGTCTTAATTAGTTGATTACAAGCACAAAGTAGTTATAAATGTTAACGATTAAAACATTATAACATATTATAGCATATAAAAATAACATACAAAATTAATAACTATTTTATATGCTGTTTGCAGCCTTGTTTTTATATATATATATATAAAAACAAGGCTGACAAGACAAAATAAACAACTATGCATTCAAATCCGAGAAAAATTTTTTTTTCCTGTGTTCACATGAACAGCCCTAATATATATATATATATATATATATATATATATATATATATATATATATATATATATATATATATATATATATATATAAATATATATATATATATATATATATATATATATATATATATATATATATATATATATATATATATATATATATACAACCCTCGGAATTAGGGTCGGCATTCAGAAATGCTGACCTAACTGCCGACCTTGTTTTAATGTTTTATGGTTAGACCATGTTTATGTTTTTTGTATCAAATAATTTTTGCTGACCTGATGCCGACCTCAAAAAGATTGAGGTCGGCAAATTATTGCCGACCTCATTTTTCCTAATTCTGAGGGTTGTATATATATATATATATATATATATATATATATATATATATATATATATATATATATATATATATATATATATATATATATATATATATATATATATATATATATATATATATATATATATATATATATATATATATATATATATATTTATATATATATATATATATATATATATATATATATATATATATATATATATATATATATATATATATATATATATATATATATATATATATTAGGGCTGTTCATGTGAACACAGGAAAAAAAAATTTTTCTCGGATTTGAATGCATAGTTGTTTATTTTGTGCCATTTGACATAGTAATTGACTGTGGAAAAAATCTTTCCAATCAGATAATGTTTAGGGGGTGCTCAATGACCATAAAGTTTTACGAAAAACGTGTAAAAAGTTCCAAAATTCCAAAAATTTCTAGAACCTGGTTAGTTAGATTTTTTCCACTGAAATATTGTCTGATTGCGTGCTATATAGATTAATTAAAGTGCAGCAGATTAACTGTCATCAGGGCACCAGACTAAAAAATGTCTGCTAGTGTTTAAAACAACTGTGTTTATATCATTTTGTTAAAATTTGTATTCATAATTTTAATACTATTATTTAACTCAATTTAGAATTTGTTCAAACAGAATAAAAAGGTTTACAAGTATAAATATTATTTTTATTTGGAATTTCAGTTTGACAACAAATGTATTAATATTTTGATAGTACCTAACCTTAGTAACCTATTACAGAAAACTAGCATGGTAGTCTGGTAGTGTATTGTTTGTTATTAAGTGCAGATAATAATAATTTCTAATTTGAAAATATTTATTTAATTTCTTTAGTAATAATTATTATAATATATTGCTGCAGCTGCATAAACCAACAACTGAATGATAAGTTTGTATAATATGGTATTGAGTTTTGATTTTCTCATAATATTTCAGTTATCATTGAAATGGCAGCATCATCTCGTGTTGCTATCTCTACACGACTTCAAACCAAAATCTTTTTAATTGGACAACCAGAGCCAAATCTTCCAGATAAAGTTCTTCCCTTAACATCTGATGTTTTAAAAACATTTTTTTATCATCTTAATTCAACCAAAAAGTCAGTGCCTGAAAGACTTAAAACAACTGTTGATGAACTGATTATTATTTGGAATAAAGCCCGTATTCCGACAGCATTTCATCCGAATGTAGTCTTAAAGTTGAAAACTTTAGTCCAGGAATTTAAATTAATAAAAAAAAATAAATCCAGATTGTCAGATTCTCAGAAATCGAGAGAGAAATCATTTACAGACATCATTGGCCTACTTTTTGACATTGCCCACAAGGATGCTGAAACCATGATCAGAATTGAAGAAGATAAAGAATTTTTATTGGATCAGAGATGTCAGAGAAAAATGGTGATGTTTGGAGAGGACAAAAAACTTTCAAAATTAGAAGAAAGAAATGAAGCAAGGAAACAAGCAGAGAGAGAACGAAAGCTAAAAGAAGAGCAAAGACAATCTGGTGCGAGTGCAATAGTTCCTGTTATTGAACCTTTACATGACGAAAGTTATAGTGATGACAACGATAACGATGCTGTTGATAATGACAAAATGGTTGATAGAGATTTTGAGATAGAAATCCCTGTTTATTACAGACAACAAGTCAGTAAAGCAAGTTCTTCAGGGTCAGCTGAATCAAGTTTAGCAAATACTCCCAAACGACAATGTATCTTAGATACAATTCTTGACTCGCCTGATGTTTCATCAACATTAGACAGAATTAATCTATCTGACACAAAATTTACTATACTAGCAGCAGCAATTGCAAGGGCTGGTGGACAGAACCTCAATGATGGATCATTGTCACGTTCTACAGTCCGTAGAAAACGAACCTATCATCGATCAAATATTGAAGCCACTGTTTGAACTGAATTCTGCGATTTGGACAAACCACCATTAATCGTCCACTGGGATGGCAAACTGATGATAGATTGTACAAATTCTGCAGCCCCTAAAGCAAATGTTGACCGGCTATCTGTAGGTGTGACAGGTCACAATGTTGACAAAATACTTGGAATAGCAAAACTATCAGCTGGAACTGGAGAAGCCCAAGCAAAAGCAGTTATTCATCTGCTTAATTTCTGGGACATAATTGGTGATGTTATTGGAATGAGTTTTGATACTACAGCCTCTAACACTGGCTCCAAAAATGGTGCATGTGTAGTTCTAGAGAAACATATAGGAAGAAATTTGTTATATTTCGCTTGCAGACACCATGTTCATGAGATCATAGTAGCAGGAGTGTTTGGATCACTATTTGGACCATCATCTGGTCCAAACATACCTCTTTTCAAGAGATTTCAGCAATATTGGCCCAAAGTTAATCAAGGAAATTTTAAACCTCTGGATGACATTCGAATGAAAATACCCCTGGTGCAAGAACTACAAAATGAAGTGATTGCATTCCTCGAAGAAAACCTGCATGTTAAAATGCCAAGGGATGACTACAAAGAAATCATGGATCTCTGTCTGTTAATACTTGGAAAACTGCCTGATCAAGAAGAGAAAAATTATCATTTCAAGATCCCTGGTGCTTATCACATGGCTCGCTGGATGGCCAAGGTTATTTATTGTTTTAAGATTTATTTATTTCGTGAAGAGTTCAAGTTGACCACAAAAGAGGAAAAAAATCTCTGTAAATTTTGCTTATTTGCTAGTCTGGTTTATGTAAAATCTTGGATATCATGCACAAATGCCAGCGATGCTCCAGTTAATGACTTATTTCTGTTTCAGCAACTTAAGCAGTTTGCAGTTGTGAATAAAACGATTTCCGAAGCAGCAGTCAAGAACTTTCAAAACCATTTGTGGTACCTTTCACCAGAATTGGTCCCACTAGCTTTGTTTTCAAACAAACTTCAAACGGAAGAGAAGCGAAAAATGATTTCCAACATGAAATTTCACGGTGAGAACTGGTCTGAAAGGTTGATCAAATTAAAGAACATTGAAAGTCTAGAGAAGAAATCTCTGGACATGCTGGTGACATCAGATTCAGCAAGTGTGTTGCGGTCAATGAAGGTTGATATTGATTTTCTGTTCAACAACGATCCAGCTACCTGGAATGATTCCCCAGAATACCAAGAAGGAAAAAATTTAGTATATTCATTGAAAGTAGTAAATGATGCTGCCGAACGATCTGTGGCTTTAATGTCGATGTTTAATGAATCGATTACAAGGAATGAATCTGAAATGCAGAGGTTAATTCAGGTGGTTGAGGATCACAGAAAGCGAGTGCCAGATGCCAGAAAGTGTACTCTGAAGAGTTATAGTCCTCGCTAGCATTAACATTGCACGAACTATAACATTACGATAATTAAATGTTAATTGCTCATATGTTTTTTTGTTTATAATTCGTATTTTAATCAATGACAAAGAGTCAAAAATCCTAGTGTTTTATTTTGGAAAAATTCTGATATAACAAAAACCGCAGAACTTTAGTCGTATTGCAGTATTTTATTTCATTAATTTCTCTGCTAATAAACCAGTCTAAAGTGGATGTGGATTGTAATTTGTATTCAGAATTTAATATTTAGAGATAATTAAAACTGATCAAATCTGAAAAATCTAATTAACCGGGTTTTAGAAATTTGTGGAACTTTGTTACTTTTTCCATGTTTTTCACATTTTTTGTAAAACTTTATGGTCATTGAGCACCCCCTAAACATTATCTGATTGGAAAGATTTTTTGCACAGTTAATTACTATGTCAAATGGCACAAAATAAACAACTATGCAATCAAATCTGAAAAAAAAAATTTTTTTGGACAGCCCTAATATATATATATATATATATATATATATATATATATATATATATATATATATATATATATATATAGATATAAATAGAGAGAGAGAGAGAGTAGTAAAATATATTGTTAGTAGTTAAATTAGAACATTGCTATAGAAACCTGTAACAAATCAAACATTGATCTTTAACTTTGCAGTAACGCTTTTGCCATATTGCTGGCATCCTTCTCTGGTGCAAAATTCCGCAAAACACAGCAGATAAATCATAAAAAAATGAGATTTCTTTTTCCCATTTAGTCTTACTTTGCTTATCAGTAGAATTTTGATTAGAAGTGAAGCCAATTTCTTCAGAAGAAAGAGAATCAAATGAAGAACTAAGAGAATCATCTAAAAATATAAAACATAATTTTTGTAGAATGTAAAGTAATAAATTTTAAATTTTAATTGTATCAATGTCTTTTTTTAAAAATGCGGACAAAAGTATTTCTAGAAAATAAAAACTAGTATCAAATGTAAACATGAAGATTTTTACAACCCCGGATATATATATATATATATATATATATATATATATATATATATATATATATATATATATATATATATATATATATATATGCGTCTGTGCATATATTGCTACTTAAGGATGCATATATATTTGTGTGTATATATAAATATGTATGTATTAGGGGTAACCATAAGTAATCAATTATTTAAGTGTCAACAAAAAAAATGAATTTATTTATATTAAATTTTATTTCTAATCAACTATAAATCTCCATTGTTATCTAGAACCTTCTGCCATCTTGCTGGAAGAGTTTCAATTCCATGCTCATAAAATTCTGTATCCTTTGAAGAAAAATATCCTTCCAAGTGAGTTTGAATATCATCAACATTTTTGAAATTTTTATTCTTCAGGGAATGTTTCGTTGGACCGGAATAAATAAAAATCAGATCGTTCCATGTCTGGTGAATGGGGATGTGGTAAAACCTCCCAGTTTAGCTGCCTTAAAGTAATAATCCTTTGTAAAAACGGATCATTTATTTGTCTGCACAAAAGAGATGTGCAAATTGTAAGCCATTTATCTTTGTACATTTAATTTATCGTTTTTTTTGGCCAAGTGATAGGGATAAAATGTCACGTGGTTTTATTGTGAGTTATTTTGAAACAATCATCATGAAGCAAAAAATCAAGTTAAAGATAAGACAGACAGTTTTATCTCTGCTTACAACATATTTGCATCTTTAAACATTATCTATAAACATATATATATATATATATATATATATATATATATATATATATATATATATATATATATATATATATATATATATATATATATATATATATATATGTAAAAGATACAGTCAAAGTAGAATAAAAATATAAAAAAATTTATAGAATGTCGGATAATCAAAATAATCAAAAGCCAAGTATAATTAGGATATAAAATATTTCTAGAATCAGCCCCAGTGATGCATCGGCTTTCATTTACTATCTATTACACCTTCTTTCATATTATCACTGCTATTGTGTATATTGTTTTCACCTGAAACTGCAAAGACTTGAGATGCTAACACTTTTTTAACATTGCCTCAATCTATATGCATGACATGCTCAAAATGCCTTTTTGAACCTTCCTTTATATAACTAAAAGACAAAATCATTATTTTTACTCAACTAATAGACACTTATTATTTTTGTCCCTAAATCTGACACTACCACCTACTTGATCATTATCTTATCTGTCAATTTCTAGACCTTTAAAACCAACACTTTGCTGGACACACTTGCCAACAAAGCAATACACACATATGCTGATCTGAACACTTGCTGACAGTAAACAGGCTGTACTGACATGCTCACTTTTAATATATTAAACACATGTGATGCATAACTTTCACATAATGTTTAAAGATGCAAATCTTGTTGTAAGCAGAGATAAAACTGCCTGTCTTATCTTTAACTTGATTTTTTGCCTTATGATGATTGTTCCAAAATAACTCACAATAAAATGAACGTTTTATTCAAATTAAAAAAAAAAAAAATTAAAATCAAAGTTTTTTAATTCTAAATAATTAAGCAAGTCTATGTTTGAGAGAAAAGTTGGCAAAATCAGGGTTCGTTTTTCAATTTAATGCAAATGTTCACACATTTGTTGACAAACCCTGTTTCTAAATTGTGCCGACTTGATGCCCTCCTATACGAGTTTTAGGTTAGCAATTTTTGCCAACCTACTTTTTCCTAATTCTGAGGGCTGTGTGCAAACAAATAAATAAATAAATATATATATATGCATATATATATATATATGCATATATATATATATATATGCATATATATATATATATGCATATATATATGTATATATGCATATATATATGTATATATGCATATATATATGTATATATGCATATATATATGTATATATGCATATATATATGTATATATGCATATATATATGTATATATGCATATATATATATATATATATATATATATATATATATATATATGCATATATATATGTATATATGCATATATATATATATATGTATATGCATATATATATGTATATATGCATATATATATATGCATATATACATATATATATATGTATATATGCATATATACATATGCATATATATATACATGCATATATACATATGCATATATATTTACATGCATATATATATATATATATATATATATATATATATATATATATATATATAGATATATATATACACACACACACACTAGAGCATATAGATATACATTAACCTAATTTTTTTTTTTGCTAATCTAAATCCATGGGTAGGTGTGAGGGCTCTAGAACATATATCGACTATCTAGACTGCGATCATTAATTGTTCTAGGTAGAACATGCAAGGCAGTGCTGCTACTTTGACTGAGTGTTTGAGTTGGGGCAGCAATCATTTTTATTGTTCATTATTTTTTTCTTTTTTTTAAAAACATGCATTTATTAAAGTTCATAAAAAATGTCAGCAGTTATATATCTATACGCTATAGAAGATATTGTGTTGTAGTTCCATAAACTAGGGTGACTGGTTTTTTTCGTATAAAAACTAAGGGTTTCATTTTCTTTTTTATAACACTAAAATAATTTTAAAAAACAAATGGCTATTAGAATTTAAGCTTGAATTCTAATAGCTTATTAGTACCACATCTTTAATTAATGATTTTAGCTTGGTTAAGATTAATAAGTCTTTGAGAGTTAACAGAAGAATAGCTTTTCCTAACTTTAAAAGTTGCATGTTGGAAAATCAACCCACTAACAAAATTGCAATTGAAATTAATCAATTGAAAGATACGAATTTGCTTTTAAGCATAATAAAAGTCAAGGACCGAATAAATAAAAAATTTTGTGCATTTAATATGGCTTTAAAATGTCTCAATTTCGGTTGTGCAGAATGTCAATTATAAAATTTTATTTCATTTTTTTTGAGGACAGTATAATGGCTGTAAAAATTAGGAATAAATTAGCAAGACACCTTTCATTAGGTATTCTCCCCTTTCAGTTTTCTAGTTTAATTTACCTTTTTATTGTAAATTTATATAATACTAAACGAATTATTAATAAATTTAAAAAAAAATCACTTCATATTAAGTTAAAAAAATAAATAAAACTATTTAAAAAAAATTTTTTTTTTTTTTTTCGGTTGAAATAGTTTTGAGATATGAAATACTTTCTTCAAATGTTTCCTTAAAATTAATATCAAGTGAATTATTTAATAGAATGAACAGAAATTATTAAAGAATTAAAGTAAGTAAAAAAAAAAGTGAAATTAACAAATAATTTCTTACTCTGCTTTTTATTAAATGTGAAACATTTTATGTTTATATTTTTATGTTTTATGTTTAACCTTATCCACATAACTAGTTTTATATTCAAATTTTATATCTAAAATATTGAACTATATTTTATATACATCATCATAATCATTGTTTTAGCATCCTTGTTTCTACATTCAAACATCAGGAGTTTATTTTCTGATGCTGTTATACTCAACTTGAGTATCTTGGAGAAATAGGCTTTTTTATTTCAAGTCTGTAACGTTTTCATATCTGTAACACACTCTCTCTAAGTTTTCCTATTTCTCTACTTTTTCTCTCTCCTGAAACTACTAACTACATGCTGATATCCAATTGTCTGCATCACTCTACATGTCTAAATAACTCGATCTTCCTTAACACTATATGATACATTCATTACCCTTAATTTCTAAGACTTTTTATGATTTTCTTCTTTTTTAATCATAAACCTTCAATACCCATAATTCACTACCATATATCATAACACTCTGTTATGATATATGGTAGATATATCACACATGTAACTTAAATTTTACTCTTTTAATATACAATACTTTATATATACTCTTATTAATTTTTATAAATAAAACTATATCTGTGTAAGTATTAAGAATAATGTGGTGGTGGAATAATATAGTGGAAAAGCTTTTCAGTAATAATGTTGAGAGAAATATACAACACAAATAAAAAAAAAAAAATATAAAAAAACAAGTAACTTTTTTTATAGTTTAATGACTTTTCGAGCCTTGGAAAGTCTTTAACTGATAAAAAATAGTTTAAAACATTTTTATTTTTCAAACCATGCAGCAAAAAAAAAAAAAATAATAAAAAAAAAAATTAGATAAAAAAGTTAATAGCAAGATAAAAAAAAAAAGTAAAAAAACTTCAGTTTTTTTTACCAGTTCAAATAATTATTATAAATTTCTTACAGTAGTGAAGGAAAAAAAAGAAGATAAAAGTTGCAACTTTATAAGTGCATCCCTAGTTTCAAATCAAAATTCTTTTTTTAAAAACTATGCACAGTGGTGAATACCTCAAAACAAGTAAGGCATACAAAGAAACCTTTTTCTCAATCATTTTTATTTTTTATCATCAAAAATTTAGAATCTCTAAACTGTTAAAATTACTTAAAAATGCAAACCTAACCCTTTTGTTTTTTGAAAATGCAAACCTAACCCTTTTGTTTTTTAAAAATGCAAACCTAACCCTTTTGTTTTTTGAAAATGCAAACCTAACCCTTTTGTTTTTTGAAAATGCAAACCTAACCCTTTTGTTTTTTGAAAATGCAAACCTAACCCTTTTGTTTTTTGAAAATGCAAACCTAACCCTTTTGTTTTTTGAAATATATTTACTCATTAAAAAGCTTAGCTATGAATCTGATAGTTGTCACATATATAATATAATTACCATATATGGTATTTATATTAAAAAAATCTATATTTTTGTTGTCAATTCTTAATAAGCGCGATTTTTTTATTTATTTAATGAATACATAAAGATGAATAATTTAAAGAAAATTTTTGATTATTCTTTATGGAAGTTTATTGAACAATCTGTTCACATAAACCTCATTAAACATTTGATGTGATAAATAAAATTTGTCATGCAAGTCAAAGCTTTTCATTGAAAAAAAAGGTTTCAAAATATTTATATTATATATTTATAATATAATACTTTTATATTAGTTTAACAAAATTTTTTAGAAAAAATTCCTAACATCTTAACTATGTCTAACGCAAAATTTTTTATAATAATTAAGAACAATTTTTGTGAACAAATTATTAAATAACTTCATAAACATTTTGAGAGATAGTGGTCTTAACCAAGCAATGGAGAATATGTAAGTCATTTTGAATTATGTTTTAGCTGTTATGCTGTAGAAGAAAATAAAAATCACTGAAATTAAAAAAAGAAAAATTATCAAATCAAATAAAAATCACAAAAAAGAAAAAGAAAACATTGTAATTTTTTAAACATCTTTTTATGAATATTTTTAAACATCTTTCATACGTGAGAATCAGGATATTTTTTTTTAGTTATTTTAAAAATATTTACATTAAACTATTTAAAATAATTACATTTTTCAAGTTATTAAAAATAATTACATTTAATAAAACATTAAAAATAATTATATTTTATTAAACGATTAAAAATAATTAAGTTTATTAAACTATGAAAAATAATTACATTTATTAAACTATTGAATATAATTACATTTATTAAACTATTAAAAATAATAACATTTATTAAACTATTTAAAATAATTTTATTTATCAAACTATTAAAAATAATTATGTTTATTAATTTATTAAAAACAATTACCTTTATTACAATTATATATACTATGTGTACAAATATATATTTGAATAAAATTTATCCATAAAAAAAAGCTTTTATTTAATAATAATGCTTTTAAATGATCTACTTTAAAACTTTTTTCGCGTTATAACTCAATGTTCTATAATTTAAAAAATTAGTAATCAAAATATGACCTACTTTTTTTTCGGTTTTACACCACTATGCATGTGCCACCGCACAGGGAATTAATGTGTATGGTTTAAATTTATTTACTTTAAACTGCTCCAGGTTGTTTTTGTTAACTAAATTTAATAGCATAGACAAATACCATTTTAAAAATACAAAGGTTTATAAGATAAAATATCAATACTGTCTGAATAAATATTTGTTTCCACTTGAAGATGTGAAGTTCTAGGCGGTAGCTCAGGAGGTATATCATTAGGTAATGGTGGTAAAGGCATTGCGCTGTAGTCTGCAGTGTCGTCAATATTAAACTTTGAACTATTAGAGGAAGCAGGAAAACCAATTTCCTCATACGATACTTGATCTGCAACACCATCGCCAACAATACCAGCTCTATCATAACTAGTCATTACTTCATAATCTTCATAACCTTTAGGAACCATTTTAGTGTTTAGCTAAAATAAATTGTTAAAATTCTTATTTCACTGAAAAATAAACTTGTCAAACATTTTTATCAATCAATTTATTTAACTAATTATCTCACTAATAAAGTAATTAGCAAATGCATTGACTTGATATAAAGGACTTAAAAAATTTAACCAAAACATAAAAAAAAAGGATTAGAAAATGTAAGTAAGTATAATGTAGATAAAAATAAAATGATAAAAAAATAATCATAACTTTTTTTCAAACATTTTTTTTTTAATAAATGAACATTTAAAAAACCCTTAGAATATTAAAGTGTAAAAATAATTCAGTATAAACATTAAATTTTCTGAAGAAATAGGTAGAAGTAGAGAATTTATAAAACTTGGAAAAAGTGCATAATGAACAAAGTTGAAAAAATGAAAATAAGAAGCTAAGATTATTCAGAGAAAATAGCCAAGGTTGTATATGTTGAAGAAATGGCATAACTATAATAATTAGAAATTATTTAGAAACAATAACAATCATAATAATTGTGATTATGGTGATCATCGTGATAATTGTAGGTAACTATTTTTTTAATCATTAACTTTTTACCTCATCCTCAACAATAACAAAAACTCATCACATTTAATCACCCCCTGCTAAAAACCCAGCTACAAACTTAGCCTCAGTGAAAAACCTACATTGGCTTTAGCTAATGCTAAAAAGTCTGCTCTGGCAACAAAATAACTTTTTAGTTTAGAAGTCTAGAAGCATAATATTCACTAACATACTTCCTAACACTAAAAGTTTTTATTTTATAATATAAATGTTGTTAAAACAGTGAAACACAAAGTTTACAAGTTAATTTGCATATAACGTGGACTTATACCTGACCAATGGTACTAAATAATTAAAAAATGTAAAGATTTTTACCAGTCAAAGTCTGCTCTGTGTTTTGCCAGTCAAAGTCTATTTTGCATACTTATTTTATAACCAAATTACTCTCTGATTAAAAAAAAAAAATACAAAATGATCTGAAAACTTAGTCTATTTGAAAAAGATTATGCTGCATAAATTTCAAAAGATCAAGAGTAAGCCAACTAGTACTGTTTGTTAACAAAAAAAAAGTCTTGCAGTAAAATTTGAAAGTAATTTTTAAAAATTTATAACCTTACTACACCTTTTTTATCATTTCATCTGGTTTTTCATAAGGTTCTGCATCAGAAAAATCTTCTTCATCAAACCCACCTGAATCTTTAAACTCTGAATAGTCTCCTAATTCACCCGCATTATCTAAACGACCATCTTCTGAATCTACAAGAAACTTTGCATTTCGGAAAGCATGCAGCCATAACTGGTATTGTTTCTCATCTACTGCTGCAAGTTTAACAGTAGGCTCACCTGATCGTCTGACTCTAAATATTAAAGGTTCCTCAGGATCTTTGAATACCTAATAGTAAATAAATATAATAATTTAAAAGGAGAAAAAATTATTAATATACTCAAGTTAGCAACAAATTATTTTAGTAACAAAATATTTTTTATGATGAAATAGGATATTTATAGATTTTCAACGTGTGTATTTTTTATTGCAAAATCAACTTTACATTCTTTATTTTAAAATAAGCATAATAAAAAAAAAAGAAAAAAGTTTTTTTCTTTGTGTTTCTATCACATGTATTGAAAGAAATTTTCAATCTTAAAATTTATTTCCTATATATTTTGATGAATGATAAAAATGCAAAATGTAAAAATGGTTTAATTACTTAGTATAGTTTCTTACCTAACAAAATATTCAATAGCTGTTAATATGATGATGATGATGATGATGATGATGATGATGATGATGATAATGATGATGATGATGATGATGATGATGACAATGATGATGATACGGATATGCAATAACGCAACTCAAATATACTGTATTGCAATGCATTGGTCCTTTGCTTGTTTGGTAATTTTTTTGCTTACTATTGCAATGCCATGTTCTCTTCTGTAACTTGAAAAAATCTTTATTTTCTAAGCAGTAATTTTTTGTCAGCATAAAATTTAGTAGTTTAAGTTTGTTAAGCAGATTAAGACTTTTTGGTTTTAAGATAAAAAGGTATCTATTTTAATACTATGTATTTATTCTACTTTTTTTTATGTTAATTTACCTCCCCAAGGCCATGAAGGCTACTATAAATGAGGAGGCTACTTTAATTGTGAAACACAAACTTTGACAAACAAGGCTGCTGTGCTGAGAAACAAGTTGAGCACGGTACTACCAGGAAAATGGTGGGGATTGAACTTAGAACTTCTCGCTTATAAGGCGAACCTTTTATCACTACCATGTAACTTATATTGTAATAATATAAGTGGCATACTGGACTTACTAGTGGCTTTACTAAAAAGGTCTATTTTTGCGGGATTTTACTATATATGCTTGATTTGAAGGCTCATAAATATATAAACACTACATTTTATAACGACATTTAACTTAGAATACACTAAGTAACACTACATTGCATTATAAAAGATTTAGTTTTTGTTCTGTTTTAAATAAAACAAAAAAGGTTATACAAAATAATTTAATTGGTAATTTCGTTCATACAAATTATTTAAAATTGTATTTGAGTTCATACTAAACATTAATTAGACTTTTTTTTTTTTTGTAGTTTAAAATACTTTTCTTGCTTTGAAATCACCTTTTTATATAACTTTTTATGTGATAACTCAGAACTTTGAGTATTAAAAAAAAAACTTAATTAGTTTAACAGTAATTTCTTTTGTTTGGGGAACTACATTTTTATGTATTCAAAATTTATTTTATAATAATTAATTTGTAATAGATAAATATTTTTGTTTTTACAAAATAAATTTAGTAGAAAAACTTTTTAGATATGTAAATTTTTTTTATCATTTTGAAAATATAATAAGTCAAATAAAAAACTTGATATTTTAATTCTACAGCTACATACCAATTGAAAAATACGATAATCGATGAAACAAGCAATAATTAAATTTGAAACTAAATAGTTTTAACGATAAAATGTTTTAATTATTTTTTTCAATTTTTTTCAATATTTTAAAATCAGCAATTGTGATATCTTTTAATTAAATAATTTCAGGATCCCGAATTCCCATCTGACTGTCATGATCTTAGATTAACCTTCGAAGAGGTTTCTTTAATTCATTAAAGTCCTTAAAAGTGACTTATTTGATGTAAAAATAAACATTTTGTGTTATTATTATTAGATAATGTTTGCATTTATGCAAAATACTGATATACTAATGCATAAAGTTCAACACTTTAAATCAGATAATTAAAAAATTTAATTTGTGAAAGGATAAATAAAGTGAATAAAAAATCATTTACTGATCATTTAAAGAATATAGTAAAATAAATCTTTTTCCAAAAGGCCTTTATAAGTTGAAAAGTTTAAGGCCCATGCAAGATTCATGCATAGCTTCTGGGGCCAATAAAGAAGCACTTGCCAAAAAAACAAAAGAATTTTTTTTAAATTACAATATATATTCTTTGTTTATCAAATACTTTTCTAAAAAATTGTGGAAAGACTTTCATGTATGATTTGTTTTATTTAGAATTTAAATAAAACGTTCAATATGTCGTTTTTATTTCAATTATCTTACTTAATTATTTTTTTAGAATTTAAAAATTTTTAAAAATATATGCATTATTTGTTTGATAAATATATCATCAGTCTAAAGGAGCAATATCGTCAGTCAGAAAAGGAATTATGGCATTGGTATCAATAAGTATTGTATCATTAAGTGTCAGCTAATTATACAACAAATAATTCAAAATTTTGATTCTAAGAATTCATTTAGGTGGCCATTAAAAATATAACAATAATTTCCATTGAGATTTTTTTTTTTTTAATTTTTTTATTATATATATATATTTTACTGTTTGGCAATAATTACCATAACTAAGTAAATAAATAAAAATTTACATGACAGGAGCAAAAAGGAGACTAGAGTTGTCTTAAGCACCACTAAGCAATATATACCATACATAGCATAGCTTTTAATAACCGTTTAAGATAAAACAAAATCTTTTAATTATTAATTAAATTTTCTTAAAAATTATATTTTAAATAAAAGAAAGAAAAAATAAATAAGCAAAAAAAATCTAAAAAAAAAATTTATTTTTTATATTTTATCCACTTATTTCTTTTTTTTTTTTTTAATTTCTTTGTTAGATTGAGAATAATTAGGAAAAAAAAAGTTTTGAAAAATAAAATAAATATATATATATATATATATATATATATATATATATATATATATATAGACAACAAAAACTAAAAGATAAAAAGTGAATGCCCATACTCACGTATAAATACATTGCAAACAATTAGGGGTACTTTTTACATAAGATTTCGAAAATATATGTAGTATAAATTTTTTTACATACTCAGTAATAAACAAATGATGAAATCAAATCATGTAAAAGTTTACAATATATCTTTTTTTTTATGTGTATATATAAAATTAATAAAGATATTCATAATTATATAAATCAAATCATAAAAGTACTCTTATTTAACGCCTTAGAAGAAATTTAATTCAATGTCATTTTGTTTTGAATTGGTGAAGCGAAAAGAGTGTTTTAAGATCATCATTTAAAAGTGTATTCCATAATTTTGGTCCTTGATTTATAATTAAGTATTTAGTGGCTGAATAATAGGTTTTGGATTGACTAAAGTTATTTTTTGAGAATCTTGTGCTGTATATATGATTTATTTTTTTAAATATTGAGTAAAATAAAGGCGGTGCCGTTTTTTTATCAAGTTTAAACACAAATATAAGAATTTGATAAAGATTTATTTTGAAAACATTTAATATATTGAGTTTACTAAAAAGTATTTTTGTATGGTAGAGTCGACCTTCATTTGTAATAATCCTAATAGCATGTTTTTGTTTGCAGAGAAGTTTATTTATTTTTGTAATGTTGGTGCTGCACCAAGCAATATTTGCATAGTTTAGGTAACAATGTATAAATGAAAAGCATATGTATTTCAAACAAGATTGGTTTAAAAACTGTTTAGCTTTCTACAGTATAACAATATTTTTTGAAATTTTATTCTTAATTACATTTATATGCTCTCTCCAATTAATACTTTCATCTAGAATTACGCCCAAGAATTTTAACGATATTTCCCTTTTTATTAAATTATTATCAATAAAAAGATTTGGTGGTTTCAATGGAATTTTTTTTTTAGAAGCATGACGGAATAATGTGTATTTAGTTTTATTAATGTTTAGGGATAGTTTATTGGATTTAAACCATTGGCTTACTTTATCAAGTTCGTTGTTTACTGTTAAAAATAAAATATTAATATCTTCATTGGAATAAAACAAGTTATTATCATCGGCAAATAAAATTGAGTTTAACATATTAGAAAAATTATTTAAATCATTATTATTAACTAGAAATAAGGGTCCTAGTATTGAACAATGGGGAACACTGCATGTGATAGTAATGTTATCTGTTTTTCCACCTTCGTATGAAATATATTGTTTCCTGTTAAACAAGTAACTTTTAAACCAAGCCAAGTTTGAATTTCTTATACCGTAGATTTCGAGTTTAAATAAAAGAATTATAGGATAAACTGTATTAAAGGCTATGCTTAGATCTATAAAAACTACTTATACTTTTATAATAAATATACTTTTTTCATTAAACCCTTTAAATATATCATGTACAAGATGTAAGATTGCGTGATCAGTAGAATGACCAGATTTAAAACCAAATTGTTTATTGTACAAAATATTATTTTTGCTTAAGAAAGAATAGTCTATTATACATAATTCGTTCTAGAATTTTTGAAAAACATGCAAGAATTGAGATCGGCCTATAATTAATAATGTTATAAGGATCACTTGATTTTAAAATTGGGACAACTCTTATGTAAAAACTTATGTAAAAAGTACCCCTAATTGTTTGCAATGTATTTATATGTGAGTGTGGGCATTCACTTTTTATCTTTTAGTTTTTGTTGTCTATATATATATATATATATATTTTTTTATTTTATTTTTCAAAACTTTTTTTTCCTAATTATTTTTAATCTAAATAAATGTTTATTTTCTTTAATTTTTTTTAATATTAAATATTTAAATTCAATATTAGATTTTTTTTTAATGTTTTTTTTAATGTAAACTAATTTTTTTCTTTTCTTAACATTAGTATAACTGAATTAAAATATTAACTTATTATTTAAAATATTAAAACATTAATCTTTTTTTATTATTATATCTTAAATTTGTCATTTTGGCTTTGCTACTAAACATGATTTTTTTATTTTTAAAAAGTTTTTAAGTAAAAAACAAAAAGTTTAACTTATCGCAAAAATAAATGCTCTTTAATTACTTTACCAGCAATTTTGTTGCGAAAGCAAAGACTATTTTAGGTTTACAATTTATTGAAAAATCGTTGCACTACCACTTGCCTTTAGAGAAAAAGTTTTGTACATTTAAAACATATGTTTTGTGCACATTTTTGATGCAGCCTTAGAACACAATTACAGTAAATCTAATTTTTAGTAAAATAAATTTAAAAAAATGTATATAGAAAAGAATCACAAAAAAAAAAAAAAAAAAAAAAAAAACGATAAAAATGAGCTAATTTTTCAACTCAAGCATACTATATTATATACTATATTATATAAAATTATATTATATACTATATTATATAAAATTATATTATATAAATTTTAATATAAACTATATAAAAATATTTTTTGATAAAAAACTTAAATAAAGCTAGTTTTTTATTTTTGATTTTATAAGAATATTTTTCATTTGTAAATAGCTCTTATATTCAACAAAATTGTCATTCAAACTTTTGCAACAAATTTTTTTACACAATTATTCAAAGTGGTTTTTTTATAAAATTATTTAATATTTTATTATCTTTTAATTACTTTAATTAATTACTTCTTTCATCATCTCAACGCCTATTAAACAATTTAAAAGTTAAAAAATGATAAAAAATTGCTTAACATAAATCTTTAGGCATGCATAAATTAGCTTAACTTACGTATATATATATATATATATATATAATATATATATACATATAATATATATATACATATATATATATATATATATATATATATATATATATATATATATATATATATATATATATATATATATATATATATATATATATATAATTTTTACTGTAAGTTTTAATTGTGTTTTAAAATTTATCAAATATCATTATTGTAATAAATATTGAAAAATATTGAAAATATACTTTAAAAGCAAAAGTTGTGTATTAAGAAAAAGACTTTTATTGAACCAAAGTCAAAATGGTAAAAATTAGAAAGTAATATATTGTAATACCCGTAAACAAGATGTTGCTTGTAACTATATCTTCATAGTTGTGTACAGAAAAAAAAATCCTGAAATTAAAAACTTGATTTATGAAAATTCAAGAAACTTATATACCAAAAAATAAGTTCAAAAACTTTTGCAGTTTTAATATTTAAAACTTAAATTCTGTAACATTCCTTTTATTTAAAAGTTAAAATATATATCATTTAGACATTCAATATGGTAAATACCAGAAAAATATAAGTTCAAAAACTTTTGCGAAAAATTTTTCTAAATTCAACTAAGTTGACTAAAAGTCAATTTAGTTGAAGTATGCTAATTATTTATTTTTTTGAAATAAATTGTAATAAAAACATTAGAACAATTTATATTTGCTTTTTATTTTTTAGTATTATATAATTTAAATAATAATGGAGGACAATCTATTCACAGACCCTAATAATTAGGGGACCACCTTAAATGCAGTAGTGGTATAGTGGTAGAACGCTTTCCTCATGAGCAAGAAGTTCTGAGTTTGATCCCCACCACATCCCTGGTAGTACTGCACTTAACTTGTTTCTCTGCGCAGCGGCCTTTTTGCCAAAGTTTGTGCTTCGGAGTTATAGAGTTGAGAGAGGGTTGAAACAACAACTAAAGTAGTCTCTTCAACTGTAGTGGCCTTCATGGATTTAGATTTTTTCACAACTTAATTTTGCCCCAGGGCTCCAAGTCAGCTTGGAGCAGCCCTTTACGAAAGTATTTATGATAATCGCAAACATCAAGTAAACAAAAAATTAAATAAAATACATAATTGAAAATTAAATTAGGTATAAATAATGCTAACATGCTATGAATTAGATAAAACTTTAAGAGAGTAAACAAAAAACTAGATATTAGGAAAAGTCGGGTAGCCCCAGATACTTAAGGAAAAATAGATTGTACACACTAACAGAAAACAAAGTGTCAAAAGACTTTATTAAAAGAATAAACATTTATTTAATGAATTAGAAATGAAAAAATAATTATTGTGTACCTTAATAATATACAAAACATAAAAGAAAAATGTTAGAAAAAATTTAGAAATATAAACATTAGTATTTACTAATGAAAATAAACACTTTAAAAACAACTTTTTCAAATCTTAGGATTTTTTATTGGAATTAAATAATAATTTATTTACTATTATGGGTTTGTGTATTATACTAAATGTATAACTATTTATATAAAAAAGTTGCTCATTTTTAATGTGTAAATGGATTAAGTTGTCCGGAACCACCCTCCAAACATGTGCCGATACCACCCGATCATACCTCATTTAAAAATACTATTATTAAAAACATTAAATTAAAGTATTAAACAAATTTTTTTGTTTTGATAAATATAGTAAATAAAAATCTTCAATCAATAAAAAGTTATTAGTTTACATAAAATTAGATGTATTAATGTGAATCAAATATGATAAAAGATTGCTCTTCTGATGGTGAGAAACATTTCACTCCCAGCCAATTGCTTCGTTATGATAGGAAATTTGCATATGCCATATTTTCTGATAATATTTTTATAGTACTTAAATTTACATATCTTCTTTAGTTTAAGTTGTATATCAAGTGTCCAGAGTTACCAACCATCCAGAGCTACCCGACATCCCCCTAATAGTACATACTATAGTTATTAAATGAATAAACAAAAATTAAAGATTGAAAAGTTAAATCACATAAAAAGATATAAAAATTTTAAGATTTTTATTCAACTAAATCGACTTTTAGTCAATTAGTAGGAAGTCCATAGTCAATTAAATCGACTATTTGATTTTTCAAAGTTGACTAATTTTGACTTTTGACTAGTCAACTTTTAGTTGATTTAGTCAAAGTTGATAACAACACTAAAGATTTGCAAATTCATATATAAAGTTTACTCTTTTTTTTTAATGTTAATTCACCTCTCCAAGGTGATGAAGGCCACTAAAGTCAAGGAGGCTACTTTAATTGCGGTTACAACTCTCTCAATTCTATAACTCCGAAACACAAACCTTGAAAAAAAAGGATGTTGCATGGAGAAACAATTTAAACTCAGAAGTTAAAAAATACAGCAATGGTATGAAAAATGTAGAAGTTTGAAAAGCTGCTTTTTTTCTGTTTATGACTTGATTTAAAGGAAATGAATATAAAAAAAACATATCCAACTACAATTTTAACAATCACTATACCTAATATATATTTTAAATTTATTCAGTAATATGAAACAAAAATTTGAAAACTCCAAGCAATACAGCAAAATTTCAAAATCCAGAATGCCAATGATGTAATGATGAACCACATACTGTTTATGATGATGATTATGACAATGATAATAGTGATGATGATGATGATGATGATGATGATGATGATGATGATGATGATGATGATGATGATGATGATGATGATGATGATGATAATGATGATGACGACAATGGTGTGAAATACTAAAACAAAATATTTATACCTCATATTCATGCAGGTCTGCCATAAAAGAGGCAGGTTCGTTTAGATCATTGAAAAGGTACAAAATATGTCGTTTAATAACACACCATTGTTTTGTGTTTGAGCGAATATTCCTCAGTAAACCAGAATATAGTGGAGTTTGAAGATCATGGACCCATACTAAATCTTTATTTGAACTTCTAAATTCAAATTAAAAATTGATTTATGTTTACAGAATAAATAGCAAATGAGTGTATAACTATAAAATAAACTATTCAAAAAATAATAGATTGCTAAAAACAAACTGTAAAAAAGTTTTATAATAGAAATCCAAAAAAACAAAATAAAACAAAAAAAAACAAAAAAAAGAAATGAATTATTATAAGTAAAAAAAAAAAAAAAAGAACTATTAAAAGTAGATAAAAGAAATCAAAAGGAAAAAAAAAATTAAAGACAAAGAAAATGGTTAGAAAAAGAAAACCTTATAAAAAGAAATTTAAAAAATATTTATTTTTTCATATTTATTAGTTACATTTTCAATTAACTAACTGGATTTTATTAGGTAATTGAAAAAGATTGCATGCCTTGTTAAGAAGCAATACACTGTACACATTTTAAGAAATATACATTACGCCAAAATTGTTGTCTCTCCGAACATTAAATGATAACTAATTCTTTGTAAAAATTAGCGTAATTTTTGATAAAAAAAGATGTTTAAAATAATTTGTTTTTTACTTGATTGATCCTAAATTTTTTTCACTTGATTGAGTCAAAGAAAACAAAAAGTTTAAACTTTTTATTATATTTAATTTTATTTGACTTGAAGTGAACTTTTACATTCATTTTATATTTAATGATTTTTGTTTATTAATGTAGTTGCATATCAATGGGTTTTTTTTTTTCTCGTTATGAAAGGGCTTATCATTAATGAGGCATGTAGGCAATAATATTTAAGAGAATGCAGTAATTAAACTTTTTTTTAAATATATAACAAACTTATGAATAGAAAAACTTTTTTTTAGCTTTGAAGTTGTTTTTTAACACAAGCTATTCCTTTTTAATTTAAACTTCATTGTTCTTATGACATAAGTTATATTTATAAACATAAGTTATGTTCAAAACCACCTTATTGTTAATAGAGAAAATATTCTTGGCAAGAGGGAGATTTTTTAATTTTACTACATCAAGCATTAACCAAATATCATTTTTATTTTAAATAATTATACTTTATAAGGCCTATCATATTATAGAGTTTTTATTCCCAAATTATATTTTTCAATAATCTTAGAAATTGAAAAGAAAACTATCATTAATGAAATAAAAGTAGAAAATGATTTATAAGACTTTTCTTGTCAATATATGAACAAAACTCCATTTAGGAACACTTCTAATAAAATGAAAATTAAAAAAAGATGAATTACCATTGAAAGAATTTGAAATGAAATTTTCTAAAAGCTTTAAACAAAACAAATCTGCCGGAATCAATGATGTAAGTTTTATTTAATTGTTGTAAACTAACATTGTAATTGAAGAGCTTATTGTAAAATGATGACAAGCCACACTTTTTTCAAAAATGAGTTATTATTATTTTTATAATCATAAATAGAACACGCAATAGCCAAAAAGATATTAAGGCATAATTCTTAAAATTGGAGCTATAATTATAAAATCATCTTACTATAAGCACTGATTTTATAGATTTAAATAAAACTTAAAAGTCATTTTTCTTAAATATTTGTTTTTGTGGCTTGTCATTGTTTCACAATAAGCCCTTCAATTGATTGTCAAAATGTGTTAAAAATGCCTATAAGAATTATTTGTAACTATTCCTTTTAAAAAGGTATTTGCTTAAGATACTTAAAGCAGCAAAAGTTAAAACTACATTTAAATCCGATGAATAAACAGAAAATAGCAATAATAAATCTTTATTAAAATTAAATTTTTACCTTGCTGGGTATTGTGGGTTTGTTTTTTTTTTAAATTGTATTTTGTCTTCTACATTTATTCATCGCAGAGATGAAATTTTTGCGTTTAATTTACTTAATTTTTGCATTTGCAAGGTCAACGTTCTAACGACACAGCCTAAAATTATAATAAGATTCATCTTATGGAGTTTCACAACTTATGGAGATTCAACTTATGGAGATTAATTTTTATGGAGTTTCACAACTTATGGATATTCAAATTATGGAGTTTTACAACTTATAGTGATTCAACTTATGGACTTTCATAACTTGTGGAAATTTACAGCTAATATAGGTTTTTTTTTTTTTTTTTTTTTGTTAAACATCTTTGCTTCCAACAAGGCTGCAAACAGCCACTAATTAAAGTTGGAAGTTACTGAAAGAGAAAAGATGAAGATTGTAGAGCAAGATAACAATTGACAGACGACTTAATAGATTGCAAATTATATGAGCAAGATGAAGGAAGCGAATTCCAAAAAGCTGATGTTCGAGGAAAAAAACTAGACGAATTAGAGTTTTTGGAGCACTTAGGAACAGTCACAGAAAAAGGATGACACTTAATTGAATGACAAGTAACACGAGAATGAATTTTAGTAGATGGCACAAGAAACACTAGCTCTTTAGAGCAGTGCCCGTTATAGTATTTGTAAAAAAGAGAAAGAGAAGCAACATTACGACGATGTGAAAATGGCAAGAGGTTGGCTGCAAGAGCAGGTCCAACTAAGTTGACAATGCGTTTTTGCACCTTGTCTAAAAGAGAAAGGGCATCATTAGAAGATCCGCCCCAGATATGGCAACAATATTCCATACAAGGCCGGATTTGAGATTTATAGAGATAGAGGATAGAATCCGAAGTAAGAAAGTGACGAGCTCGATAAAGAGATGCAACCTTAGCAGATGCAAATTTTGCAACTGATTTGATATATGCTTTCCAAGAAAGATCAGAAGTTAGAGTTAATCCAAAAATATGAAGAGTGGATGACTCATCGAGTACATTACCGTTAATAAATATAGGAAGATCTAAATTATTGCAATAACGATTGGCTGAAAAAAATTGAGTTTTATCTGAAATGAAGATCATCAGCTACTGTCAACCCCATGCTTTAGCATGCAGAAGTGAGATCCTTTTTAAGCTCAAATGCTCCCTCTAAGCAATCAGAGAGTGTTGGTTTCTTATCACAACAAGAATAAATGGTAGTATCATCAGCAAACAATGCCACCTTAGATGTGAGAATATCTGGAAGATCGTTAATGTAAATTAAAAAAAGAATAGGGCCAAGGATAGAACCTTGAGGAGTCCCTGAAGTTACAGAATAAGAAGAAGAGTGTTGTCTATCAAGGACAACTTTTATGCTACGATTGGAAAGGAAGGATTCAATGATCTTAAAGATGTTTCCGGATACACCATAAGAAAAAAGCTTATGGAGAAGACCAGCATGCCAAACTTTATCAAAAGCTTTTGAAATGTCAAGAGCGATGGCCTTAACCTCTCCACTTTCATCTAATGCACAATAAAACCTGTCAGTTATTACTGTTAGCAAATCAGCTATAGAACAAGAAGATCAAAATCCATATTGATGGTCAGAAAGTAAATTATTAGATTCAAGATGAGAAATTAAGTGTTTGTTAATTAAAGATTCAAAAATCTTGCTTATGATAGGAAGAAGACTAATGGGACAGTAGTTAGACGAATCAGATCGCTCTCCAAAATTTTTGAAGATAGGGATAACAGATGCCTCTTTCCAGCAGGCTGGAAAACAAGACTCTGATAAGCACTTGTTGAATAGTTTTAAGAGTATGGACGAAAGCTCCCGAGAACACTTCTGCAAGACAATAACAGGTATGTTTTCTGGGCCACAAGCTGTAGAAGAGTCTAGGCAGGAAATCACTTTAGATATAGATGCTGGAGTGATATTAATGTCAAGCAATGGATCAACCTATTTGTTGGAAATATCAGGTAGAATGCAACTAGTGGAATCAAGAGATGATATTGATGAAAAGTTTTTAGCAAACAATTCGGCTTTGTCTTTAGGTGAAGTGACAAAGTCTGAACCATACAAGAGAGGTGAAATTATAGATTTACCCTTATTATTGATATTATTAAAGATTCTCCAGAAGTCACGAGAGCCCAATTTTTGAGATTAAATACGAGATTTCATGACCTGAGAATAGCGGGTTTTGGCGTTAGACAAAATCTTTTTACAATTGTTTCTAGCAGTAATACACAGACGTCTGTTTTCTGGAGAATTGTTTTGCTGATAAATATGGAAGTAATGGTTTCGATTGGCAATCGCAGCAGCACAGTGTGAGGAAAACCATGGAGGAGAGATTGACCTGGAATCGTCGAGAGGGAACAAAAGATTCCATGCCAGCCTGAATCCACAAAGTTATGTAAGAAGCACATTTGTCGACAGGAAGACGAAAGATTTCTACCCAAGGGCCTTCACGAAGAAAATCACGGAAAGAATCCCAGTCAGCTTTACTGTAGTTGTAAGAAGTTTGATAATAGGGGGATTCAGATGATGAAGAAGAATGAGATATTAGTTTTAGAATCAAACTGTGATCAGAAGAACCTAAGGGTGAATGTGGAGAAACTGAGCACTGACTAGGATCAGAAACAAGAAATAAGTCGAGTTGAGAAGGTAGATGATTCGGGTTGTCAGGAAAGCGAGTTGGAAAGTTGACTATTTGAGTTAGGGATTGAGAAAGGCAAAAGTTGAGGGCTTTAATGTCTGCAGAGTCACTGACACTAGAGCCAAGCCATTCAGAGTGGTGAGCATTAAAGTCACTGACAACAACTATTTTAGCTGATGGATAAAGAGAGAGGGCTTGGTCAATATGATCAGAAATAACGTCAAAAAGAGTGCAGTCTTGAGATGAAGGAGAGCGATATAGAACAAAGAGAAAGGCAATAGAGTGTAGTGGTGCTAAAGGAAAGCACATGAAAGAATAGTCTGTGGATTCAAACCTAGTTTCATGACAAATGGGTGAATTCTTACGAATGTAAATGCCGAGGCCAAGCATGTGACTATTGGAGTTTTTACGAATTAGAGGAAGATAACCATCAACACTAAGATCACAAGATGAGACAGCCGAACTCAAATTAGTCTCACAAAGAGCAAGGAGGTCTGGTGAACTTTGCAAGAGATAAGACCCAACAGAAGAAAAGTTACTTCGAAGACCACGAATATTAGTGAATGATAGGTTTAGAGAATTTGGTGATGATGATGGTTTTTTGTGTTTTATAGTTTTTGGTACTTTATTCATTTTTAAATTAGATTGAAGAACTTGACTCAAATCATAGATAGTACTTAGAACACCGTTTAATAGCCCAAGCAATTGCCTCATTACTACTAATAAACCCTAAGCCATAACAAAGGGCTCCAAATGTGGCCTCCGCAATGCACACCAAAATTACAAACAGGGACACCATCATTGCACAACATGGCATTGTTAATACTTTGATATTTTTCAGCTGTTGATGGAGTCAGCCTCTCTGAGAGCTACCACAGAGTTCGGAAAACCTGACTACCAGCAGGCCTCAGAACCATAAAACTGAGTTTTAGAGCTGTACCCTCATTAGGAGATAATAGATATATATATATATATATATATATATATATATATATATATATATATATATATATATATATATATATATATATATATATATATGTATATATATATATATATATATATATATATATATATATATATATATATATATATATATATATATATATTGCAGTACAATATATTCTGTTGTACAATTTATACAGCAGTATAAAGCATTAAGAAAGTCTTAATCATCATTGCTGATCCAGTATCAGTATCACAATTTCACCAGATCAGTATCACAATTTACTTACAATTGCTTTAGTAGATCGACTTGAAATTTTAGAAATTTTTATTGATTTTCTACTCTTTTTTTTAAAGTATGAAAGTGTTATTCATTAACTGAATGTTAGTTTTATTTTGGATTTCAAATAATTTTTGAAAGATGAGATTTTAGGTTGAATTATTTATGTCTGTTATCATAGTTTTTTTTTTTATATTTACTAAATATTTAGAAATAAAAATGTCATCTGTAATAGATTGTGTTTTGTGTAACAAAAAAGATGTGCTAAGTTATGGATTAACACTTGGAAATGGGCAATCTATTTGCAAAGAGTGTGCAAGTTAGTAGAATTCTAATGTTTTTGGATGTTTAAAATTTAAAATGTTTTTGGATGCTTTATAAAGTTTCACCTATTTTGAGATCCAACATGATATGCTTTTGAAGAACTTTTTTTTAAAATATTAGGGACCGGTCTGATGTTTAAGGGGCTTGAGCGACCCCTAAAATTTTTTTTTATTCAAAAATTTTTTAATTGTAGTATTAGTTTTTTAGATAGAACGTATTTAGGGGGTGCCTTCAGACAATTTCAAAAAATGTTATTTTTAAAACCACATTTATATATATATATATATATATATATATATATATATATATATATATATATATATATATATATATATATACATATATATGAAGTTGAAAGATGTCAAGTTTCAAGGGTCAAGTTAGTTTTTAGTATATTTAAAGTATAAAATATTCAAAATAGAACACAGTTATAAAGTCTTATCTTTGTTATTATATATTTAACAGCATAAACCATAACCATAACGAGACTAGTATAAAAATAAAAATAACAAAACAACTGTCAATGGATTTTTTTAGTATTTAAACTAAAAACTATTTTTAATCTTTTTGTTAACAATTGTATGTTTTATCTAGCTTTACAGTTATAGACACAAACTATACAAAGCTGGTGGAGAAGAAAAAAGTAGATTTTTTTTATTTTTATGACATCAAAGTTTTCTGTTTAAATTTATATTATTTATACTACTTATACTAAATAAAGTATTTCATTGTGGGTAAGGATAAGAGGGCTCTTACTATTACTTATAATTTCTATATGTTTATATAATTAAATACCTCAACTTTAAATACCTGATAAACAATATATTGGTATAACAGAGGGTGAATGGAAAAAACGTTTTGCCAATCATAAGCAATCTTTCAAGAATAAAATGTATTCAAAAGACACCATGCTGTCAAAATATATATGGGAATTAAAAAAAAAATATTGATGATTTTATACTGAATTGGTCTATTCTTAAAACAGCACCTGCATATAACAATATTTCCAAAAAATGCATACTATGCCTACAAGAAAAATTTGAAATAATTACACATGCAAGTCAAGAATGCTTATTAAACAAAAGATCGGAATTAATTTCTAAATGTAGGCACGAAAATAAGTTTCTCCTAAAAAACTATAAAAATAAATGAGTTCAAATAATATTTACATTAACCACCCTTTTTAAAAGAACATTAAAAAAAAAAAATAGCATAAGTAATCATTTCTAAAGAATTCTTTTTATAATAGTGTCAGCAAATTCCACAAATGTGTGAAAATTTACAGTAGTTAAGACATTTGCAACTTCCTGTAATTTAATTTTTGGTATAAATTGAAGTTTTATTAATTTGATCATCCATTTCTGATGAATCTTTGTTGATGAAACACAGTGTTAAATGGAAAAAATTTTTGTTAAGTGATTTTCTACTAATATATAATTGCTCTGTTCTTTTAAGAACATTGAGCACTCTATTGTGTTGAATACTTTTTAAAGTTGTTTAAATATATATATAAATAGCTAAACTATTAATGTAATTACTTTTTTTCCAGCTCAATGATTATGTATTAAAAGTGCTTGTACCTGAAACAATAATATATCTGTTTGCTAAAACTGAACAGATTTCAAGAATCAAAGTACTTAACTTTTTTTTTGAAGAAGAAGTTTTTGTATTGTGCTTTTTTTATTTTATTCATTTTTTCTAATTTTAGGCTGAAGTCATATTAAATTCCTACATTTCAAAGGGGTTAAATATATATATATATATATATATATATATATATATATATATATATATATTTTAAAATATATTTTTTATATCTTTTGAGAGTAAACAACTTTTAAAGTTAAAAAGTTTTATATTTTATTCAAAATATATTTAGAATTAATGAAAGAGACCAAGAATCAGAAAGTAGTATAAATGATGGGTCTGGTATGTAATTTTTATTAAAAATGTTTTTATTTTAGTTTTATTAAATTTAGATTCTTTTTAAACTGAAATATTTTTCCTGAAGCAACAATAACTTGATTTTTTTTCTTTATCTAGTGATTAGTGCTGAAAATTTTTTCATAAATTCATTGCGAAAGAAAGAACAACAAAGTAGATTGTTTTTTTTTTTCTTTGAACACAAATAAATTATAAGACTAAATCATTTTTTGGCTCTTAGAGAATAGCCGTTTAATGAAATGGGCTCAGTATGATTCTTGTATAAAAGGTATATTTTTAAATTTGAGATTTGAATTTATATATATATATATATATATATATATATAATACATATATATTTTAAATTGTAACTTTAGAAGCTAATACTACTCAAGTTAATGAAAAGCAATTGAACATATTAAAAATAATATTTCTTATCAAATAGAAACTGTCCATTACTTTTCAGATGGGTGTGCTGGCCAGTACAAAAACTGCAAAAACTTCATAAATATATGCCACCATGAACAAGATTTTGCTATGAAATGTACATGGTCTTTCTTTGCAACAAGTCACGGTAAATCACCCTGTGATGGTATTGGCGGGACTGTAAAAAGACTAACTTCAATTGCTAGCCTTCATCGAACAACAACAAATCATATTCTTACAGCATCTGCAATGTTTAATTTTTGCCAAAATGAAATCATAGGAATTAATTTTTATTACATACCTAAGGAGTCAAACACAATAATTCGAAGTGAAATGGAGCAAAGATATGCAACTGCAAAAACGTTACCAGGCACTCGCACCTATCACAATTTTGTTCCAATAAGTAACACAAAAATTGGAACTAAAGTTGTTTCTGAACAATTGGAGTATTCATTTGTTTTTAATTTTCAAACTGATGAGATTATTAAAGAATTCTTGTCTAATATAAGCATTGGCGCGTTTATATGTTTGATATATGATAACAATCCATGGATTGGACTAGTTGAGGAAACTGATATTGAAAATAAAGACTTTCTAGTTAGATTCATGCATCCATGTTACCCTTCAAGGTCATATTATTGGCCTTCTAGAGATGATTTGTGCTGGGTTCCATCGACAAACTTATTGTTAATAATTAATATTCCAACAATTGTTACAGGAAGACAATACAAAATCAGTGAAATAGATCACCAGAGCATTGAAGATAGCTGGGCAAACTTTAAACCAGAGAACTAATTTGTTATCTTTCAAAGATTTTTAATTTTTATTAAATGTCGAAGATTGTCAATTTTTATTGCCTTTTAGTTTTAGTTTTTCTCATTGCAATTTAATTATTTTCATGGTTTTAGTGTAATTTCGAAATTTTTTGGGTTTATTATTATAAGACTTTGAATGCGAATAAATCTGATTTAAAAAAAAAAACCCTTGCAGTTTTTTTGTATTATGAAGTTTGTTACATATAGAACATTAGGAAAAAATTTCAGAACTTTATCTTTTAGGCATCTCGAGATAAACATTTTTTTGTACATGGCATCAAAAAACTTACGAAAAGTGTTACACCATTTTGAAATTGAATTTTCATATAGTAGCTTAAATTTTTGTGTATTTTATCTCTGAAACCGTAAGGAGTCAGACACTAAAATTTGGAGTGAAGTTTTCTTTCATTAATTCAAGCTTGTATTCCAAAAATCAGCAAAATCTGAGATGGTATGGTGCCAAATTATTTTTTTTTTAGTTGATTTGACATGGAATGACCCATATATATATATATATATATATATATATATATATATATATATATATATATATATATATATATATATATATATATATATATATATATATATATATATATATATATATATATATATATATATATATATATATATATATATATATATATATATATATATATATATATATATATATATATATATATATATATATATATATATATATATATATATATATATTTAAACAATTTTAAAATGTTAGAACATTGAGCACTCTACAAATAGAGTGCTCAATGTTCTTAAAAAAACAGAGCAATTATAAATTAGTAAAAAATCACTTAACAAAAATTTTTTCTCATTTTACACTGTGTTTCATCAATAAAGATTATCAGAAATGAATAATCAAATTAATAAAAACTTCAATTTATACCAAAAATTAAATTACAGGAAGTTGCAAACGTCTTAACAACTGTAATTTTTCTCACTTATGTTGAATTTTCTGACACTATCATAAAAAGAATTCTTAGGAAATGATTACCTATGCTTTTTTAGAAAAATATTTTTTTAAAAAGCGGGACTTACTGTAAATATTATTTGAGCTCATTTATTTTTATAGTTTTTTAGAAGTTTATTTTTGTGCCTGCATTTAGAAATTAACTCCGATTTTTTGTTTTATAAATATTCTTGGTTTGCATGTGTAGTTATTTCAAATTTTTCTGTTATTTATTTTTCTATTAGGGGTCGTCCATTAAGTACGTACGCTTTTTTTTCGTCAAAAAATTTGTTAAGTGATTTTCTACTAACTTATATATATACATACACACACACACACACACACACACACACACACACACACACACACACACACACACAAACACACACACACACACACACACACACACACACACACACACACATATATATATATATATATATATATATATATATATATATATATATATATATATATATATATATATATATATATATATATATATATATATATATATATACATATATATACAGTATGTGCCAAAATTGTCACCAAACAACAAAGAAATATTTTATATTTTTTTAAATAGAAAAGCTGTGAAGAATGAAATTTTAGTTTTATTAATTAAATTTAAGACATAGCTAACTGAAAATATTGCTTTTTTTTTAAATTTAGAGGACATTTTTATGTGAAGAGCTATTTTTGTCGCAAATGAAAGCAAATAACATATTGTAGTAAATTAATATCGATTGTATCCTCCCTTAGATTTAATTACAGCCTGAATTCTTTCAGGAACACTAGCAACCAATTTGTGGCATTCCTCAGGTGTAATTGAGTACCAAACCTCTTGTATACGAGCCCAAAGTTCATCCTTATTCTTAGGTGGAGTAGGAAAGTTGTAGACCCATTGTTTAACTATTGCCCATAAATTTTTAATTGGGTTAAGATCAGGGCTTTGTGCTGGCCAGTCAACGATTTTCAATTTCTGCTTGTGAAGGAATTTAATGGTCTTATCAGCCTTATGCTTGGGGCCGTTGTCTTGCATGAACATCATGTTATGTACATTTCTGCCCTATTTTCGAAGGGACTTGAAATATCCGACCTTAAGGATGTTGATATAGTCATCAGCGTTTATTATTCCATTAATTTTCAGTAATTCAACAACTCCACGAGCACAGAAACATCACCAAAACAAGAGTTTTCCTCCGCCATATTTAACGGTTGGTGTAAAATCTCGAGCACTTAATGGTGAATTAGGCTTTCTCCAAGTATATCTTATACCATCTGATCCAAACATATTAGTTTTACTTTCATCTGTCCAAATCCAATCATAAAAGTCATCAAAAGTCATGTGTACATGAAGTTTAGCATAATTTAAACAAGCTTGGCGGTGACGAGAAACTAACAATGATCTTTCTTGTGGATCAAAAACCAATTCTTTTGAGCTCTCTATTGACTGTCCGCACTGAAGCATGAGTCCCATAGCTGTTATTCATTAAATTATAACATCCTTTGCAGTTTTAGACTCTCCAGAAGCAATTAAACAAGTGATTGTTCTTTGATCTCTTGGTGTAAAAATTTTCTTTTGACCACTTTTAGGCTTATTTACGTCACCATTACCTTTTCACATTAAAATTTAAAAAAAAAATCAATATCCTCTAAATTTAATAAAAAGCAATATTTTTAGTTAGCTAAGTCTTAAATTTAATTAATAAAACTAAAATTTCATTTTTCTTCACAGCTTTTCTATTAAAATATATATAAAATATTTTTTTGTTCAAACATGGTGACAATTTTGGCACATGCTGTATATATGTATTTATACAAAGTTCTTGTTTTTGTGTTTGTAAATTAATTATGTATTATAATTTAAGAATGAGTTACCAGAGCAAAGTGAATTGAAAATAAACATAACTTTATTTAACGAAGATTGTGAATCTAAAATTTTTGTTAAATTTAGTTGTGAAAATGATTTTTTTTTTTAAAAAAAGATATAAATATAAATGCTTTTTCAATTTTCCTAGTTTAACCTTATTTTTTAGGAAGGTGTGGTCCAATGTTTGTTAAATTTTTTTTTTTTTTTTTTTTTTTTTTTTTTTAGATTATTCACCTCCCCAAGGCCCGAGGGGGGCCACTACAGTCGAGAAGGCTACTCATTTTTTTGTGTTTTTATTTTTTAATTATTATTCGTGGTGCAACCCTCTCTCAACTCTTTAACTCCGAAACACGAACCTTGCCGAGCAAGGCCGCTGCGCGGAGAAACTAAGTTGAGCGCGGTACTTCCAGGGACGTGATTGATTTAAAAATGATTTAGTTGAAAAGGTTAGTTTTAGTTTTGTTTGTAATTTATTGTTTAAAGGTTTGTAAAGTATTGTTTAGTTTGGTTGATAAAATATTTGAATAGTTACAAATATTTTTAATTAGTATTAACATATTTATAGCAAACAATGTTATTATCAAAGTTGCCTAATATTTTTTTAAAAAGTCCATACAATAAAGTAAAAAATTGTAAAAAGTTAATTGATCTTTAAACCTTATAACTCTATAAAATACATTATTTTATCAGTTAAAATTCATGATTTTCAGTGCCAATAAATACATTATTTTATCAGTTAAAATTCATCATTTTCAATAAAGAATAAATAACTGTGGTTATTTTTATATCCTTTTTGGACAATATTTATTTTTATAATTGTTACAAATGCTTTTTGTTTTTCTTTACAAACTATTGTTAAAACTTTTAGATTTGTGCTTATGTTGATGATAGCAATGATTTTATCAAAGAAGACTGTCTTAAAACTGTAAGTTTTTAAAAAAAAAATTTATTATTTTAATTTATTAATTAGATCAGTATTTTTCTTTTGTATTTTATTTCATATTTCCCTACTATAATTTTTTTTCTAATTTTTTTAATTAGAAAAGTTATGAAAATGAAGCTAGTTTTACCTTAACTGTTCAAGAAAATAAAGTTAATTGTACAATGGATTTGCTTTGTGCTTAAAAGGTGTATATTTTTAATATAAAATCCTCTACAGTTCTGTTATAATCAGTATAGTCTCTGGCAATAAAATCTTTTTATAAATTTTTTCTAAATAAACATTAAACTGTGATCATTATATTTTATTCAATCATTTTTTTAATTTTTTTTTGAACTGACTCTGTACTCTTGTATGCTTAATACACAGGAGGGGATGTTTTGTAATTCTCTGAATTTTTTTTCTACCCAACCCAAGTTTCTAAAGACCTCCCTGTTTATTAATTTTTACTTGGCATCAACAAAAAAACTATATTTCAAAATTTTAAAAAAAATCAACACTAGGCAGACTTTGAGAATTTGAAAATATATATATATATATCAATCACTAATAAAAATAAAATTTTTTAGTGTAATGAGGCTTTAGAAATTGTTGACCTTTAAAAAATCTTTTAAATCTTCATTTGTCAAAATTGATTTTTTGTTTATTTTTCACCATAGATTTAATTTATATATGCATATTAAATCCTATCGAAATTATTGAACAGCTGTAAAATATGCACATTTGATTGCAAGCCACTTTAGCATTAACTTTTTTATGCGTGTTCTGTAAAGAAAAATTCTCATCCACTCTTATTAAGATTCCCTTTCCTTTATTAGACTGTAATAAAATTACCACTCCCCTACCCCTTCCTCTTTTACCTTTATTCCTAACCCCCCTTGAATTAAGCATGCAAGACAAATATCAATTATTATTTCTTTTAAAGAATAATTCTTCATCATTAAAAAAATATTTTGTTTCAGAATATATTTCACCATAAATGTGATGTTGCAGATGTAACTAAAGTTAAAGGAATTTCGTCAAAATTAGGTTTTATTTTATTCCATTTTAATTTTTTTAAATTCTTTATTCTATACATTTATGTTTTTAAATTCTTTTACTGATTTTTTTTTTTTAATCTATTTTATTATTTTTTTATAGATTCTTAAAGACCATAATTAATAATAATAACATTGAAAACAACTATGCAAAACATCATTCAGAAGATACTCAGAAACCTTCCTCGCAGTTAGTCAATAAAGAGATAAATTAAACACAAAAATGCAGAAGAACCAAAAAGAAATAAGAAGTTGTTTCCTATTCCTGGGTGTGAGGCAAAGGTTTTTAACTTGCCAAGACATATAAAATTATCTAAAAGTGATCACCTTTTGTTGAAAAAATCAGCTTCTAAAGTAGTATCTATTTTCGGACTTCGAAACTCCAAAAGTAGCAATGCTAGTATACATTATTGTAAAAAAATGAAAATTTGTCCTGTTGATGGATACTTTTCAGTTATTAAACTTGTCAGATCATTTTAAAAAGTCTTATCTGGAGATATTTAATAATACAGAGCTTTATGGAAAAATACGAAATAAAGCAACAGTTATGATTGGCTATGAAGAAGAAAAAATTGAATCTATTTTTAAATCTAATAATAGAGAATCAGAAGATAGTTCTACCCATTCAGAAAGTGGTTCTTCAGAAAGTAACTGTAGTGGATACAAAAAATTTATATGTAAAACAGACTCTTTGTATTCTGAATCGCTATCAACAGATAGCGATTCGGAATACAATGTTGAAGTAGACAAAACAGATGAGTCTATAGATGATTTTTTATTGGAAGATGGAGATGAAGGATCAGTTAGTAATGTTTTAAATGCTTTTGAAAATCATTTATTGGGTTTTGAAGGTGGGAAAAAGAAAAAAAAACCAGCTCGTCAATGTAAAGATCAAGTGAAATCAATTCTTAATTGTGTTAATCCTTCTCTTACATCCTTTGATTCTTTATTTGATATTCAAACTCTGCGAAACTCGTGGCTGCCATGGGCATTAGCACCAGGTAAAGGTAAAAGCATTTACCAGGAACATTAAGGCCATATCTTGGTTCGCTCAGCAAATTTATAGAGTTTTTGATCAGACAAAAAACGGTTTCTTGGGCAAAAAAAATATCTGTACCATGCACAGTTAATCTAGATACAATGAAAGGGTTATTAAAAGATGTCAAGATTTGGAGGTCAAATTATTGTGATGAGGTTGATCAATGTGAATGGGAAGTCTAAGAAAAAGATCTTGTTAATATGATTGATCCAGAGGAATTTCAAAGGATATATAACTCAGAGGTATCTCTTCAAGCAAGAAAGCTCTTTAATATGCCAATAATATGCGATAGTAATGATTTTAGTAGAGATAATTTTGTTTTAGTAAGAGATTATTTGGCCAGTATTAGCTGCTTAAGAAATTCGGCTCGAGCCAGAAATTGCATTAATATGCTTCTTGGAGAGTTTGAAAACGGAAAAGTTGATAACAGCACTAATAATGTTATAATAAATGTCAAACATCATAAAACTAAACGAAAGTACGGATCAGCCCAAGTTGTACTTACTCCTGAAATCAATAGTCGAATGAGATTTTATGTTGATTTCTTCAGAACCAAATTAATGATAAAAATCCATCAGATCCAGGTATGAGCTTTTTTGTAACATGGTCATTCAAATCCCTTAATGGATTTTCCAGACAACTTGATTCCTTTTGGAAGAAAGCTACCAAATCGAACAGGGTTTGTCCAGTTTCTGCAACTCTTATTAGAAAAAGCATTACAACCACTTTTTATTCTTCTGAAGATATAAATGATGGCCTTAAAGAAAGTCTGGCAAATCACATGAAACATAAAAAAGAAACAGCCACTAGAAATTACAATCTTATTAAGACCATGAAAAATGCAGCCGAATTAACAAACAAAATTGAAAAAAATTTTTTGAGTCCAAACGAATGTAAAAACCAAATGAATAAATGTGCTGAAAACCTTTCTTCTTATCAAGATTTTAGTATTATTGTTAACAAGCCAACAGCTAGTACGAGTACAATAAGACGAGGATGGACCCCAAATGAAATTGCAGAAATCTTGCATCTTTTCAAGGATCATAATTTTCAAAGTTGCTATATTCCGTATATTCGTGAAAAAATTAAAGACAATCCGATTCTTCAATTAAGGAATCCAAAATCCATCTACGATAAACTATTGTCGTTAACAAAATCAATAAATGCAGATGTCTCCAGGGTTGATGATGAAATTTGTGAAAATCGGGAAATGAATCATAGCGATAAACGTATTTTAATGGTTATTTTCAAGAAAGAAATTAGTCGATGTTTACCAATTATAGAAAGCTTAGTCAGACAAAAATTAGAAAGTACTGATCAAGGTCAGGTTGTTAGAAAAATATGGAATGAATAAAATTATTAATAAAATTAGATACAAAAAAAACATATTAAAAAACTTTTACTGAGGATGTATATATATATGTCTTACTGATAATAATATATTTTTGAAATAGATTTTGTTTACTGATTTCCTTTATGTTTTGAGCTTTTTTACTGATGACCAATGAAAATAAAAAATGCAATCTGTATATTAGTTTTTAATTACAAGTATTTGACAAAATAACTTTACTTCCAAGAATAGTAAAAAAAAAAATTTGTAGTTATCCGTTTGATTTTTAATATAAAATACCTAATGATCATTTTGTATGTTTACTATAAAAAATACATAAAATATACTACATAGGGTTGATTGTCTAGTCGTCACCTCAATCGCTGTAACAATGTGTCTTTATTTTTAAAGTTATTTTCCACTTAAAAAAGTGAACAGAGTTTTTTTTTTCTGATTTGATTTCGGAACTTTTAAGCAACTCATTTTTGCTCTGCATGTTTCTTAGTAACCAAGTAAACAACTAAACACATGTCAAGGACTCTTTTACCCTATGGGTTGATTATATTAAAATAAAGACTATTTTTTTAAAAATAAAACTATTTTTTATTTTTCTGAATATTTTAACAAAACAAATTGATTTTAAATTAGCTAATACAATTTTTGTTGTTATTACCTTTAAAATATAATACTTCAATCATTTTTGTTGGTGTTACTGCCTATACATTGTAATATTTCAACCATTCGATTGTCTATTTTGTTAATTGTTTTAAATAGTTTATAATTAGTTTCTTAATTCAAAAATGGCGATCTACCTTACCTTTGACAGGTTAATAAATATGACTAGCAGTTTTGAAATTTAAGGTAAATTAAAACACATAATTGAAAAAAGAGCGCAGAAAGTTTTTGCCTCAGGTTTCGACTACGATTAAGCATTGTGAGTAGATTTCTAAACAGAATTAAGGAACTGCGAGAAAAAGATGTAGTATTATATTAATCTTTGTTTCTCTTTACGATTCTGGAACTAAGAACCGCTTGCATATTATTTTGCACATTGGCAGTGACAGAGCGGCGTTTCTCCATTCTAAATTGAGAAAGTGTTACATTAGATTTGTCAAATTTTAATGAAAGTTAGTAGTCTAGCATTGGTTATTATCAGAAATAAGGTAGCCAAAAAATTAGACTTGGAGAAACTCTTTGACCAGTTTGAATCTTTTATAACAAGAAAAAATGAATAAAAATATTATTTTACTTTTATAGTGTGTGAATTAGTTGTGTTACCATTTTTTATATTTTCATTTTTATTGTGCACTTTTTGTTATTCCCTTTTTGTTATTCCTATTTGTTCTTTTATTTTTATATCTTATTCCATGCTACGCTTTTGTGTATAGAGGTTTTTTGAACATGATCACTTATATTCACATTTTTTGAATTGCAGAAAAATTGCTATAAGGATGACACAATTCTATAAAGCTTATCCTGTGCCATTGCGGCACATTACTAGAAAACTCTAGAATATCTAAAATCAGTGAAAAAAAAAAGAATATGGGTGATTTACGGATCCGTCCAGTCAAATTGACTAGAGATGCGATACTAAGGGCAGATTGCGGATGATGATGTTTAGAGAAAATCAGATAGATATCTAGATAAGTAGTATGACTTTTATAAGTGGCGAAATAATAATTTAAAACTCAGAAGAGGAAAAACAAAACAAAGAAAACATCATTTTCATTCTCTCAAAATGAGTTCAAATCTCTCTACTTCTGCAAATGATGGTTGTTTGCATGGCTAAAAGACTATCAGAAAAAAAATTTGGTCAAGGAGAATAAAAAAATATGTATTAAAGACACTCATCATTATATGAATCCAGGATCGTTCATATGTAGCAAATCTATCTGAAATCTGCCGAGTGAGACATTAATAAAGAACCCTACAACATTTATAATCAGTGAAATAATAATAGAAAAACATTTCATACTTGAATATGTAAAATATTAACTTTTTATCCAAAGTATGCTTTTTTAAAGTTAGATATATTTATTTATTTCTCATAAAGTTCTCATAAAATTTTTGTAAAAATAGAAATGCTGCATTTTAGTAGCATTTCTAATTCCGACGGAATGATGAATATGCTCCTATTATAGAAGCTCAAACAAAAATAATCCCTTTTTTTCGAATAAATTTCAAATACTGCGTGTAACATTACTGTAGCTACATAAAAGTCAATATTTCTTATAACTTTTTGGGTAACTTTGAAAATAAAGCATATAAAAAAAAAAAATTTTAAATGGTTAGATTTGCTACAAAATAGTAGCAAATCTAAAATTTTCAAAATGATAATGAGAGCTTAAACGTATATAACAAAGATGAATCACAAAAATAATTTCAAAATTTTGTTGAATCTTCAATCTTTTCTATAAAAAAGTTAAACTATAACATTGCTACCTAACATTTAGCCAGAAAAACGACTAAAATGTGAATTATGGCCAGTTTTAAAAAAGTACTTTTTTTTCAAACCAAAGTTTTGTGAAATGCGCAAAATCTACGACTATTTTATATTAACAGTTTGATTGATTCTCAAATCATTTCTTTTTTCTTTATTTCTTAAAATTTAGGATATTTGTATAGATGAAGGCAGGTAAATGATGTGCAAATGTAAACTACCAATGGATACTGATATGAATCACTTCCCTTCACTGTAATTCTCTGTGACTTGATAATTTTTTATCGCACAAATAGAAATGTTACATAAAAAAAATAAAATGCGGAAATATTGTGTCATGAATTAATTTTAACGCTTAAATTATAGCCAAGACAAAAGTTGACATGATAATAAGTATAAAAATACTTACTTAAATTATTTTTCCGCAAAAATGTCTAAATTTCATTAACCGATAAAGTATGTAGCAAATCTATCGTGTAATAGGTCTAATGATGATGATGATGATGATGATGATGATGATGATGATGATGATGATGATGATGATGATGATGATGATGATGATGATGATGATGATGATGATGATGATGATGATGATGATGATGATAATGATAATGGTAATGATGATTATGATGATCATGTTGATCATGTTGATCATAATGATGTTTAAATATGTATATATATACAAAATATAACATAAATTTTGAATAACTCTTGGATGTATAAATGTTTATGCAGCCCCAGTCACAAACCCAGCCCCGGCTATATTTTATCAAACCTGGCCCCAGCCTCAGTCAAATATCAACCCCTTTCATTTACTATTTAGGTTACTTTACTTATTCAAGTTATCAAGCCATTTTTTTTGGAATACTTGTTTGATTTAGTTTAGATTAGGTTAAGTTTTTTTCATTATTTTTTAATCATTATCTTGCTACTCTTTTTACTTTTTAATGACTCTTTTTACTTTTTAATAACTTAACTAGTGGTTGCCTGTGCTTTTTTAACGATACACTTGTTGAAAAATTTTTTTTTTTAAATAACACAAATGTAAAACTACCTATGTCTATCAAGTATTGGAGATGCAGCATTTCTATCATTAGAGGTTAACCTACATTTACGTTTTGGAACAGGAGGAGGAATATCTGATCGTATAGGTATCGTTGATTTAATCTGGGAAACTTTATTAGCATTGTAACTTTTTTCATCACATGAATCAATTCTTTCATAAATTGCATCTTTATCATCTTTTGGTGAAACTTTTATTTTAATTTCACTTTGCCTTTTTAAGCCACTGACCTAAAATTGATAATGGATACTAATATTATTATTATTATATTAATATATTTATATATATATATATATATATATATATATATATATATATATATATATATATATATATATATATATATATATACATATATATATACACACATGTACATGTACATGTATATGTATATATATAATATATATATATATATATATATGTATACATGTACATGTACATGTACATGTATATGTATATATATAATATATATATATATATATATATATATATATATATATATATATATATATATATATATGTATATGTATATATACAGGGTGTTAGCCAGCCTGATGGGACCGCATATAACGCGGTTTCCCACTTGGTTTAAAATTCCCAAAGGTTCTTAAGATCATGGTAAAAAAAAAAAAAATTAAATCAGTTTCAGATTTAAAGTGTTGCGCTAGATTAAAAAACGCAATTAGTACGCACGACAAGGAAATGAATTAAGTTAATGAATTAAGAATTAAGATCAATTTTTTAATGTGAAAAAACGTGTCGTCATTAACAAGCAAGATCATTCATTCAAAAGTTGAAAAAAAATTATCTTTAATTTTTAATTGAGGTCAGTTATTCTCCAGTTAAAATTGTTCAATACATTTAATAAATTATTTCATTAATTTATTTTTGTTATTCAAAAAATCTTTATTTACATTCTTGCTGTTTATCTTTTTTAAATTAGGAAAGTTACAAATAAAATTTGCATAATAATAAATATTATAATTTAACATAAGTTAATAACGTTTTTATATTAAAAGATTTATTAATAATTTCGGTAAAATAAGTTAGCTGGTAAAGTAAACCGAAAATAACAACAAAAAAATCAAAAATAAAACATGCAATGAAACGTATTATATATTTTATATTTGCATAAAACATTAACGAAGATAATTAAATAATATTATAATATTATTAATTATTAACAATATTTACAATAATTACAAAAATAATTTTTTTTTAAATTTACAAATACAAAATTTACGTAGATATTTAATGTATATCTGTAAATTTAAAAAAAAAAAAATAATTTGTTTTTGTATTTAAATATATTTTTTTACTTAAATACCTAATTTACTAGATATTTAAATATGCCGATTAAATTTAGTTGATGCCCTCATTTTAAAATACTATAGCATCTGTATGATATTTTATTGACTACGACATATTTCCGTTAAATGATCAGGTCTGTGAATCATAAAAAGACGAAAAAAATAAAATGATAAATTTTGCGTTATCATAAAATATAAATGTTTGAAGCGAAAAAACCCAGACCGTAGATTTTTTTTTTTTTTAAAATCCCTATCACTTGTCCAAATTCGAATAAGATTTTAAACAAATACGATTTTTAGGTAAAATGAACATCATAGATTAAAAATTTGATCTGTTCCGATCGCTTATTGGCGCTTGTTCTTGATTGCAAGCTCTTTTTTGGTCGGAATTCTTGTATTTTTTGTAAAAATTGATAGAAATATTGTATTTTGACAACTATATAAAGCTAATATAGGTCAGAAACGATTAGAACTAGGATCTATAGAAAATTAAGGCACTTTTTCAAAAGATTTTTAACTAAATTTTGTTAACGCCGATGAGCGAAAGTGATCTAAAGACTCCGAAATGTTATTCTTTAAATTCATTATTATGGGTAGTAAAAAGGATTAGAAAATTATATAAAAAAAAGAAAAGTTTCTTGAAATATTAAAAAAACCGGAAGCGAAAAAAAATATAACATCTAAAGCTTTTGTTTGGACATAATACGCTTATAAAATCATGCTAATTTCAAATAAATAAGTTCGAATAATTTGTAAATCGCCTTAACTACACCGAGTATTTAAATTAAAGTAGCATTATATTTGACGGAAATTGGCAAGCCAACCAAGTTTTTCAATTAAAAGTTATAAAAATTTCGGAAACTTTAATTTAACTTTCATTTAAAAGCTATCGATTTAAATAAGTTTTTTAACTTTTGAATGTATCTATGATAAAAATTGTAATATAAAATATGATGAACAATAATACGATTACCTATGTAAGAAAGCTAAGAAAATTTTTTTAAGTATTTTAAAATTTTTAGTTTTTAAATGCTAAAGTATTTAAAAACTGAAACATTCAAAATCTTTCCATATAATTAGGGTTGCCAACGTCTGGATTTTACGAAAATTAAAATTTTACGGATTTTAAAAACCTGTATAATTTTTTTTTAGCGTTTTCCTTCGTAAAAGCCGTAAAATTCTGGCATTTCTACATATAACATATAGTGTTTTTTATCGACTGTCGTTAATTAAAAAGTTTTTTAGCAAGTTAAAAAGATACAAGGGGATCTTGGAAATCGTCAAAAATGTTTTGTTAAAAATTAAATACTATTTAGCATTTTTTTTACATTTATAATTTAAAAATGAAAATAAAAATAACAGAAGACAATATATGTAACTAATCGTTTAAACCTTTTACAACAGTATTTAAAAGCAATGTACGCAATTAAAATAGATCAAAGTTTCAATAAATAAATTTATTATTTCATTCATTAAAAAAATTGCAAACAATTGTCTTTTGATCTTGTTTTCTCTCTACAATATTAAACAAAGGAGATAAGCGATTTAAAAATGAAAACTGACGAAGATTGCTCAAAATGAAACAAGTTGAATAATTAGAATTAAACATTTAAAAAATATAAAAATATTCCTGAAAAATAAAATAGAAAAATATTCCTATGAATAACCCAGCAAAAATATAAAATTTTTATTCAAACTTAATTGTTTCTAAAAAATTGTATCTACTTTTTTAAATGTCAGAATGTAATGACCTTTTTTTTTTTTTTTGGCGGCACCTAAATTCCCAATTTCGCTAAAACGCTGTATCAATTTTTTTCCTGGCTAACACCCTGATATATATATATATATATATATATATATATATATATATATATATATATATATATATATATATATATATATATATATATATAGAGAGAGAGAGAGAGAGAGTATTGGACAAAACATTTGCAACCAACATCGAACAATGCTAAAAAGTGTTCCTAATTTTACATGTCTTAAAAATGAAACGAACTATACTACCACAGCAAACAGTTCAGGAGTCTGGAGTCATAGCATGCCATGACATGAGCAATCAGCTGACAGGTGACAGCACACAGGCAGAATTTCGTTGACAAGTGCCATTTTGCAGCAGACAAAACAAGTGCAACTTTTTTGGTTTGTTTCATTTTCTTAAGTCTGGTCCGTGTCAACATCACGGAAGTTTTTTAATAATTAAAGGAAGTATCCAAAAGTTTCCAGAAACATGCAGGAGCTTCCAGAAGTTTTCAGAAGAAGCATCTGGAAGCATCCAGTAGCATCCAGAAGTATCCAGAAACATTCAGAAGCACCTAGACGCATCCAGAAGCTTCAAGAAGCATCGAAAAGAAGCATCTAGAATCATCCAGAACAGGTTCACACAGGTTCATTTTACAAAATAAGAGACATGTAAATTGACATGTAATTCAGTAAGTATATGGAAGTCAATCAGTCAGTATTATCAAGGCAGTTTATCGAAGTGAGTTTTATCAAAGTGTTTTATCGAAGAACATCAATACAAGAAGTGAAATACAACAAGTGTTTCATTACATCAATACAGTCCACATCCAACCAAGACGTTGTGTTCCACAGAGCATTATTGTATCATCACAAGGTAAATGTAACACGGTAAGCCTTGAGAAGCGTGATTATTTATTTTTATTATTTTTATGACTTCAAGTGAAAAATGGCTCCCGACAGTCTTGGATTGGAACTAAGAAAGAAAACTATTGGCAATTACGTAAGTGGAATGTCACAAAAAAGTATTTGTGATAAATATCGCGTGAAAAAATGGACCGTATCAAGACTATGTTCCAAATATCGTTCTACGGGGAAATTGGCAGCAGATAACAAAGGTGGAAGACTGCGTTCCACCACTTCTAGAGAGGATTCTATGATCGTCAGATCCGTCAAGAAGGATCCCTGGATATCATCAGTCGAGATACAAAAGCAATTAGAGCTGCCTGTATCGGACCGAACAATAAGACAATGTGCTGTTGAAGCCAGATTGTTTTCTTGACGCCCTGCAAAGAAACCGCTGATTTCATTAAAAAACCAGAAGAAAAGACTCCTGTTTGCAACATCTCATATTGACTGGAATGTGCAGAAATGGCGAACTATCCTGTTCAGTGACGAATCGAAGTTCAACATCATTGGGAGCGATGGCATTTGCTGTGCACGTCGACCGGCCGGAAAACGCCCCGATCCACGTCACCGCCACAAGACCGTAAAGCATGGTCGAGGCAATGTAATGGTCTGGGGGTGTTTTTCTGCTAACGGTCTAGGTCCAATACATGTAAACGATAGAATAATAGACCGTTTCATATATAAAAATATCCTGAACGATGTTATGTTACCTCATGCTGAATGGAATATGCCAATAAAATGGGTTTTTCAGCAAGACAACGATCCGAAACACACTGCAAATGTATTCAAGCAGTGGTTTCAAGACAACCACCTATCGGTGATGGATTAGCCGCCTCAATCTCCGGATCTCAACCCTATAAGGACCTGTAGGAGATCGTCAACCGCAGAATTAATCGTGAAGGTGTTCGTAATAAGGATCAACTGTTTGAACAAATCCAAAAGGCCTGTGCAGCGATTCCACAAAGTTTCATTGATCACCTGATCAAATCTATGCCTCGAAGATGCAAGGCTGTGATCGACAACAAAGGATTCGCCACAAAATATTGATAGCGAAATACAGCTTGGTCAACATTTTGTCGAGTTGCACTTGTTTTGTCCAGAAGGAAATCTTTTTTTAATACTTTTGATTAATTGATTAATTTTCGTGTACAAATAATGAACTTTGTGATGAATAAAGCTTGAAGAACTTTGTCTCTAAACAGTTACATAGTTATTTCTCTAAATTGAAAAAATGCAGCACTTTTATATAAAGAAACTAAATTAGCATTATTTGGTTGCACTCATTTTGTCCGATACTGTATGTATGTATGTATGTATATATATATATATATATATATATATATATATATATATATATATATATATATATATATATATATATATATATATATATATATATATATATATATATATATATATATATATAAGGGTGCTGCAGACTATAAGAGTGAAATTTTTTTTTTTTAATTTTAAATGGCATAACCTTTATTATTTTTTTCATTTGACTCCGAAAACTTCGAATAATGATAACCCATTGACTAGATATCAAAGTTTAAGTTGAAAAGTTATTATGGAGCTGAAGGAATATTGTGGAGTTCATTATTTATATTCAGTAAATAAAACACATTTATAATATTTATCATGTATTTATAGTAAAAGACAAGCTAATCATTAAATTTACTGCTCTGAGTGTCAATAGCTTTATTTTAGTTTATTGGAACGAATCATCATTTGACCATAAAGAAGGGCTCTTCTTAAGAAAAGTGTTATCAATTTTGAGTCAATTAAACAGGAACTTGCTTTTGACAGAGAGAAAGTCATCAATGTTTTTTTCTGAAATAAAAACAGTAGGAATGGTTATCAATCGTATGGTAAACTATAGATGAAAATTGAAGCATAATTTACATATAAGAATTTGTGGCCAAAAAAGTAGGCCCCAAAGTTCTTCTTTGGATGCAATGTAATGTTTATTGTCGGCTGATGGGTTTTCTTTAGCTAAGTAAGCAACCATTTTTACTTCAGTTTCATATGACATCATTTTTAAATAAAGACAAAATAGACTTCATCTATCAAATACCATAAATTTTCCAAAACTTGTGTAAAGCTGCTTTGGAAATGCTTTCATCTATTGCTTTTACGGATGTCAAGATAAACAGACAAACATCCAACAGTGCTGCCTTATCCTTGTTTGAAATTCTGAATTTAAAGCTTAATGATATTTTTTAGCGAATGACTCTTGCAATCCACCGAGCTTGGTACATACCACCTGAAGATCGAATCTTATATTTCTTTTTTGTATCTCCACCAAGAAATAATTTTGAAAGCTCAATTAATTTATCTCTAGCTATATCTTTAGTTAATTCCAACTGAACTCTAGCAGTTTATTTCTGAAACATTTAATCAGGATGTTTGTTGTGCCGTAAAAACCGACTACAAGTTTGCGGACAACCAGCAAACATCGATGATTACTACGTGGCATTATTGTTGATGTATTTTTATATATAGTGTGTACGTATATTTTTTGGGGAATATATAAAAGAAAGATATATATATGACTGATATGAATCTCTAGTGTTTGTGTACTATTTAACGATATAACAATGACACTATGAGTAGGCTTCGTATGATGTCCGAATTGACGCTAGACAATCCAGATAATGCTGAAGCCTGGATTAGAGTCTTTTCAGCCTCTGCTCGATCAAAAAAGTTGAAAGACACGATAAATGGTGAACACGAGGTGACAGATTTATTTTTTATCCAAAGCAGGAATTGACACAATAAAAAAGATTTCACTCATGGTTTATCCAGAAGAGTTAGAAAAAATAATGTTTATTGACATTAAAGTTGCTATTATGTCCCATTTAAGACCTCAGAAGCAACTAATAATTGCTGAAAGAGTTAGGTTCTTAGCCATAAAACAACAAAGTAATGAAAACGTTGTATCATACGCACAAAGATTACGGGAAGCAGCACGTTTTTGTAACTTTGAGAAATTAGGAAGAGATGGACAAAGCACAGAAGATGATCTGATTCAAATGAGACTAATTGATGGACTTCAATCTTCTGACCAAAGAGTTAAAGCTCTGGAAATGCTACAGAATGGAGAATCACCTAAATTAGGAGCATGTGTAGACTTCATAAGACAGATTGAAAAAAATATATTCATTTAATATGCACAACAGTATTGAGGATATGGAAACCCCGTCAGTTAACTATATGGACAAAAATAAAGAAAAACCATATAAATGCAAATACTGTGGGCTTCAACACCTACCACGAAAATGTCCAGCATTTGGAAAAAATTGCAATAAATGTGGGAAGTTGAACCACTTTAAAAATGTTTGTAAATCTATTATCAAATACAAAAAAAAAGTAGATGAAGTAGAGACCGATGGGCAAGTGTTTATTCTATTAACATGAGCAACTCAAACTCAGTAACTAATGCTAAAATAAATGATTGCACAATAAAAATGCAAGTTGACACTGGAAGTCAGGTCACTATTATACCAAGAAACTTTTAGGAGTTAATGTCTAAACCTAAATTGCAAAAATGTTACCTTCGTCTCATATAATTTGATAGCACAATCATTAAAGTTTTAGGGGAATTTGAGGCAACATTAGAAACCAAAACTAAAATAAATATTGTACGTATTATTGTTGCAGATTGTACAAAGAATCACGGTTTGATTGGGATGGACACATTAAAAACAAATGCAACTAATATAGTTAAAAGTGTAGAACCTGTTGTTAGTGGACGCTTAGTAAATTATAAAGCAAATATTATAATAAAAAATGGTATGTAACCAAGTTATTTTGTATCTCGACCTCTTCCAATTCATATACAACCATTAGTAATAGAGAATGGTCACCCTGTTCTTTTTCTTTCACGATCTTTGTCTGATGCAGAAACAAGATATTCTAACATAGAGAGAGAAGCAGTGGCCATAGTGTGGTCCACACACAAAGCTAGACATTTTCTGATTGGTAGAAGATTTAAGCTTATATCAGACCACAGACCTTTGGAGTTCATATTTGATTGTAACAAAGAACTTCCGAAAGTGACTTCGGCAAGAATTTTAGGGTGGGCTTTGAAAATGATGGCCTTTGACTATGACATTAGCTATAAAAAAAGAGAGAGCATTCCTCATGCAGATGCATTGTCACGATTGTCTTTTCTTTTGCAAGATGAAGAGGATATTCAAGAGACTTTTTTACATTTAGTTGAGTCAGAAATTGTAAACCTTGAACAGATTAGGAATGAAACAGAAAATGATAGACTATTGATGGACATTAAAAACAGAATTAATAAAAATAATTGGAGCAGGTGCAATATGGCAGAAAGACCTTATAAATCGAACAAGCATAAACCAACTATTGAGAAAGGAATTCTTTGTAATGGTGACCTTATTATACCTCCAAAGACATTAAGAAGGAGATTTATTCAATCAGTTTATGATGACATACATTGTGGAATTAGGAATTATGTGATGTAGATAAAAATTAGAAGCATGGTGGCATGATCATTGTCAAGATGTAGAAGAATATGTAAAAAATTGTGAAAAATGCACTGAGATAAAAAAAAAAAAAAACAATACATACATGGCCTTATGAAAATAAACCTTGGTGTAGAGTTCATATGGACCATGCCTTTGTAAAGAATGTTGAATTATTTTTGATTTTAGTGGATGCCTTCTCTGGATGGTCTGAAGTTATAAAAGTTAGTAATTGGGAAGCTCTCACAATTAAGACAGCACTACAAAGCGTTTTTTCTAGAAATGGTGTTCCTGAAGTTTTGGTATCAGATAATGCTGCAGAATTTCATAATACTGCTCTATGCCAATGGCTAAAGAAAATAGGATGTCTACCATATAAGACCCCATCATATCACCCACAATCTAATGGGTTAGCTGAAAGAATGGTGTTTCTCTAGTGTTTGTGTATTATTTAACGATATAACAATGTTTGTACAGACTTGTACTTTTTTGGTATCAACATTATTCCAGTTTTCTTTTTGAAGAATGGAACGTCTGGGTTATTTTACATAGTTGAGTATAATTCTGGGAGGGATTCTAGTTTTTTCATAAAATATAGAATGATGGAATTTCTGCTTTCATTAACATTCAATTTAACTTTTGTTTTTAATTGAATTCACCTCCTTAAGACCGAGAAGGATATATAGATGAGGAGGCTACTTAATTGTGGTTATAACCTCTCTCAACTCTACAACTCCTAAAGATGAACCTTGACGAACAAGGCCGCTGCGTGGAGAAACAAGTTGAGTGCAGTACTACCAGGGACATGGTGGAGATCAAGCCTCTTGCTTATGAAGTGAGCGCTCTAATACTATACTACTACCTCAGCGCGATAGTGATGTAGTGGTAGAGCGCTCACTCTTCCACTTTTTTTTTCTTTTTGTTTAACATTCTCACTTTGAGAATGTTAAACAAAAAGTACTGCAAGAACTTGATGGTTAGAGTCTTTTTTGATTATAAGTAGTAGGTTCTAGAACATTTTCATTAATTCGGTTCTGGCATTGGACGCCAAAAAAATACAATACATATAAATGTTGCTTTGATATTCAAAAACACATTTTAAATTACTGTCATTCAATTAAATTTAAATTCAAACATATTTAAACATAGTTCAAACAATATAATCACACAAAAATTAAAGTATTTTATATTTCTTTGCTATTTTTTTTAACAACTTTATACATAGCATGATAGCATGTTTTTTTTGTTTTTTTTTAATGGGGCAATTGTTTTTGGGTGAATTTGAGTGACTGTTTTTTGTGAATTTTTTAAATTTTTAGAAATTAATTGAAGACTCTTTATGTACTTTTTTAAACCTAATAATTTTTAGAAATTAATTGAAGACACAATATTTCTTTAAAAGTCATTGTTATTTATAAAATTAATCATAAAATTGCATTCAAACATATTAAAAAAATAAATTATAACTTTTTTATAATATTCTTTGTTAATTAATATATAATGCTTTTTATTTATACCTTTTATTAACATTTGTAAATTATTATCAAAGCATTTAAGGTAGTATAAAAACACTTAAAAAAAAAGCTTACATAACAACGAAAAAAACTATATAACAACAAAAAAAGATGTCATATTTTTTTATTTATGACAAAAAAATGTTATATTTTCGACTATATTAACTTTATGAATTTAAAAAAATAAGTTTATTAAAACACACTAATTGTCGTCATTGTTTATAAAATTCGGAATACAAATTGTTTTTTAAAAATTAAATTCATCATTAAAAAACAAAACTTAAATATTAATAAAAGGTATTAATTTATCAATAAGATTGAGTAGCGATTATTCAACTCATATGTATTATATAATTATCAATTGTTTTAATTGATTATTTAGGAATAATAAATAAAAATACTTTTGAAATAAATAAAAGTTAATATTCTATGATAATTAATTTAATAATGCTTTAAAACTTTATTTAAAAGTGTTTGGCGTAGTGTAAAAACATTTCATTAGAAAGTTTACAACGCATAACAAAGAAAAATAACTTTGTCATGTTTTTGACTATTAAATTCATAGATTCATCAAAAAGTTTATTGAAAAAATTGCTTTTGTTGTTGCTTATAAAATTAAATGTACAAACTCTTTTAAATAATTTACACCATAAAAAATACACTGTTTAACTACATAATATCTTTTGATAATTTAAATAAAATGTCTTTTATAATATGCAATCATTAAATGCAATTCTGATTTTATAACCTTATACTTTATTTTAGCCTATTTTTGAAATATTTTCAAAAATCTAAAAAAGCTGTGGTCAAGTTGTTGCAAAAAATTAATAAATACGTAGTAAGGAACAGTGTGCGATTGCATGCTTTTCCTGTTCATGACTGCATATATGAACAGTTACAGTTAATAAGTGTTGAGATTTTTAAAAACTATAAAAGAAAGTGGTATATTTCTCATTATCAAAATATAAAGGAAACAAAAATTAAAACTAATGCATATCTTGCATTATCGAATAACATATATTTAGATATTTACTTTTTTGCAGAAAAAAGAAAAAGGTTCATTGAATAAATCAACTTGTGTTTTAATAGGTATACATTTTAAATCTTCTAATTACACAAATGATGTATTCTTTATAAAGGCAATTTTCTAGATTTAGCAAAAATTAATGGAAAATAATAGGACGCTATATATATGAGGTGCAATTGTAAGCTTAGTATTGTGCGCAGGTTCAAATTCTTTTAATGGCCTTTTTTTATTATGTTTTAGTAGACACTTAGTAGACATTAGAAAAAATCAAAGCTTTTAAATAACTAAGTTTTAAAGTAATAAAGTTTGGATTAAATAACTTAAAAACTTTGAACTTTTTTAGAATATTAATTGAAACACATTTTAAATTTAAAAAATTGACTTCTTTGTTTGCACTCCTCATAAAAACCCAACCAAAAATAAGTCAGGATTGTTCATTCAAAATTTAAAAAATAATTAACACTCCTATATATATATACATATATATATATATATATATATATATATATATATATATATATATATATATATATATATATATATATATATATATATATATATACATACATATATATATATATATATATATATATATATATATATATATATATATATATATATATATATATATATATATATATATATATATATATATATATATATACGAGTGGTTATTATACAATGGCTATTCTAGGAAAATAGTTTGGGCAGCAGTACACCCGTGCCAACACCTGCCATATGGTTATTTGCTATATGTAGACATTTTTTCTCAAAAAAACAATATTCGTCATAACAAAATAAAAATTTTTAAAAAAGTCCTCAATTACTGAATTAGGGTGGTGCCCAAATCAGCACCTTAATACAGTAGACACTGTCAAAAACAGTTTAGAATAGCCCCTGATATATATATATATATATATATATATATATATATATATATATATATATATATATATATATATATATATATATATATATATATATATATATATAAACAAATTGAAAAGAAAGAGAAAGACTGAAAAATAAAAATACCTGATTTGAATTCATTTGACCATTTTTTAACAAATTTAAAGATTCTAGTACAAAATCATTTCCTTTCCAAATAGTACCCTGACGTGATAATTCCCTTTGTTCTTTTATAAACTCTGGAGATGTAATATCAAAATCTTTAGCAGGGTTTGGTTGAAAAATGGAACCAGTTTTAACAGGAACATGAGGTGGCAATAATGGAGGAACTAAAAGTGCATCCAACCTTTCAATAAACTGTGTAATTTTTCTGACAGCATTTTCAGAAAGACTTTCATTGTACAAGATATTTTTAAGCAGTTCATGAATTTCAGGAAGTAATCCGGTATCTTCTATTAATGCAACCATAAATGGTTCGTATTTTTCACATAGCAGGAACAAAACTTGTTTAGTTTAATACTACAACTGGAACAAAAGTTAGCTTATGATCACATGTACTCCACATACCTTAAAATACAGTATCTTAATTACAAAGTTATTAAAAACAATAAAAAAGCTTAAAAAAATACAAAGCTATTGTAAAAAAATATAACTGATATTAATTGATACCTATAAAAGCTATGCACTGACAAAAATTTTATCTACTTGTACAACATTAGCTATTTATGTACTTTTTTAAACCTAATAATTTTATGTGTATGTATATAAATTTGATATAATTAACTGTATAATTCTTAACTTCGCAGTATTAATAACCAGGTCAATCAGATTAAGTGTAATATCAACAATCTCATCAAAACATTGGAATGTTCTCATGTCAACTAGATAAGGCATTAATTTATCAATAAGATTGAGTTGTGATTATTCTACTCATATGTATTATATAATTATCAATTGTTTTAATTGATTAATTAGGAATAATAAATCCAATTAAATACATTAATATACAAGCTTTTAAGACTAAACAAACTGAAAACAAGTTATTTAATAAACAAAGATTTTAAAAGTTGGACGATTCAAAGTAAAGGGAAGAAATATTGTCTACAGCTTTTCTGAACTTATCACTTAAACGTAGTCACTTTTCAACGTTTATTTGATTGAATTATCAATCATGCGCAAATAATTATCTCGTAAAACATCAAATTATTATTTTCGACGTAAAATCATCACAAATATTTCACTGATCACCTTTACGGTCACCTTTACGGTCACTAAAATGGTCGTTGCGGCATACAAGACAACGCAATAATTTTTGTAAAAATTATTTCAATTTTATTTGAGAGATGTTTAAAAAAGCTGTAATAAATTTATTTTCTTCCTTGAAACTTTCATCAATAGATACGCGGAGCGAAAATGTCTTGAGTTTTCAAATATCTAATTTGATATAATTATTTTCTGATTTTCTAATTCAAATTAAAAAGTCATATTATATCAAATGAATAAAAATGCTATGCTATGAAGTTAAGTAACAACAGCATGCAATGTGTTTATAGGTTTGGTGTTAATCTCTTTAGGGGAGAATCTAGGATTTTTTTGTATTCGAGTTTCGTAACTTCCAGGTAAAATCAAACTATTGTCTGTTTATGCAAAAGGGATTGCGGAAGCTTTATGTGTGAAAAATAACTTTCAGAGCAAACTCCATGGAGAAAACTTCAAATTTAGGTATGTTTATGTTTATATCAATTGAGAGTGCATCCACCTATTGGTGAATATAAATTTATTTTAAAATAGCATAATTTTTTTTTTTTTACCTGCTTTTGAGGGTATTTTCGTTACCACGCTTTAATCAGCGCAATTCTTAATCATACAAAAGTAATGAGTTTAAAACTTACCTGAAAGTTAATGAACTATAATAAAAAAAAATACTGGATCCTTCCCTGCTCCCATTTATTTCGCTGATTTCTTTTTTTTTTTAACTGTTTGTTTTTAATCTTTTATTTATTTTGTTGATAGCAAAGAACCTAACGTGTCTTACTTGAAGAAAAAAAATGTTTCTGGTTCTTTTTCTTGCGTTGAATGCAACGCTAGAATAAGACCCAGAAACATTTTTGTGTTGGTTTGCATGCAAATGCCAACACCGCTAAAAACGTCATTTATGATAATAGTTAGCGATTATAATTATAGTTGTGAGTGTGCGTATTTATAGTGTAAACCATGAAGATAGGTCTGCCTCTTAAAATTATGTTTGCCCTTCTAAGACTGCATGCAAAATTTAGTTAGCTCTAATCTTTTTATTGGTTTTGGTAAAGTGTTTTAGAATAGTTTGTAAAATCTACACTTTTTAAAATCTACACTTATTTTTAAACATAAAAAATTTAGATGCAGTTCAAAAAGTTTATTAAAAAAATTACGTCATTTTATAACTACATCATCTTTCTGAATTATTTTAAAAAAATGCAAAACGGATAGTCTCCTGTTGCCGCTAATATTTCTTTTGGAAATATTAAAAAAAAAAAAATCCTAAAACGTTTCTGGCTGATACAAAATAATTAATTTGCATGTTGTTTTATTGCCAGTTTCAAATACGGACATTTGAATTAATATTTGATATATGTCTTTTGAAGAGAATTCGGATTAGCCCGAAAAACATTAGTACATTTTGTAATCCAAATTTATATGCAACTAATAAAGAAGAAAAACAATTATGTAAGTATAAATTTATTCTATTATAACACAAACACACACACACACACACACACACACACACACACACACACACACACACACACACACACACACACGCACACACATATACACACACGCACGCACGCTCGCACACACATATAAATGGTGACCAATAAGCCTCTTTTAGGGAGTACAGTTATTCTATTGAAGGTTATGTCTCGCCTTGATCAGTGTCTTCCTAATTGTTCTCCTTTTTAAAATCTTAAACTAATTGCACTTAATCGTTTAACTGACTAATTGAGGCATTTTCGCTCTAACGAGAGTCAGCTTAGAGCCAACCTGACTCAAGACTTACGTTTAAATTTTTTAAAATGAGAATTTAAAATTCTTGTAAAAACCCTATTCCAACGTTGAGTGTCTTGTATTTAGAGGGTTTTTTTGTGTGGTTAAGGCACTTCAAGAAGTTCTTACGGTCTTATTGCGGAGCAGCATTATACATCGATTGACTTAAATAGAGAAAGGTGCAGTGAAAGTGCTCACATTGACTGACAGTTTAGATTTTGAATTTCTTTGTCTTTTGTTTAATTAATTAGTAGGTTCATTAGTACTTAAGTTTTAATTAACTAATTTGTATGTTGATTTTTTTTTTAAACATTTAACTAAAGTAATTACAATTTAGGTTCATTTTATTCTTAAATTCATACTTTTGTTTATTCATAATATTATCAATATTGTATTTCATTTAAAGAATGGAAAAATAAAATGTCATTTTAATGACTAATTAAAAAACAAACATGCATTCTTCATATCAAAGAAAGACGCCGTTATTTTTGTTACATTTGCCGAGGAAATTTTTGTAGAGCGCTTGAACACCAATAAATATAAGATGCATCAGCTGTCACTAGTAAAGTAACACATTCTTTTAAAACTTTTGTTTATTCTTAGGGTAAAAAAAAATAGCTGCAATGGAAGGAACATTAGTAAATCATACCATAATTCATAAACAAGTTATTGTAAGCTATTGTAAAAAATTCATAACGCTAAATTTCCGTGTGCATTGAAAAATGTGTTGCTGTTATTGAACCAGTATTTGAGAGTTATGTAATAACGCACTTGCAGAAGATTTGAAAAATCGAAGTCTTGTCAAGATTTTATCTAATGTCTTGAACTTTAATGAAAGCTTCTTGTATCCAATACTAGTAAGGCATTATAATGTTATCAAGGGTATTCAAGTAAATATTTTAAATTTAGAATCTATTTAGGGAGAAACTGTTGACATTTTGTTCCAACACCTGTAGAAAGTAATAAATGAAACAAATTTAAAACCTAAAGTTGCTTCACTAACAGCTGATAATACATTTACAAATTTTGTTGGGAATGAAGTGGGGATAAGACAGAAAGAAGTGAATTTCTATGTAAAATTATGAGAATTACTTCAGAAAAAATAAAAAAAGTTGGGAAAAGTTTGTTCGGAAAAGACAGAAAGAAGTGAATGTTTATGTAAAATTATGAGAATTACTTCAGAAAAAGTACTTGGAACTGGTTGCAATGCACATGCTTTGTCAAATACAATCAATTAACACTACAGCATCATTTGCAATGCCAATTGATTTAAAACCATTTTAATTTGTATTTTAGATATTTTTACTGTCTGTGTGGCTTTAAAACAATTTTTAAAAGAAACAAACATTGGAAAAAAAATATTTCACGATAATCCCAAATGTGTTGCTTTTGCATCTGCAACAGAGCGTGTTTTAAAATTATTTGAACCCTTACTATACTTAAGTTTAGAAAAATGGCTAAGTGTTCTGGAATATTCTTTCAATAATGAATTATCAGAGATATTTAGTTATTTTGTACACAATCAAGTATTTTTCATTGAATATAATTTAATTCCTTTAATGGTTAAAAAAATGTTGAATAATGGTAAGAAACAAATATATATCAGGAAGTATCAGTTTTCAGTGGTGTTTTTTGAATAAACCAGAAATTAAATTGGGTGGTTGTTGAAAATTTGGTTGAGTTTTTATTAACAGAAATGCCCGATATTAAATTTGATGACAGTAGTCTGTTTGACGAAATAAGAAGAATAGAAATATGTCTATATTCAGATAAATTAAAACTATGAAAAATTTAGGCTAAAACTTAATTAAAAAAAATGAAAGCACAATTAGCTTATTTTTATTTATTTGAATAAAATAATTTTTTTACATTGTACTGCCTTAAAAACCTTTTATCCTCCTTTCAATTGTAATAAAATGGTCACAATAAAGTGTTGTTCACGAATTACGTCACACAATTTTTGACCGTATTTAACCACTCATCCTTCGTCACAACATATATATACAGTGCTTCCAGGAAGTATTAGCGCACTCGTAATTTTTTTATTATATTATAGACAACTTCAAATCAGTATAAATTGCAAAGTAATTTTAATTTTGAACTAGTTTTTTTTTTAAATGAAAGGTAAAATCAATTAAATTTAATTATAATGTCAAATATTGTCAAAATGCTTGTTTTTTTTATGAGTTAATTAGAAGTTTAATGATTACTCGGAAAAATGTCTGAAATTAAGCGTGCAAAAGTATTAGCGCACTCATTTAAAATGTATTAGCACACTCGTTAAATTCCTTTGAGAAAAACTTTCTTGGTTAATTTTTGTTAAAAACTCTCTGCTGATTAATAATAGTCAATAAAAAATGTAAGAAGAATAAATTGAAGTGGCGGATATATCATTTGAAATACAGTTAGTTAATACTTTAAAATTGCAACAACAAAAATATGGGTTTAAGGAGCATAACAATTGAAACTAAGTGGCAATTTGTTGACCTGAACAAAAGTGGTCTCAGCAATCAAGAAATCGGACGTCAACTTGAAATCAGTGAATGCAGCGTTAGAACAACGCTCAAAAACTATAATGAGTTTGGAACAGTCAAAGACAAAAGTCGCTATGGTCGTCCCAATAAATGTCAGAAAGGGACGAAAATAAAGCAATTATGCTCGCTAGACGCAACCCAAACATAAGCATAGCCGAAATTGCCTCAGACCTGAGTACAGCGTTAGGTGCACATCAAGTAAGCCGATCAATAATTACCAAGCTTATGAAGAAAAAACATCTCAATTCATACCTTGCAACAAAGAAGCCACTATTAAGTATCAAAGACCGTCTCAAGCGAAGAAAATGGTGCAAAGAGAGAGCTGCATGGACTGTAGAGCAATGGAGAAAGGTAAACTTAAAATCAAATTTTGAACTTATTAATCGCAAGAAAAGGGTTGTCGTGAGGAGATACAAAAACGAAAAATATAATCCTCGTTTTATCATGTCAAGAGTTCAAAGAGGAGGAGGTTCAATTAGCATTTGGGGCTGCATTGCTGGATCTAGCAATGGACTGGCGCATCTTTACACTGATCGCCTTAATCAACATCGATATAGAGAGATATTAGAAGGATATTTAAAGCCATCAATGGACGTTTTCAAGGCAAACTCCACCTGGCAATTTCAACAAGATAACGCTCCTTGCCACTCAGCACGCTCAATAAAGCATTACATGGAAAAAAAATGGTTTAATCTAATGCCTTGACCCGCTCGCTCACGTGATTTGAATCCTATTGAGAATCTTTGGAGTTGGATGGACTGCAAATTACAAAAAAGCAAGCCCACTAACTTGGTGCAGCTAAAAACGCAGATGCAAGAGTTGTGGAATACCGTGCCACAAGAATTAATCAGAAAACTTATAGATTCTATGCCGCGCAGAGTCTTAGCACGCCTTAAAAATAAAGGTGGTCACATAAAATGTTAAACTTTCTTACCATCTTTGAAAAACTGTAAGTGCGCTAATACTTTTGCACACTTTTTTAATATTGTTTTTATCACTCTTGTTGTATTCTAATTAAGTTCAAGATAATAATAAAGAAAAATCCTTTATATATTTGACAATTAGTATTTCTGCTTTATTTTATGAATAAGTTAAAAAGAAATTATCCCTCAGCCTTTTATTGTTTTCGAATTACACTCATTTGAAGTTCCCTTAGGTAAAAAAAGTATGAGTGCGCTAATACTTTCTGGAAGCACTGTATATATATATATATATATATTTATATATATATATATATATATATATATATATATATATATATATATATATATATATATATATATATACATATATATATATATATATATATATATATATATATATATATATATATATATATATATATATATATATATATATATATATATTCCAAGAAAATTGTTCCTTAACAACAGTTGCTTTAAAAATATCTAATACAAGCATAATTGCTCAAAACGTAATAAATATGTAAGGCTAATGTAGGTAAAAGATTTTATTTGTTTATAAATCATAAATCCTGCAAAAGTAATATTTTTTAAAAGCTTGAAAATTCAATTTGAAATGATAAAAACCTTTTATAACCCAGCAAACATTTTGTAGCGGAATTTCAAAAAATATTTTGAGCAACCCACTGTAGTTTTGCTCATTGGCCACTAAGTGGACCATTAGTGATGCCACTGCCACTAACGATCCATTAATTGACAATTAATGGCAGCTGCAAAAAGTGGTTAGCCGATGACTAGCTACTATATCACATGTTAGAAAGTATATAAAGTAAAAAAAATAAGTATAAAATAGTCTTCTAGGTATTCGATAAGCAAAATAAAAGATGTATGAACCCTTGAAGCAAAAAATAAACTTAGTTTGCGAAATAATAGCTATTTTAACGAACTCTTTTGTCAAACAAATTTTAATCAATTTTGTATAACTTTTCGAGCACTTTATCTTTGGAATACAACTGTTCAGCCCAAACTTGATTTGTCAGTCTCTTTTTCAGTAATCAAAAATAAGTCAAAGTTTATTATTTTTTTAATGGTTAATATATTAAAATATTTTTGAGAAATATTTTTGAGATAATTTTTAATCATTTATTTATTTAACTAATTTAGCTTGTCATTTTGATTTAAACTACTTGTATTATATTATATTTATATTGCAATTCTATATGGTTCTGGCGACAAGACCAGTACGATCTTCTTCAAGATTCCAAGTTTATATTATACGAGATGTAATCAAGTTTATTTTATAAGACATGCAAACTAAAACATAATCCCATGGAGATTATTTATTAACTCACTGTCATATTTGAAGTTATTATTTTTATAAGAATTTGTTTATCAGTTTGATTTTTTCTAAACTATTTTAATCTTATAGATTTAAGTAAAATTTTATTCATCTAGTATAACGATTTTTGATTTTAAGACATTTAAATTCATCTATATATTTCAAATTTCTTAATAAAAAAAGGTTCTGGGTTTAAAATGTTATATAGTATTTAACCATTAACTAAACTAGTACCAAATTTATTTCTGTATTGATTTTCTTTTCTGAAACCCTGAAGGTACTTTTATTGGCAGGATACAATATGGTTAACTTAAAATCTTTTTAACTAAAACATTATTATAAAAAAGTTATAAAAAAATATACTATATTATATTCGACTATCATATTTATAATAATCATCGAGCTGTATTAATAAATACTTGTGACAAAAGTTAAATTTTAACAATAGGTTTTTAGTTGAGACCTTAAACGCACTTGCTATTTCATAAATCATATATCCGAATATAATTTTTTACTATTTAAATCGTACATCTACTATTGTTTACATATTTATATATCATGCTCTCATTTTGACCTTTTTTTGTCATATATTCGACTATTATTTTCATCATTTATATCATATATGACATTTATATCATTAAGATGCTACCATTTATCTTTATCTAGCCTATATTTCTCAGAAACATACGCTGTCTTTATTAACGGGATGAAACGTAACGAAAATATATGCGTTTAGTATGAATAATTTTTAAACAAACGTTAATAGTAATTTATATTAGTATAAACAACTTACCTTTATTATTCACTATGTAAATAAGTTTTTTTTAGATCTACAAGAAAAAATTAAAACAGTTATAACATATCAAGTTTGGCGGGAAAATGCTAAAAATAGTGACATTGGTTGAGAACTTGAGTTTAATTTTGGCAAATATAAAAACTACATAATTTTAATAAGATGCTAATTAAAAACATTAGTAAGTTATGATTGTATGTTGACAGTATTAAAAATTATATTTTTTCACAAATTTACGTCATAATCTTTTATTAAATCTTTGGATTAAGTAAAAAGATTATAACTTAAAAAATTAGTTTTTGTTGGCAACAAATGTATGGCGCGTTTATATTAAATTAAAAGTAAATTTGTACACGTAAGTATGGCGCGTTAAATGTAAATTAAACTTGTTGTACGCAAATGAATGGTAATCTGCAGAATGAATGGTAATCTGCAGAAATCACACACCGCTTTTTAACTATTCTAAAAAAATTAGTACAATTAGATGCATTATTAGGGTTATAATTATTAGCTTATTTGTCTTTCAAGTAAAAATCTGTCTTTTCTTCAAGTTTTATATTCATAATAGATAAACGTAATACCGTGGTTGTCGGAGATGCCATCGACCTACTGACATGTAGAGCACTAGTATTAATGGTCTGGAAATTTTTTCAAGATAAGTAAAATAATTTTCAAGAAAAATAATTTGGCAAAATTTAATTTTTTTTGGCAAATAATGCCGAAAATGGTTAGCATAAAAACAATTATATTAAAACATAAAAAATGTTATACCAAATAAATTTGTGGTCGGAAGAACACAAAAGCCAAAAATATTTGTGCAAAAGTTTTCACAAAATATGTCCCTGACCTTAATCAAACCTATTTCAGCTTTTCTGATCAGCTAATCAATTTTCAGTTAGAAAAATGGTATCGGATTAAAACTCAAAATAATGGATGAAAAAATAGTCTTTTTGCAATGAACACCTTCTTTTCTGAGTTTCAACCAACATTACTAACATTAGTTTAGCGCTACCTTTCTCTTCATCTAAGCAACTTTTCAGATAAACCACCACTTCGTTGCGCTTTGACTTCATTTCCTAGTTTCAATCTATATGTATTTACACTTAATTTTATCTTTGATGTCTTCCCAGCCATTTTTACATTTGTTGAAATGTTCGTTGTCATGACTTATGAGGTGTTTACATGAATAATAGCAAGATTTCTAAATTAAAGACTCTTTTTTGCTGACCTTGTTTAAGTTTATTGGTATTGTATCATAAGAAAGCCCAACCACATTTTCTAAAAGTTTCTACTTTTTTAGTAAAATGTAGGTTACTACTAGCGCCTTCACTAACTACTAAAAGCCCTCAAAGTTTATTTTCAGTGGATTCAGGTTTGCCTTATATTAATACTATACAATAAGTTTTATTTTTTATTATGGCTCAAAATCCTAAATTTCTAGAACAGGTTGAAGCTTTACCGTTTCATGAAAATTGGCGCAAGTTGCATTTCACAGTAGTAAAAAGTTTTCTTTTACTTCTTTTGAAGGTTTCCATTTCTTGTGTGTATAACCTAGTGATAAATTTATTGTGTACTATTTTTAGCAGTGGATAAAATTTTCATCTCCAAAAATGTTTTTACTTGTATTCGCTGTATTTTGATTTGCTTTAAACTTTTTTTTAAATAAAGAACGAGTAATTTTACATGAACTTGTGCTATCAGCTCAGCAGGACCTTGTTTTAGTCAAATTTAAGTTTTTATACACTAAAGGAAAAAAAAATTATTTCGGTATAAAAAAACATTTTTTTTTGTAGTACTACTGTTTTTTTCCTAACAAATGATTTACTTAAAATAATTATCTTTACATTATACTAAAGTTTAAACATTTATAAAATAGTTTAAACAGTTTAAAAGTCAAAATTTCCCTCCGAGGCAAGGTTGCACTCAACCAAAACGTTTCACGTTTTTTTAATTTGATTTTAAAACAAGTCAGAACCAAATAAATGAACTATTTTGTACAATCAAAAATTTAATCAATTAAATTTTTGAACGAATACTTTTAAATAAATAAAAAACAAATTAAGTTTTAAATTTAAAATGGTTTTATCCTAACATCTGTTGATGACAAAGCCATCAATTATTTTTATTTTTATTTTTTCAATCGTTATTTACACCATTAATAAATACAATATTTATGTAAAATATAAAAATTATCCAAGTATTTGTTTTTTAATTATTACTAAATTTGTTTGATTTTATATTTAAAGAAGTGACGTAAATTACAATATCCGATAAACATTTTGTTATACCTAGGCGAACTATTAAAATAATATATATATATCTATATATATATATATATATATATCTATATATATATATCTATATATATATATATATATATATATATATATATATATATATATATATATATATATATATATATATATATATATATATATATATATATATATATATATATATATATATATATATATACACATATGTATAATTAAAAAAAAGGATTTAACAGGTAAAAAATAAACTACGAACCACTAAAAATGCAAACTTTGAAGCGTTGCGCTAAGTGGTATATTTTAAAACATTCCGCTTGGTTTGTAAACGCTCTGTAAAATAATGGTATATTGTATTGATAAAATATTGGTATATTTGTATATTTTCACTATATTGGTAAAAAAAAAACTCCCAAATAATTAATGTCACAAATTAGATCTAAAAAAGTAAAATTAAAAAACGAATTTTTAAAACCCAATGCTTTTATATGTTATTAAAACACAAATTTTGAAATCAATTTTTTTGATATTGCTAATTTATTTTATTAAGCTATTGCGGTTAAACTTATTTTTATGAGGTTTTCGTAATCGAATAAAAAACTTCTTCTTCTTCGCATATAAAAAATAAACTTAATTAGAATTAACTAAATTAATTGACTTATTGCAAAACTAATTATTGAATACTGTAATGTCATCAAGCAAGAGTATGTATGCAAAATTGCAAAAAATCTATCATCAGGAAATGACTCAAAAATTGATCGCAAGATTCGATGTTCACAAATTAACAGAGACGAGGTGTTAATGGAGGCATTGGGAAAAAACCTGAACTTATAAGTTTAAAAAAACAAAAGACATCTATCAAATGGAAATAATTTTTAGATGCCTTACTGGGGCCTAAACTGTTTTCAGGCCATAAAGTCTTTTTTATTTTCGTTTAATTGATTGAAATTTTATTTCAATCAACCAAAAAAAATTTAATATTCAATAGATATCATATAACTTAACTTTTAATTGAATATTGGTATTTTCATTTCAACCGATTAGTCTGTATGTTAAACATTATTTTAAGCATTTTGCCTACATCGAAGAGTACAAAGATTGAATAGTGATTCGAACCACCATATATAACTGCGTTGATTGCGATATATATTATATTTAGTACAGTATGTTGGAAATTTAGTTGATCAAAAATACAGTAGGTTGAATATCAAATCGATTGAAATCTTATTATATTAAAAATTAGAAGTTCATGTTATAGTTTATAGTAAAAACGAAAATGCAAAAGTTGTCGATTGAAAATCATAATCGACTTTTATCGATTTTAGAAATAAAAAATTAGGTTCAGTTACAAGCTACTAAAAATAGCATTTGCAAACTTAACAAATATATTGTTGCAGTCATTCTGTATTTATTATCATTGATAATCCAAAGTATTTTCCAAGATAATCCAAAGTATTGATAATCCAAAGAAAAATTATCCCGCGTTAGTTTTTAATCGCATGGAGTATCGTTATTTTATCTTTTCTATTGTTAATAACCAAAAGTATTTAAATATCAACCCCACGCTAATCAACGTGTTTAAGAATGACAGTTGATGCTCGAATACAAATTATTTTCTAACAAAAGAAGATAGAAATAATCAACGTTTTAAAAACTAGAAATTAAAATAAATTTCTATTTCCAATCCCTAATCAAATGATGCTTTTTTTTTAAGGAAGATTTTAAAACTTATATAATGTGACTATTATTTAAAAAAAACTTACCATCACCATGGTGATGGTTATATGGTTATCTGGTGATAGACCATCACTATTATGAATTTAATCCGTGAAGTAATACCATTATTTAAAACATTTTTAACATCTTTAAACATTAATGCATCGACCTCAACCATCGAATAACAATAATCTCAATCGCTGGAAATTGGATACATCAGATTAATTCCTATACAGTTGAAGGGTTGTAAACTACTTAAAACTCTACAAATAGTGTAATTGATGAGATCCAGCATTGTTAACGATAACTCATTTTGACATATCCTAATTTATTTAATGTAATCAACTTTTTAAATGTGTTATTCAATTTATAAATACTAAGTAAGAAAAACTTAAGTACTATAAAAACAAAATTTTTCATGTTTTTCTTGTTGTGCCTTTTCTTATTTTTGCTTCTAAAAAATAAAAAAGTCTGCATAAAAGATTATGAAAATAAAAGATTGTGAAAATTTTCTTTTATAATAACAAAATTTTTCATTTGTTTCTTTCCCTTCCCTAATATAAAACATATTTTTGTTTTCAGTTTAGTTTCAATTTAAGTATATGAATGGCATAATCTAATTTAGCTGAATTTCTTTATCTCGGCACCATGTTTCAGTCAGACAATTTGAAAGTTAATTTTGACGCCAAACTAAATTTGTTTATATTTCTCAAAATTTCTTAGGATGTTCCTAATGTTAAGGTGTTTAATATTAGTTTACCAATTGCTTTTAATATTAAATTCCTAAAAACAGGTAACTTTCAGAAATGCAACAAACTCAAAATTTGTTGATAAAAGCATTAATCTTTATGTCAAATGAGGAAGCTTTCTAAAAATAAGTTAGTTGAAAACTGTCAACAGAAATATTCCTATAAACAAAGAGGTTTTTATCTTTTAAAAATTATATTATTTGAATATTTTTATTTTATTTTTGAGTACCATACGTTATGCGATTTTAACCACTTAAATAAATAGCGTAGGTGGGTAATATGAGCACCTAGGTAGTATGAGCATTACCAAAAAATTTCTAAAATGTGAGCAGTGAAGTTAAAGTTGCTTTGTGCTTTTTGAATTGACTTTATGCGGTGGTAATAGAAAGCAGTATAATTAGCGTAAATTTATACGCAGTAATTAGCGGCTCTTACCTAATTAAAACGCTATTCAATTTTTTGTGGTGTTAAAACATTATCTGGCCAGATGAATAAAATAAAAACAATTCCTTATACTCAGCGTTTTTTGAGTAATTGTTCAGCTTTACGTAAATAAAAATTTCAACAATTTTGCTCAAATTTTTATTCACGTAAAGCTGAGCAATTACTCCGAAAACGCTGTGTCAAAGCAATTTCTTTTTTTTATTCACACGGCCTATTATTTTACACGTGAAGGAATTTGAGGCGCGAAATTTTGATGTTGAAATATTTAAATTTATTTTTTTATAAAGAAAAGTATATTAGCTAGAAATCTGTTTAATTTTTTTTTTTGTGGAAAAAAGTGCATAATAAAATAAAAGCAAAATATAGTAAAAATGTTTAGTATTTTAACAATAAATATCTTTCTGCATTTTAAATTCAAAATAGTTGAATTTTTATCGTTTAAAAGTTTGAATTAACAAAGTTAAAAAAAAATGGCGAATTAATTTTTTTTTTTGACAATAAAACAAAGTAGCATTGTTTCAATAAAAAGCTTAAACATTTTTAAAGAGCTTCAACATTTGATCTTTTAATGATAAGTTTTGGTAATAACGAATCATTATACTCCACAAATTAGTTCTAATTTTCAGGTTGGTATTTTTTTACTTAATGTGTTTTTTTTGTGCTAATTTAAAGTGCTTATATTATCATGTGGTCTGGGTAATACTATTTTTAAAACTTCTGTGTTTTTAAATATATATGTTGGTTGCCAAAATATCTAAGTGGACCAATAGTAGTGATCCCTAATTACTGTTTATTTGCAAATTTTGGATTCAGCCTAATTATTCTTGAAAATATTCTAATTTTTGCTTCAGGTGCACATATAACCCAAATCTATCCTTTACAATATAATTGCTTATAAATAAAAACTGAGAAAGCTGATTTTTTTTGCAAAGAAGAGCTGAGGTTTTTATTTGGTAGACATTTTTATTTTATTAAGAAAGCTCTAATTAGCTAAGTTTATTTATTTAAATTTAGCTAAGTTAAATGGTTAAGCTACCTTAATAACCGAAAACAGTATGCAGTCAATCCGGATTCTAGTACATTAAACATTTTGTGTGGAGTTCTACAAGGTTTAATCCTTGGCTCTTTCTCCTATCTCTAATTTATACAAACCAATTCTGTAATGCAATTCTGTAATGCAATTCTGTAATGCAATTCTGTAATGCAATTCTGTAATGCAGTTCTGTAATGCAGTTCTGTAATGCAATTCTGTAATGCAATTCTGTAATGCAATTCTGTAATGCAGTTCCGTAATTCTGTGAACTCATAAAACTACATTTTATTGATTTACTTTTAATACAGTATTGATTTTTCAATTATAATCATCTTCAGGGGTTATTATAAAAAGTATGTAAAAGAGGGGGCCTGAGAAGGGAATGAAGATATAATCTCAGTAATCTATAGTCAAAACTATACGGTTTTTCCTCAAATTTGAAAAAAATAAATAAAACTAGAAAAAATTTTAAATCAATTGTAACATTTATTTTAAATTAAAATACAGCAAATCCCAGTTTATGATCCCCTCTATTCTTTCTTTAAAAATTGTTTTCAACAAAAAACATAAAAAACTAAACTTTATTTGCTCTAGCGACTTTTTCTAATCTGTTTTTTCCCTGCTTTTTCTGTTTTTATAATTATTTGTAAAAAGAAAGGTCTTTTGCCTTTTTTCCTAAAAATATGCTCTATTTATTTAATCTTGAGCTAACTTAACTGCCATCTCAGAAAAAATGATTAACAAAATCAAGTCCCTTGAGTGTTGCTCTAAATTCTCGATAAAATTTATTGAATTCTGCCTTTACATATCTAAGAATGTCAAAACTAGCCACTATTTGTCTGTTGTTAATGGAATCAAACTAGGAGGCTCATCTTTACTGAAGTTAAAACTGTTCAATATTGCTTGGTCCATTACCTGGTGCTCCAAAGGAAAACTGTTGCTTGGACATCTTTGTAAACTGTACAGTTTTTCAGCTATATCACCACGTTCCCTATATTCTTTATCTGCTTGGGCAAAAACTACCAAAGTATGTCTGAGAACAGAGCTTGAAACAGCTGGAGAGCAAAGTAGCTTCAATTCTTTAAACCTTTTTATTTGCCTTTTAGCTTTCATATCCTAATAAATGATATTAAATAGCATTTTGAATTACTTTAATCAATAACAAGCTTTCTAACTTATTGTTAAAATACTAAAAGACCATATACATGTGTTGGTGTCAAGGAACCCAACTCTGCTTTTAGAAACCACTATATATAGAAAAGACAAAAGAATAACCCCATTGCAGTTACTTCTTTTTTGTATTTGTCAGTCAGGTTTTGAAATTCATCCATTGAAAGACACAATTTTAAATAGTATAAATCTTTTAAAATATATTTTAAACAGAAAACCCGTAAAGTGAAATTTAAACCTATTTCAGGAGCTAATCTACGAAAACAATTTGGGCGGTGGTACCCCATGCCAATGCGTGTCAGAAGGTTACATATATGAAGACGTTGCCAAATAAAAACATTTCACCGTAAAAAAACAATACTTTAAAATAAAATAAAATTAAAAAAAGTCTTCAAGTTTTGAATTTGAGCGGCGCCTAAAACTTGCCTATATACTTCAAAATTGATCAAAGATAATATATTTGTTTTCTTACCTAACTGGTCTCTGCTATAACTAGCAAAACTTAGATAATCTGAACCATTCTTATATAACTCTGCTGATAGATTTTTATTTAACTTTGATGTGCTTCTTTTACCGCTTCATACAGAACATTCATATCTTTTATCTCTACCTTCAAGTCATCCTTTTCGTTTACTTAGCTGGTCTTTTAAGAAAGCAATGTTTTCTTCATCGTCTTTTATTTTTCTTATTTTATCTTTTAATATTTCCTCAAACAAAACATAAAAATATGGTTTTCCTATATATTTTATATATACTATATAGTTCCAAAATACTTTATCAATTTATTCTTAAAACAAATGTCTTTTATTTACTTCAGCAAATTTTGCTATTTGTTTTTGATATTTTAATTTCATCCTCTCCTTCATTAGTTTCTTAATTTTAATCCTGTAAAAATGTTATTTAATAGTAAATAAAATAAAAATAAAAGTAAATAAAATAAAAATAAAAGTTAATAGATTAAAATAATTTAGAATAATAGATTCAGAAATTACGAATAAAAGAAGAACTTTTGCAAGGACAACCTACTAACACCTTCATTTTTGCTTCGCTGTTTGCAGAAAGAGATAATATTGAATTATGTCTTTAGCGGTTGCGAAATTTTTTTTTATTTGTTAAATATTTATGAATTTTATAGTTTTTTGAAATAATTTTTATAAGAAAGACATCCAACAAATAGTTTTAAAAATGGTACAAAACTTCCCAAAAATTGCCTTTTTTTAACCCCTGAAGGGACCCTTAGGGTTTTTTTGAAGTGGTCAATTTTACCTACTTTTTATTAAGATTTTTTTTAAACATGACCTTTTTTTTGAAACACTCTAATATATATATATATATATATATATATATATATATATATATATATATATATATATATATATATATATATATATATATACATATATATATACATATATATATATAGTATAGCTAATACACATATATTAGGGTTATAACATTTTTACAACTTTATATGACCATGGTCCTACAAGATGAATTTTTGAATTAAAACCATGAAATTAGACATACATTAATGATTTTATTTCAAAAACCTCCCCCAGTAAATAGAAAAACTATTTTCGAAATTTTGCAATTTAGTATAATTGAATGAAATTATACTAATGAGTAAATAATAATATTAAACACAATACAGTGATAGTGGCTGAATAATGTAACAAAAAAACAATCACTTGTTTGATAAAATAAACTTCAAACTGATTTTTTCTGCACTTTTACACTGTATTTCTTTCATAATATTAATTGCTTTTTCAGTACAAATGTTACTTCTTTGCGTCTCAATTGGTGCATTGTCTTTATTTCAATGTTTCTTAAAAATGGTGAGCACTTTTTTTTGTTTCTTTAAACTGTCATAAACGTCTTCTTTATAAAAATGGTCACTGAATCAAACTAAGCTCCACAAATTTTACTTAGCAGTTTTCTGGGAGCACTACAAAAGCAAGTAAGGCATATATTGAGTTCCATCTTACATTACTTATATTTGGTAATGTTTTAAAGGTAATAAAGGGTAATATACCGTGTTCTTGATAATATCGGTTTGCATTTCCCAATTCGTATAAAAACTACATATTATCGTGCCATTTGATATTTTTAACTTTTAAATTTTCATCACTTTGTTGGAAGTCAATTTTAAATTTGTATAGTTGTTACTGACTTCTTGCACAAAACTACAAATGTTATAAATGGGAAATTTAACTTTTCCCACAATTTTTTCAATTCTTAAGCTACCATTTTAAATCTTCCATTTCTAGATTTTACATTTTGAGCAAGAAATTAAAACCTCCTAATAAGTTAATTAGCCATTCATTTCACCTATAAATCATTTAGTAATTAAGTTGACCAAACAAAGTTCACAACAGGTGAACTACATACTGGTTATTGTACACCGCTTGTATAGAAATATTTAAATCTATGTCCAAAGGGTGGTTTTTGTCAAAGCAAAGTAAAACATTGCTATTTATAACATATTAGCACTATTTCAAATCAGGTAGGGCAATGGCCATTTTAAAGTTGGAAAAAAAGTGAAAATATAACAATCTTAATATATATGCATATATATATATATAATATATATTATAGTTGTTATATTATATATCTTAATTTGCAAATTGCATTTATTATTAACGGATGATGCGGAAGTTATCGGACAAAATAAAAACGTCAATAACTTATTTATAAAAAAAAAAAAAAACTACTATTATATTTTTTTTAAATAAAGCATTTATCTTTTGATAAAAATATATTATTTTTTATATGAAAAAACACCACCATCTGCAATTGATCTCAATTTTGCTCTGACGCCTTTCATATGCGACTGTAAAAAGTTTAAATCAATTTCTTATAGTTTTAGTTTAATGCGACCAATCAAAACTTGCTCTGTTGAAGCTTGCCAATCTCCCTCGTTAACCTTCTGTGTCAAATGTCCCCAAAAACTTTCAATTGGTCGTGCTTGAGGCACATTTGGGGAATTGGATTCTTTATCAACGTAATAGACATATTGGTCCATCCAATTTAGAGAATCTTTAGAAAAATAAGAGCTTGCTAAATCTGGCCAAAATAAATAGTTAAAGTCTCCATGATACTTGTGAATAAATGGAAGAAGTCGTTTTTCTAAACATTCATTAATATAGATTGATGAATTGATTGCTAGAGCCTTGGAAGTGCGAAACAATGGCTCGGACATACCACGGTCAGATATGGCTATCCACATTAATAATTTTTTTGGAAATTTCTCTTTTCCTATAAAACGAACACTTTCTGGGCATGTCTTTTTGTTGTTTGTGTAGTATCCAGAATTTCCAGACATGTTGTCCCCTGCAAAGCAAAAGTATTTTTCGTCATCAATGACTAGAAGCGATTTTGTGTTATAGAGTTGGTTAACTAGTTTCCTGCTTCTTTTCTTTGCCTTTATTTGTTGTTCTGTAGTGTATTTTGGAGTTTGTTGAATCGTCGAATGATTTACATCGAATTTAATACCTATTTTTCTCTGACTGAGCCCTTTTCGATTGTTGACAAGTCTCGTTAATTCGGCTTTCTTTTCTCTAGTCCAGGATGTCGGACGACCAGGGCGCTTTCTATTAGAAAACGATTGAACAGTTTCAAGTCTTTTTAGGTTATCATATATTGTACTTCGAGAAAATCCTTCCTTTTCAAAATGATTTACGATTTTTTTTTTCATATTAGGTTTATTTACAAAAGACATTTTTAGTCGCTTTCGAAAAGATTCTCGTTCAGCTGCATTTAACCTCATTTTAAATGATTGTGTTTCAAATAATAAAGTTTATATTTTATAGAACGTTTATGCCTACGCATAAAACCACAAAAACTAATTATTATGCTCAAATAATGAAATTAGGATTTGTCCGATAACTTCCGCATCACCCGTTATTAGATATTATTAAAAATACCATATTTAAAAAACTTAAAGTTAGATCAGGTTATCCTGTTACAGGTAACATGTAACCCAGTACAATCTTCTTCATATCCTACTGCCTTGTAGGATACGCTTTTTAATGCAAAGGCTAGAAGAAGCCAACTCCGACTTAAAACACCCCTTGGTTGGTTGGCTCTTGGTTGAATAAAGGCTAGAGATGGTGTCTCGATAAATGTTCTCATCATGGGCAGATGTTAAACGCAGCCTGCTACTGACTTGTAGAAGGCCTTCTAGGCAAAAACTTTAGGTTCTATCTGTTGACCAGCCTCTCACCCCTTCTACATCTATTAGGCTGGTATTGAGATATTTGTAATACAATGTTTCCAGTTTCAGATGTTGAATGCTGGATTTTCTTGACTTAATGCATGGGTTTTGCTTGAGTCTCTATTTTTATGACCAGGCAACTGATTGTACTATTTCCTAAAGAGAATACAGCTCTAAAACTCAGTTTTATGGTTCTAAGGTTGGTTGGTAGTCAGGTTTTCCGAACTCTGTGGTAGCTCTCAGAGAGGTTGATTCCATCAACAGCTGCAAAATATCAGAGTACTAACAGTGCCATGTTGTGAATAGATGGTGTCCCTGTTCGTACTTTTGGTGTGCATTGTCAAGGCCACATTTAAAGCCCTTTGTTACAGACTTAAGGTTTATTAATAGTAGTTCAACAACTGCTTGGACTATTAAGTAGTGCACGAAATTCTATCTATGCTTGAGTCAAGTTCTTTAATAGATTTAAAAATGGCTAAAGTACCAAACACTATAAAACATAAAAAACCATCGTCATCAACAAGTTCTCTAAACCTATCATTCACTAATATTCGTGGTCTACGAAGTAAATTTTCTTCTGTTGAGTCTTATTTCCAATCGTAGCTATTACTTTCATATCTATTCAAAACGATTTTCCAGAAAAAAGACGTCTGTTTACTATTGCTAAAAACCATTGTAAAAAGATTTTGTCCAACGCCGAAGCCCGCTTTACTCAGATCATAAAATCTTGTATTTCTTCACAAAAATTAGGCTCTCGTGACTTCTGAAGAATCTTTAACAGTATCAATAGTTAGGGTAAATCTATTATTCCACCTCTCTTTTATGGTTCAGATTTTGTCACCTCAACTAAAGACAAAGCTAAATTGTTAACTAAAATTTTTTTATCAATATCATCTCTTGATTCCACAAGTTGCGTTCTACTTGATATAGCCGACAAACAGGTTGATCCAAAATTCGTATCACTCCAGCTTCTGTATCTAAAGTGATTTCTTAATTCGACTTTTATAGCTTATGGTCCGGACGACATACCTGTTATAGTCTAGCAGAAGTGTTCTCCGGAGCTATTGTCTATATTTTCAAAACTATTTAATAAATGCTAATCAGAGTCTTGTTTTCTAGCCTGCTGGAAAGCATCATCTGTTATCCCTATTTTCAAAAATTGTGGAGAGCAATCTGACTTGTCTAACTATCGTCCCATTAGTCTTCTTTCTATCATAAGCAAGGTTTTTGTATCTTTTATTAATAAACACTTAATCTCTTATCTTGAATCTAATAACTTACTGATCATCAATATCGATTTCAATCTTCTAGTTCTACAGCTGATTTGCTAACAGTAATAACAGACAGGTTTTATCGTGCATTAGATAGTGGTGAAGAAGTTAAGGCTATCGCTCTTGACATTTCTAAAGTTTTTGATAAAGTTTGGAACGTTGGTCTTCTCCATAAGCTTTCTTCTTACGGTGTATCAGGTAAAATTTTTAAGATTATTGAATCGTTACTTTCCAATCGTAGTATAAAAGTTGTCAATGGGCAGAACTCTTCTTCATATCCTGTAATTTCAGAGGATTCTTTAAGGTTCTATCCTTACCTGTATACTCTTTTTAATTTACATTAACTATTTTCCAGATATTTTCACATCTATGGTGGCATTGTTCGCTGATGATACTACCATTTACTCTTTTCTTGATAAGAAGCTAACACTCTCTGATTGCTTGGAGAGGGCATTTGAGCTTGAGAAGAATCTCACTTCTGCTACAGCCACGGGGCTCACAGTGGCTGGTGAACTTTAATTCAGATAAAACCAAATTTTTTTCAGCCAATTGTTGTCGCAATAATTTAGATCTTCCTATATTTATGAACGGTAATAAACTTGATGAGTCATCTACCTTTCATCTTCTAGGTTAACCTTTACTTACGATCTTTCTTGGAAACCACCTATTAAATTCATTGGAAAATTAGCATATGCTAACGTTACATCAATCTGTCGTGCTGAACACTGTCTTACTCCGGATTCTATTCTTAATCTCTATAAATCTCAAATCCGGCCTTGTATGGAATACTGTTGCCATATGTGGGGCGGATCTTCCAATGATGCCCTTTCTCTTATAGACAAGGTACAAAATTGTATTCTCCCAAATCTTGCAGTTAACCTCTAGCCCTTATCAAATTGTCATAAGGTTGCTTCTCTTTCTCTTTTCTACAAATACTATAATGGGCAGTGCTCCAAAAAGCTAGCGTCTCTTGTGTCATTTACTAAAATGACACAAGAGACGCAAGCTCATTCTCGTGTTACTCGTCAATCAATTAAGTCTCATCATTTGTCTGTGACTGTTCCTGTTCCTAAGTGCTATTCGTTTATCATACAGATGAAATAACACCAATTTTTTTTTTTTTTTCAGTAAACTTTTGTTACTTTTTTTACTTTAAATTTTCAAAAATTTAAAGTAAAAAAGTTAACAAAAGTGCAAATCGCAATATTTAAAAAATCCAGATCCCAATCACATATTTAAAATCAGGCCCGTAGCAAGCTTTTTGTTTGAGAATTTAACTTTATGTAACGACATGGAGCAAATTCCAAACATTTTACATATTCATGTTTATGTATATCTTTTCAAAAGTGTTGCGGTAATCGAAGTCTGTTAACAATAAACCCCTAAAATGTTAACTTCCCTTGCATGCCATTTATATATACATTTTTTTAACATTTTAAACTAAATTTAAGTTTATTAACAAGTCTCTCATATCATGCAATAATCTCTTAGTGTTTAAAAACTATGACCATTTAAATTTTGAGATGTTTTTAAGTGCTGTTCCTAACTCTTATTCGTCTAGTTTTTTTCCTCAAACATCACTTCTTTGGAATTCGCTTCCTTCATCTTGCTTTTCTGATTCATATAACTTGATAACCTTTTAAGTCGTCTGTGAATCGTTATCTTGCTTTACAAAATTCATCTTTTCTATTCCTGTAACTTCCAACTCTAATAGTGGTTGCTTGCAGCATTGTTAGAAGCTAAGATGTTAAAAAAAAAAATTCAAGTGTTGTGCATACTGTACTCTATATCTTATAGTATAAACTTGTTTGTCTATATACGCTCATTTTTATGACATTGTAAATGTCATTACGTCTATTATGAATATAAGGACTATTGAGTAAAATATAATATAGATGTCGCCTGAAATCAAAATTTAATGCATTACAAAACATATTATACCAACAGACTTTCCAAAATATTTTTGATTAAATGGATGAATGTTAATTGGGCATGCTATTTTAATGTGCAGCATGTTTGTTTTGCGATTCTTTGTTTTTAAAATGAAGAGATAATAAGGGGTCTTTTGTTAACAAACCCTTTTATAATTGGAATAAAAAAAAATTAAATTATTTCAAAAATAGACAATCACAAACTTTGCTTGGACAAATATTATATTATATTCAATCAGCATTTGCAAATATTTCTTTTAGAATTGACAGTAAACTAAGTAAAGAACTTGCTAAACGAATCAAACGCAATACACGAATTTCGAAATGTATAATAAAAGCTGTTATTCATTGTGGAATACAATGTATACCTCCATGTGGTACGCTTGAAAATCTTGATAAACATGGAAAGGTTGGTAACTTTCTTTCTTGCTTAAATTAATCAGGGATTCTAACAGAGAATTGCAACAGTATTTGTAAAGTCCAAAAAATGAAAAATTGTTATATTTGAGATTTTCTCAGTTTTAGGAAAAGGTATAGTACAAGCTTCTTTAATAAAAGAAATAAAGGAAGCAAAAAATTTTTCTGTTCTTCTTGATGCGATTAATTTTCAACACATAGAGCAGTTATCACTTGTACTAAAATTTGTTGATAAGAAACATACAAGAAGCACGCAAGGAGTTTGTGCTCTATATACTTAAATAATAATATATTACTAAAACATCAGATCATATATATTTCAGTCGGAACTATAATATAAAGTTACTCTATTAACTTCATTATATAATGTAACTATAAAACGATAATATGTATACTATATACATTAAAAATATATTACTCATAAATTACAAAATAATAATATTATTACAAAGTAAATCGACTTACAACTATAAACCTAAAACTTTGTGTCTTCTGCTTTATCATTTCAGTTTGCATTATATCTATAGCTTAGTAACTTTTAGTAGACTTTTAAATAAATCATAAATTTTAATTTATAAATAGCCATAAAGTCATCCAATGTGACAGCTGTTCTTTTTGGATTCACACATTGTACAATCTAATCAAAAAGCATACATACAACCTTATCTCCAATTTTCTAAAAATTTATCATTTAGTATTTACTTTCCGATCAAGGACTTAAGCTAACACTTTTATGCAAGAATCCTCCACTGCAATTATTAAAATATCTTGAATTCCCAGCACATCTATAAAATCTATATAGAAATATGAATAATCTATTTAACCCAACTATTTATTTTAAATTACTTGATGTTACTGAATTTGATAACTCATTACATCTTAACTCATTTCATCCTAACTCATTACATTCTAACTCATTACATCCTAACTCATTACATCCTAATACTGATATATATTTTTATCTCAATATTGCTTCAAACAATTTCTATTTTATATCACATTTTACCCCAACCCCCCCCCCCCCAAAAAAAAAAAAAGTTCTAAAAGATATTTAAAAAGACTTTGATGCTGACACCTATATACAAGAAAAATCTTGTATGAACTGGGAGGGATACTCTTAAATCAATGAACAGTTTTTTAAATACATTTGAAAAAATCTTAGACAGACATGCTCCTAAAAAATTTTAACAAAAAAACAAATTAAACTTAAATCCAAACTATAGATAACCACTGGTATTTCTAAATCTATTTAAAAAAAATCATTTTTAAAAAATTTGTTAAATTAAACAATATCAATAAAATAAATTTATTCTTTGACAAATTTAAGTTATCTAGAAATAAAACAACTTAAAGCAACTTACTAAAACAAAACAAAAATCTATTATATTTCCTTTTTCAAGAACAACTTAAACTGCATTAAGAGAACTTGGAAAGGAATAAAAGAAATTATCAAAATCAGAATAAAATTAGCAACTTACTAAAACAATAACAAAAAATGTATTATATTTCCTTTTTCAACATCAACTTAAACTGCAATCAGAGAACTTGGAAAAGGAATAAAAAGATTATCAACATCAGACCTACAACGTACAATAGGGTGGGTCGTACTTTTAAAATTTTGGATATGGGAGCGCGCGCAACATTTTTTTTATGTATTAGGGTATTAGAAGAGACGTGAATAAAAAAAATCTTTTTTTTCCTAAAAAGTTCATTTATTGTAGGCGCAGGGCGTTTAAAAAACGACAGTTTTACGAAAAACTTTAAAAAAAATTAGTATACAAAACTTGTTGTTGTTATTTTCAATGTGCGTAATGCTACTAGTATAAAATGAGGTGAATCATGAAACATAGTCATCAAACTTTGTGGGCTTTGGACTTATATCCTCCCTTCCATTATTATTAAAAACCATTAAAATTATTTAAATACAGGAAATGGTGTAGGATTTTTTATTTTTATAAAGTTCCAATAGCTTATTTGTAGGATAATTACTAAGATAATAGTTTCCTGACGATTTGCGGTTTAAACGAGTTTTATTTATTTATGATCACTTTGGCATCCTAAATATTGTAATAAAAATGTAATTAACAAATTTATAACATATTTATAAAGGTCGTTTTTTTACCTACTACAAAAAGTACCAACATTTCTTAACAAACATAACATCAATTTCATTGCTATAAATAGCTAAATCTACTCGAGCTCAAACTATGTTAAAATGCCCTAAATTGCATGAGCTATTGGGTAATGGACTCGAACTTTGTTTATCAGAGCTGCCTACGCTGAGAGATAGTTTACGGTATGGAATTTTGTTGCGTGATAGATCAGTTACACATTTGAATACAAGATGTATGTGTATACAAATATTTATTAAAATAAAAAGTATTTGGATGTCAGCAAATTCTACAATCCCGTTGGTCTCAGAAAAATACGCAGTCGATAAACTTGTCCTTGAATGGAAGATTGCAAAAGACATTAGAAAACTGAGAACTACAAAAAAAAGAAATATGTATACGGACAAGCTTGATAAGTTATTTGACTTGACGAAATGTAAGTGCAACATCTTTAGCCGTAATGAAAATGGATGCAATGGTTGTCTTTTTAAAGCTCATGTAACTTGCATATGTCCAAAAGTAGCAAAGATATCTTTGCAAGAACTATTTTTCCTACAAGCTCAAAGAAATAAAATTGGTAACAAAAGTTCTTTACAAATAGGATTAGTTGATATACCAGAGACACATCGGTTAACAAGATATTTAGGTAGAAAAGAATCAGACTCTAAAATGGAACACTTGGTGAGAACACTTGGAACACTTAGTGAGGATGCAAGTAAATGCTAAAATACTAAAAATATTTTTGTCAATTTTTGTTTAAACTGTGAATTAAAAAGTTGAGTATAAATTGATTATAAATTTTTTTCATTAAAATTGTTTAACATAACTTATTTTCTCCTTTAGCAGTAGAATTTCAAACAATAGACGATTCGGACATTTGCAACAAAAATGCAGATAATACAGAAAAAGTTGACTTCAGTTTGAAAAAAAATTACTTAGATATTACCAGGGTTTCTCAAGCAGCTATTAGGTATGGGGTATCTAACAGAGCTGCAGCAGCCATAGCTACTGCTACTTTAGCTTCTGCAAAAGATGCAAATTTGATCACAACAAAATAAAACGAAGTAAGACTAAGTTAATGAAAGAAATCCGAGGTAGAGCTGAAAAAGTAGCGATGAATGATAATATTAAATGTATATTTTTTGATGGACGAAAAGATTTGACTAAGTACATGAGAGAAGAAGAAGATGGAAAATTACACCCATCGAAAAAAAAGAAGAACATTATTCAGTTTGTTCTGAACCTGGAGGAAAATACCAATTTCATTTCACTAACAATTCTGAAGAAAGAGTAGAGACTGCAGCTGAGCGAATAGCTGATAATATTTACGAATGGATTGTGAATCATGATGTCGGAGACTATTTAGTTGCCATGGTGCAGACTCAACCAATTTAAACACTGGTTGGAAAGGAGGTGTTATCCATTTCCTTGAACATAAATTGGATAAAAAATTAATGTGGATAATTTGTGCTCTTCATACAAATGAACTACCTCTCCGACATCTAATAATTCAGCTTGATGGAAAAACTACGTCTAAAAATAATTTTTCTGGTTCTATTGGAAAACTTATAGGTAAGGCAACTAGCTTCAAAGTCAAAGATAGCATAGTAAAAATTGAATTTCCTAATGCAATAATAGAACTTGACTCTGAAGTTGTAAAGTCGCTATCAGATAATCAAAAGTATCTTTATAAAATTACCCATGCAATTAACGCTGGGGTTTTTCCGGAAAATCTTAAAAGTAAAGAAATTGGTCCACATTTGCATGCAAGATGGTTGAATTTTGCAAATAGAATATGTTTACTTTGGTGCTCCGAAATCGTACTTTCAGTTGAAGAAACATACAATCTGCAACTTCTGGTGGAGTTTATTGTTGGTGTTTATGCGCCACTTTGGTTTGAAATCAAAGTAAAGTGGAAGTGGACTGAAGGGCCTAATCATATACTCAAGCAGTTAAAACTTCTTTGTCATCAAAGACTTAAAGTTAAAGACATTGTAATGCCCTAAGTTTTATCTTCTTCATGGAATGCTCATAGTGAAAATGTTCTTCAAACGTTGTTATGTAGTCTAGAAAAAACAGAAAGACAATTTGCAGTTGAAACAATTTTAAAATTAAGAGGAGATTTAAAATACGGAAACACTAGTGTAAGAAGTAGAAAACATCATATACATAATGAAAATGCTGAATCACTTTTTGATCTAATTGATTGGAGCTTGGATGTACACGAACCTTTACTTACATGTTTATTGTCAAAGGATGAACTTTTAAAATACAATGATATTCCGATGTATGTACCTTGTTTTCCTGTTCATGGGCAAGCTATTGAACGATGTGTCCAAGAAGTCACACGAGCTTCTCAATCGGTATTTGGAAAAGATAGAAGAGTTGGGTTCATAAGAGCAACATTAGCACATCGAGAAATCATGCCCGTGAACCAATCAAAAAAAGATCTATTTAAATTAGTTTAAGCAATATTAATTTTTTGATGTTTTGCTTTGATTATTTATGATCGCCGTAAATAAGTTGAACTTTAAATATATTGTATCTTTTAGATGACATTTTATATATTTTATTTATGACTTTATGAAGAGTAGCACCCCAAATTATGTTTTATTTTAATGTCTATATTATACCTGGTTGTTTTTTGATGATTGCATCGCCATAGGCTTAAATAAAAGGACAGAAAAGTGCTAATTTGATGCATTTTTAGTAAAACTGTCGTTTTTTAAACGCCCTGCGCCTACAATAAATGAACTTTTTAGGAAAAAAAAGATTTTTTTTATTCACGTCTTTTTTAATATCCTAACACATAAAAAAAATTTTACGCGCGCTCCCATTTCTAAAGTTTATAAGAAGATATTTTTTGTAAAATCCATAATGGTAGCCAACTTTTCTTACGTCTATCGTGTTTGTATAGCATTAAAAAAGTAGCACCGTATATATATATAATTTTTTATGTCTATATTATGTCTTATTATTTTTTAATAATTGCCTTTCCTTAGGCTAATATAAAAAAGGCCGAAAAATGCCAATATAATAAGATTTTTGTAAAACTGACATTTTTCAAACGCCCTGCGCCCACACTAGATGAACTTTTTAAGAAAAAAAAAATTATTCACGTCTCTTCTAATACCCTAATACATAAAAAAAATGTTGCGCGCGCTCCCATATCCAAAATTTTAAAAGTACGACCCACCCTAACGTACAATCACTCTTTCAACCTCAAAATAAAAGATAATGTCATCTCTGATCCAACCACTGTTGCTATTATTTTTAACAATTATTTTGTCATTATCAAAGAGACTCTTGTATATAAAATACTATACCTAAATATGATTATTGAGACATTAAAAAATACTAATGCAAGTTCTTTCTTCTTTGAGGCAGAGACTAAAGTTGAGGTGTCGAGTCTCATGATGAATCTTCAAAACAAAAAACCTTAGCCAAAACAGCCTTCCTACATTTATATTTATGCTTGTTCCAAACATAATCTCAAAGACGCTACCCATGATGATAAATAACTTATTTAAAGATGGTGTTTTCTCAGATATTCTAAAGGTAGCTAAAGTGATACCAATACATAAAAAAGGTTCTCTACTGGATGACTCTATCGCCCAATTTCTCTTCTCTCAAATATGAGACAAAACTATTTGAGAATACTATGCTCAATAGACTCTACAACTTTCTGGGATATTGAATTATTTATGTATTTATACCACATTTGCGTCTCCTAAAAAAAATTTTTTTAGGAGACGCAAATGTATCACATCATATACAATAAAGATTAAGAAGGTCTTTTTGAAAAAATTTTTAAAATTTTTAAAAAAAGACCTTCTAAATCTTTATTGTATATGATAATGAAATGAAAACTCTAAATAGCCCCAAAGGGTTATTTAGAGTTTTCATTTCATCATCAAGAGTGAGTTGAGTGGATTGAAGAAAAAGATATAAGTTATTAACTGCCATCAAATATTTGATCAAAAAGTTAAGAAAACAAAAAAAACGCAAAAGAGTTTATCCATTTGATCATATAACGCGTTTCATGCCCTAAAAAAGATCTACCTTTTTTAGAAAATGCACTATGGTTTCAAAGACCCAATTTTTTTTTGGCAGAAACCCATTTTATTGAAGTATTAAAAAAGATTTTTTTTAAGTGGTACCTTAAAGTTAGCCCTTTGAAGTGAAAATGAACGTGGTCTATTTTTAAATTAATAGCTTTGCTTGTAATATGTTTAAGTGCCATTAGTGTCGTAAAGCATTTACTTTCGTCTCCGAATCCACCATTTGTACTAAAAATCAATCGGGTGAATGTATCGTGTTCAACTTCTAGAACTTGTTCTAAATATTCACGTTTTTTCGCTTCTTTGTGTCTACGAAATATTGGTTGCTTTTTTGGAAAACTTGGAACTTACGTGCGTTACTCTAACATTAAAAAATGCAGCTTCTCTCTTTCTCCAAAATTCTTTTGCTTTCATATCCAATCTAGCTTTGTCGCTTACATTGGCAGTTTTGCAATCAAGTTGAGTTTACAGTGTTAACAGCTTAGTTTACAGTGAGATTTACAGCGCAAAGTAAGCTGTTCATTTAATAATGCATAACTTTTTAAATAATTAATATTTTTGATTTTTGTACAGTGAATTATTTTTACACAGTTATATACTTTTTAAAAATATTTAATCAAATTAAAATACTGCATTATTATATTAATTATATAAAAGCACTAAGCGCGTAAAAGTATTTCTTCTTCCATTTCTTTTTTTAAAACTTTAAATTGATTTTTAAAAAAATCTCCGCTATTCTCTAAAAACATTTTTAAACAATTGAATTTTGTTAATTTTCAAAAATATATCCCAATTTTCAAAACTTGCCTCTAGTTGCCCCAACTAAAAATGTATCTGTTTTTTTTGCAGTGATTTTTTTGGCAGTTTTTACCGTTTTAAATATGAGGATTTATTTAATGAATGGCTGGAAAAAAAAGATAAAAGTGAGAAAAACTCAAATTTTTTTGAGCACGTCATTCAAATAGTTGGAAATGATATAACAATAGTTATCAGCAATAATATTCAAAAGAAGATTAGTTTTTTGTGGAACTCTTTTAGACGATTTGATCAGTTAGTCAAAGAAGAATGGGTCAATTTAGTTAAAAATTCAGATTGGTTGAAAAGAGAAATTGCATTTACTGATGATGCAATTCCATCAACACCTTCTATTCAGTCAATTCCATTAAGATCTTCTAGACAATCAAGTTTATCAAATACCAAAAAATCGGATCGAGTCAAGAGATTGGAAGCATCAAAGTTATGTCTGGATAATTCTCACGAAAAATCTCTTATATTGCAAGCAGAAGGTGTATGATAGGCTGCACGTGAGCAAAAGAAACGTGATTTAGGATTGATTCTATAATTGAGCAAAAGTCTATCTAGGCCAACTAAAATTAAAACTCTATACATTCACCAAAATAAAAAACGGTATGTTATGTAGGGGAAAGGGGGCTAAATAGTACCTCCTAAGGTAAAAAATTAATAAAAATAAAACTAAATGTAGGAAAAAGTTTATTTTTAGATAGAAACAAGCATTAATGAAACTCAAACAAACAATCATGATTTCAAGATGTAAATATTAAAATAAAGAGCACACTAATAAAAACTAAAAATAAACAAGGTGGTACTAATTACCCACAAAAAGGTTCAAATAGTACCACTAGTGAGGCTAATAAGTACCAAAGCGTATGAAGAAAAAAAAAGCTCAGCACTAATAATAAGTAATAAATAAAACAATAACTGGTTCATTCTACACTTGTAAAATATATTTATTGACATTAAACACATATATAATTATCATGTGACCCATTTTGAGACTCAGATGATGAGCATGCAACATGTACCCATGCTCCACAAATTAAACACTGGATCATTTCCTCCTCAATGTCCTCATCACACATGAAGCAGTACCAACGCTGCCCTTTGTTATCTTTAGAGATTGGGGTAATTAGTACCACAGGTACGATTTACCCCACCATCACAGGTACGATTTACCCGACTATGACTAAACATAGTTTTCTACTTCAGTGTTTTAATGGGCAAAGTAATTCGGAAAAAAACGTATTTATTAATGAAGAAGAATGCATGGGCTAACGCCATAAAAAAATATAAATAAGTTACGTATATCCACGCCTGCAAGGTACGACTAGTAGGACAGTGTAATTATTACATCAAATAGTGTAAAAAAAGGGAAACAGACTTACCTCCTTTCTTTAACGTTCGATTCCGCCATTTTTTGGTCAGTATACATATTTCATCTGCTGGCTTGATTTTATCGTGTTTCCGCCAATTTCAACGAATCAGAAAAAGAACAATGACGCTGGTACGAATTGCACAGTGGTACTAATTACCCCCCTTTCCCCTAGTTATACAGCGGAAGAAGCATTAAAATTAATTTTGGATTCCAATTTAAGTAAACAAAAATATCAAAACATTAGGCAAGGAGCGGTTATCAGAAATTGTAATTTGAATCCTGATTACAAAGAGACTCAGAAATGTAAGCCGGCATGAAAACCAAATGGTTAGACTAAAATCAATTGCCGATATCGTGATTTTTCAGCACATGGAATCTCTTAATACTTACAAAATTATAGCCGAGATAGTCCTTAGTTATGGTTTTGATGGCAGTTCCGGTCATTCAGCCTATAAACAAGAATTTGATACTGCTGGCCGTCATTTTGAATTAAATTTATTTCTGACGAATTTTGTGGCACTCCGTTTAAAGAATATAAGAAATTCAGAGAATAATAGGACCCTATAGAACAATCGCACTCTTCAATCAGTGCGGTTTTCTAGACTATTAAAAGTTGAATACATAAAGGAATCCACAGAACACATTTTGAAAGAAAAACGAGATAATTAAAATATAAAATAAAAAATAGATAAGTTTTAGCCAATAACAATTTAATGTCTAATAATAAAAAAATTTAAATCAGCTTTACCTTATTTATGACGATAATTAATGGATAATTTAAACATCAACTGTAACAAAATCAAATTAAGCTTATCCGATATGTGGAGCTACTTCCACTGATTTTGTTATTAGTGCAGAAATTCAAAACTATAGAATCAAACTAATACTTTACAGTATCGCAATAGCCTCAAGCTAATGCTTTACAGTATCGCATTTTTCCACTACATCCTTGGATACAATTTAAATGCATCGTCCACATTTATAAATAACATATAGATTAAATTATAAAGATATAGATTAAATTATAAAGATTTAAATATATATAATTAATCTATATCTCTGATATAGATTAAATTATAAAGAAATACTGATTAACAGAACTATTTTAATTTTTCTTTTATGGATTTTGCAAAACTTTAAAGGAATTTAACAATTTACTCAGGTTTATCTTCATTTTTTGTCCAACGAACTTTGCGTTCGTTTATTTTTGCTTATATTTTCTTTTCGAATCTCTACTCTTTTTCTCCCAGCAGCTTCAGATAATTGGTTTGATCTTGGAAGCCTTTGATTGTTCATGATAAAACTTATAACAGTTGAAAAATTTCAAATTAAAAAATAAGAAACTTTATTATCATTAATATAATCTAATAATAATAATAATATAAAAGTTAGTATTATTAATTAAATTACTTTAGCCGGTTTTTACCACTTAAAAATTTAGAGATAATTTTCTCTATTCTGAATGGATTTTATTTCTTTGCTTACTTCGTAGTCGAAGTATTATCGGAAAGAAATGCAGGAAAGTCAAAAATAAAATGTTATACCCTTTCGACAACTAATGAACATTTTTATACTGATTAAAAAAACCTCATCTATTTCGTTAAATTCAAAAAAAATTTATGAACTAAAACACCCGTCGATATGTTGGGTGCTATTGTATAATTAAAAATAATTGTCTCATGAATGATATCAACTAAGACTAAAAAAAAAGCGAAGGTCGTTTCCAAAGTTGCATCCTAATAGATTCAGAGGTGGGTACCATAGTATGTCAAGTTGGATCTTAAAAGAAGCAAAGGAAGTTTTAAAAGTTATTATTTTTTATAAGAAATCAATTTATAAAAAACTTTACGTAAAAAAACTAACTATTTTAAATCAAAATTTGAAAAAGGCATTTTTTTTAAACAATATTTTCATTAAGATTGTTACATTAAAAAGATCGTTGTTTTTGAAATCTCTATAAAATTTCATTTCATTTGAGACCCAATTTAATATACTTTCGGAGAAAAAAACGACAGAAACTTCTACTTGAGGGTACGTTATGCAATGTACCTTTAAAAAGCTAAAATTTTCAACTTTCTTGAGTGGAATATTACATTTTCAAATTACATTGTCTACCAAAAAAAAGTTGACATACTTTTGATAGACATGCCGATCAAAAAAATGTGTCAACTTTATTTGGAGTTGACATATTTTTTTGGTATTTTTTGTTTAAGCATATTTTTTCTCCTCTCATTGAAACATGGGAAATGAAAAATATGATCAAAATATTTTCAGTCATATCCCTAACACACACATACACACACACACACACACACACACACACACACACACACACACACACACACACACACTAAAGTATACACACGGCTGCAAAGTATAAGCAGAGATAAACAACTAGAAGTCATGCCAATACGATTTGAAGTTATACCAATTGATAAATATCCACTTAACAAACCGTTAAATAAAAAACGTGCTACAAGAAATTTCTTTTTTCTACGCTCTTTACTTATTTATGCAAACATATGGCAAAAAAAGACGCGTGGATTCAAATTGAAAATAAAAACCTTGTAAAGTTATATTTATAACATTTTAAACATAAATAAAGTTTAAAACGAGAACAAAATTAATACACAAAAATTTGATAATTGTAAAATTTCTTATCAGCTAAATTTTTTACATGTACAGTAATTTTTAGATAAATTGATAATTATACTAGTATTTGAAAATTATGAGTTATATGATGTCCTATGTACTATGATGCCCGATGCTAACAATCTCAATTGCCCTCTCCCCTCCTTTTGGTGGCCCTGACTAATTATTATTGTTATTATTATTACTTTTATGATTATTATTATTAAAATATACAAGTTATTATTATAACCATTTACTATTATTATTGTTATTACTTAAAATCATTATTCTATAAAAATACATTTCTATACTCTTGAAAACCGAAAACATAAAAATATTTTATGCCGCTTCAGGTGCATACTCCCCCATTTCAGCGCCGTACTATCGCAAGTGCAACAAGTGCAATCGCACTGGGCCCCCTATTAAATAAATTAGAAAAACTTCTCCAATACCATAAATTACTACGAATTAAAAGAAAAAAAAATTTTTTTAGTTTCTGCACAGGGCCCCCAAAAGTTACAGCACGGCGCTGCCCCATTTTTAAATATAGACAACAGATAACAACTTTTGACATAAAAGGATTAACCATTTCATAAAAATAGATAAATAAAAAAGTATTAATTGGGATGATTGCTGTTGTAACCATTAAAACCCCCCCTGAATGAACAGAAAATAGGATTTGGCCAAGCTTTAGCGGAAACAAATAAAAAGGCAAAATAAGACTTTGGCCAGCACATTTAGAATAGGCGCGTGAGTTTTAAACGTTTTTGAAAATCAAAAATATAAAAATATATTATGCCGTTAAATAGAGTATACTCCCCATTTTTAAATAATGACAATATATTACAACTTTTGACATAAAAGGATTAGCCATTGTATAAACATTGTTGATAAAAAAACTAGTTGGGATGGTTGCTGTTGTAACCGTTAAAATTCCCCCAAAATAAGCAGAAAATAGGATTTGGACCAAACTTTAGAAATAAAAAAAAACTAAAAAACTTGAAAAAAAAGGCAAAACAACGCTTTTGCTAACAAATTTAACTTGCTAACAGAGTAAGCGCATGCGTGTTTTATATGGAATAATATTTTTTTACAATTTTCTGAGTATGAAAGCCAAGAGCATTATAAATCATCGTATAATTATCACAATCAAGTCACCCGGTGACTTGATTACTCTTACTTCATTTTTTAATCATCCGCCATCGAGTTCTAATAAATTAATGTACTGCAATTGTTTTTGGAGTAAATTAGCTTGATTGGCTTCTTTAGACTTTATTCTTACTGCCCAAGCAACAAGATTCATTATAAAGTAAAGAAGATTATAAAATGAATTATATTCATTTTAAAATGAAGAAACTAAAGAAATATAAAAAAAAATCTAGAAAAAAAAGGATTTCTTGAACCACCTTAATAACCACAAAAACAGAACAAGACAAAACAACTATGTGTTGTGTCATCTTTTTTTGGTGCTCTAGATATTGTTTATGCTATACATTTTAGTTGATAAAAGTTTGCGAACCCTTGAAATTATGAATTTTCTTCAAAAATTTGTATGCAACATGATTTATGTTAAATTTTATGTTTTGTATCATTGGCGTTCTACTCTTACACCATACTTTATAATGTACCAAATGTTTTATCACGCCTTCCACCACAAAGTTATAATATATCAAATCTCTAATCACGCCTTCCACCACAATGTTATAATGTACCAAATGTCTTATAACGCTTTCCACCACAATATCATAATGTACCAAATGTATTATGTTAATGAGTAGTTTAAAGACCTTCCAAAATCAAGTTTGCTAAATTAATTAAATAAAAACTAAGTGTGTTAAAAGTTTAATAGTGTGTTCTGGTGTTCTAGCCGTGAATGTTTATCAAATAAAAAAAAATTCAAATCCTATTTATTTTTGTATTATAAAATTAAGTAAGAAATATACGTCACGTTTCTATTTATTTTTATGTTACTTGTTTTAGAAGAAAAACTTAATAATTTCTAAAATACAGTAAATGCATTGTTACAACTTAAAATACAATAATAACATGGCTATTGTAAAAAATCTATTATGACAGATCAGCTATTAAACTATATACTTCTACACTAGACCATATTATTTATGGTCTTCTATATATATATATTATTAGGTCTACCATATTACTTGATAGTAGGTTGCAATTAATATTTATGAACTAGTTGTTGAAGTAAAAAAATTGAAAACAAGAAAACTTATCACAAAATACGTTTCTTTTGAATTAAAAGACACACATATTGGGAGTACCTTTTTTCTTGAAAATAATAAGTGATTTTTTAAATGGATTTTTGGAAACAAAATTATTTGTTTAAAACTTAATGCAAGCAATTCATAAAGTCAAAATTACATTTTGAGTTAATAACATGTTAAAAAGATAATTTAACACGAACTTTTTTCTCGTATCATTTCATATTACGGAAAAATAAAAACATTGCATCTTAGTTAAAAAACGAAAGAGTTGGTGTCAAAAATACCAAAAATAACCCACAAAAAACCAATAATATTAATGACTTTTTTTTTTGAATTAAAAATGTACAGCATTTATTTATAATGCGGTGACATTTTGTTTTTACATCGAGACAGTTATTCGCTTTTAAATGTTTCAGTTATGTTCAAATTCAAGTAAATTTGAATAATTCTTTTGTCCTTAACTTAAAAATAGATTCTACCATAAATTATTTATCTCATGTACGTAAGTTTTTATATGTATTGGTTAAATGTTTTTTGTTTTCAGTGTAGTGTATGGCGCAATCAATCTATGCGACGTTTTTTTGGATAGTGCAATCAAAACCATCGATAGTTTCGTATGTTGATTATCAACATACGAAACCATCGATAGTTTCGTATGTTGATAATCAACATACGAAACTATCGATAGTTTCGTATGTTGATAAACCTAACTCTAATAGATAGCCATCTGTCGTTTCTCTTTATACGTTTATTCTTTCACACCTTAAACGTTTTTTAAAATATAGCTACGAGTTTATTGTAAATTTTTCCCTATAAAAGTCAAAAGAAGGTTAATTAAAATCAGTTTCGACTTGTTAGTAATTGAATTACAACAACAGTATAATAGTAGGCAGTCCTAAATATACAAATAACATTTTTTTTAAATTAGCAATTAAAATCACACAAGAAATAAAGTGTAAAAATTGAGAAATTTCAAGTGTTTTTTTTTTAAATTAAATAAGTGTTTTTCATTACACTATTAAATACCCCTGAATTGTGTACCTTACCGAAATTGAATTTCAAAAACAGTTTTTTTATTTCTTGGAGATTTTTATAATAAAATCACCAATGAATGATTTTTCAGTATTTTTATACCAAAACTTATTATGCAACGACCTGGCCGTATGAGATTATAAAAATAATATGGATTATAAAAATATAACCGATGAGAACATGGTATGAAAAAAAGTTCGCAGTTAGCATATACTTAGTACTGCACAAAAAATAAATAAACATCAACGTTAAATAAGTTTTATAACAAAACGCCGCTATTTAAGTCGCTATTTCTTGTAAAATAAAATGATTTACATATTTAAAGCTAACACATTTAACAATTTAAAGAATATTAATAACATACACAATAATCGTTGTAATTACATAAATTTAAATAGTAGCAATATGAATTTAAAAAGTACACCTAAATGACTTAACACTCTATTAAATATTATATATAATTTTTTTATACTAAATATATAATTTTTTAATCATCAGTTACCGGCGCATCTTCATAAGTTTCAACTTTTGTACCAGACTCAACAAAATGTTCTGATTCGGGGTTCTTACTAGCTTTTTCATCCAATTCTTTATGAGCATCGTCTTCAGAGAGAATTTTATTCAATTCATTTTTTTCATCTTTTGAAGCATTATAAATAGAGCCATTTGCAATATGTACAGAAACTATTTCTGACACAACGGACGGATCAGAAAGATTAGAACCGATCACGTTTTCAGTATTGTTGGCCTCGTTTTTGATACAACTTTCATTAACATTATGATCTTTACTATCTGTAATACTTTCAGTAACAATTTCACTAATCAAACATTCAGCAGTTCTCTCTGAATTTGATACATTAGAAGTTTGATTTGCTAACTCTGATTTTATTTTATTTTCCGGCCCGGCATTTTCTTCATTAGTTACTTCTGCTTCTTTATCAATACTTTCATTATTTGGCACAGAATTTTCATTTGCAATATCTAAATTGGATTTAACTGTTAACTCTGTTTCTATTACACATTCAGTTGCGTTTGCTTGCTCAAATACATCTCCATTTCCAGGAGATTCATTTGATGCGGAGTTTACATTGATTTGATTACTTTCTCCATTTTCTAAATTATGCATGCATGAGAATATACACACACGCACACACACACACATGTATGTATGTATGTATGTATGTATGTATGTATGTATGTATGTATGTATATTTATATATACTTTATATATATTATATATATATTTAAAAATTTTTTACAAAGCTTCATAGTACGAATTTTTTTATCAAATGTGCCGAATTATCAGACTTTAATCGCAACTGATTATCAGACATTTATTGCATCTGTACATTTTATAATTAAAATCTTTTGTTTAAAATTTCATTTATATATATGAACTTTTTCTAGACTGTGTATTTAATACTGCAGATGTTTAAACAGCTTGCAACAATATATATATATATATATATATATATATATATATATATATATATATATATATATATATATATATATATATATATATATATATATATAAACACACATAAATATGCACTTTATTAATATAAACACATAAACTTTTACATAAATAGACAATAATTAAGACAAAAATTATAAATTAATATTAAAAGCACTTGGTAGCCTTAAGACCTGCTATTTTTAAAATTTAAAAAAAGAAAAAAAATTAAAAAGAAAACAACAACAACAAGGTTTTACCATTTTTTCCGTTGCACTCAGACTTTTCAACTTCACCATTTGTTAAATTATCGTTTTTCAAAAGTCCTTGCATAGTAAAAAAAAAAAGTGATCAAAATAAAATCTAACTATTTTAATTAATAAAACAAAACTAAGAAAACAAAATACTGGCAACAATAAGTCATACACAAAAAAACAATAGGGTACGCACGGCACAACATTTGGACACACATATCACAACAATAGGAAAAGGTTTCAAGAATACTGCCGTAAGTAGTTAAATAAACCCCGAAATTTTAATAGAAACAAATAAACCTTGAAAATGAAAGCAAATCAAAATATGTACTAACCTTCTTTTACTTCATTACTGTCTGAAATTTCTAAAAATCGAAATATGTAATAAATAACAAATGAAGAAGAAAAACATATAATGACTGGTATAAAAATATTTTAACAAATCAAGGATATGACTCTACCTTTATTTTTCGTAACACACAGTTTCAAACCCATGTTTGTTCGCGTACAAGAGTTAAAACTTTGTAACTCGTGGAAAATAAATTAACAAAACAACGATAAAAAACTTAATAATTTACTTGATTGGCCAAATTGATGAGCAAATTAATCGCAAAATAGAAAAAGAGTGTTCTATGCAAATGTTTTGTAATGGGAACGTAAATGAAGTCATAGAAATCAAACGGAGCAGATTGCGTTTTACCAAACACAATAAAAAGATTGCAATATTTATTAGATTTTGACGTTTTTATATTAATTTCATTGAATTTTCTAAACGCGAATCTAAAAGAGTTTTCAACATACACACACAAAAAAACAAACACAAAGATCACGAAAAAAACTTGTGAAACCACCTTAAATAAAAACTTTGTTTTGCGATACAATTTATCGTCTTAGCTATATTTTGAGGGATATAATTCAGCAATTAATTATGAAGCGCATGAAAAACTAAAAAAAAAAAACTTTTTTTGTATTTTATTAAAATTAATTACCAATGTTAAAATCTGGAAAAAATCTTGCAATGTCGTTACGGGCACCAGACGCACTCGAACTGCAATGCACAGCATTTCTTATTGCATCTTTTCCAAATTTAGCTCGCAAACTAGAAAAAATTAACTATAAATACAAAGTATTATATTCATGGTTTTATAATTAGGTTTCTTATAAACTTTATAGCTAACAGTAAAACGGTTAATATTGAAATAATAATGGTTAAAGATTTGATTTGTCGTAAAAAAAATTAACTAAATAAAGAAATTTCTTTTTTTAATTTTGATAATTTTACATGATTAAAGATTGTTAACAAAAGTGAATGGATTTTGGACACGAAATTTCCGATATAAATAACAAAATGTCATCTTGGAGCAATTGCTACTTTTAATGCAAATCTAATCCAGATAATAAAATAAAGCATTATATATATATATATATATATATATATATATATATATATATATATATATATATATATATATATATATATATATATATATATATATATATATAATATTATTAGCATTCTATTTAACGGCTTAAAACGTTTTCATTATGTATTTTTTCCCCCTGTTCATTAGTAAATAAAAAATTGCGAATTCAACGTACATAACATTGTGAATTAAAATTCAACGAGATAATCATATTTCCCAAACATCCAGGAAATAATATTTTTTTACTTACTTTTAAATTTCATTACGTAACATTGGTTATTACCTAAGTAGTCGTTCATCAATTAGGCCATGCTCTAGGGAAGGAGAGGATGGGAAGGTGGATTGCTCAAAAACGGTCAAATATTGCGTGACGTAATTTATGAAATAAATAATATAGCGAATCAGCGTTATTTATCCAGGCGACAAGTTTTAATAAAAAAGCCATTTAAAAATAGATTGTAAAATAACAAACTAATATTTAAAAATTATCAAACAATGTTGTAAAATCTCCTGGGACTTATATTAAATGCTCAAACAAGAAAGTATAATACAGTACTGATTTATTTTATTTTTTACAAATCTTATTTAGAACAAAAAACTTGAAAAAATAAAATTTTTTACTTATTCAAATTGATAGCTAATATTTTAAAGGTAATTCTTTTTTAAAAGTTTGAAATTGTGTTCATGTAACAGCAGAATTTTATATTGGCTACTAATCTTTATGCAAACCAGTGTTCTCTGGCAGCTAGTAGTTAAAATTGGTTAACAAACCACCAATTTCTTAAATTAACATATGTAATAAGCTCATTAATACGCAAACTATTTTAAACTATTTCATATTTACAAATTATAAAGTAAATTTATAATAAAAATATTAACTTTTATTTCATTAAATTAATACAAATTTATTCCTTGTGTATTTTTTATTTCAGTTACAACATTGGACTCCAGGGGCGGACTGGGTATTTCAGCCCAGGTGGAGATGAAATATATATTTGTATATTTAGAGAGTATAGTATTTTATACACACAAATTAAACAGCTCTGCTTACTGTGGATTTCATCAACTTTAGATAATTTTCATTTATTTGTATTATCTGATATCAATGAACAAATTAAATATGAATTAAATAAAGCAAAACAAACTAAATTAATTTAAATTCGGCTTACAAAAAACATCAGAGATCATATTTCCTCCATCACTAGCTTCTGCTGATAATTAATCACTAGATTTCTCACTGTTGGTAATATTTTTTATGCTGTGTTTGTATATATATTTAATTCTTTCCACAACTGACTTTGTTAAATTAGGATAAATCATAAAATAATTGTATAGCTCCATTTTTAAATCTCCTTTTTTAATAATAATTAGGTCAGCTATACGTGTTAAAGCATCATCTGGCATATTTTCAACAAGGTTAAAATGCTTAGGAATTTAATACTAGATATCTGCCATTATATTGCTATTGTTTGAAAACCTTTGACCTATGCTGCTTAATATTTGATCAATTATTACTCTAAAAGTTTCTACTCTGAAATTTTCTTTTAGGTTATTTGGTACTTGGTCTTCACATATTTCATCATATAACCTTTAATTTCTACATACTCTAGAGGTTAGCAGTTGGTTTATGATAGGTACATCTTTTGTGAGCTCAATATCCACTATTCAAAATTATGCACTCTATTTGGGTAATATAATGCTATGGTTGATTAATTTAAAAAATCAAAAAAACACAAAGTATTTTCAAAGTTATTCAAGTTATAAAACGACATTATTTATTTAATCAAATTATATCTAAAAATAATAATAATTTTTGTTACTATTGTTAAGCTATGGCTCTACTTTTTGCAATAAACAAAAAATAATTTGTTTTATTTTGAGTGTTCGTTTGCGCGCATGGTAATAGATACACCTCAAAGTATTTTGTCGGCATAAAACATCTTATTTCTTTAGCCATGTTTTAACCATTTTCAATATTATGCTCTAAGATGTTGAAGTGCCTAGTATACCCACACGCATATGTGTGTATGTGTACTGGCTGTTGGGTGGCGACTGATACAATAACAATATTACAATAAGTAGATATCAAGAGCTATAAATAGCTAAATATACTCATTGACAACAACGCCAACATACTAAGCTGATAACTGAATAATATAATAGTATATAAAGAATCATATTTATACTATTATATGTTTATTGATTATAGAGGAAATGAAACTAAAATAATAGATTAGATTGCATGATAGGCAGCCAATTTACAAAAATATCACAAATTTATTATTTAAATTTCCAGTCCCTATGTTGACTGATGCAGTTGGACTTCTCTGCATTTCCACCCTGGCCAGTCTAAAGTCCACCCCTCATTGATTCAAATATTTCGATTGGGCTTAAATACTTAATCAGTTTATATACAGTCAGCAATAATTATCAGTTGACATATTTTTGTACTGAGTGAAAAAAAATTTTTTTATATATTAAAAATAGTTTACAATATATAAAACATTAAAAATAACCTCCATTATATAAAAAATGTATAAATTATATAATACATTATATATTATTTAAAACATTATATAAAAAAATTATTTTTAAATAACTCTGGGTTTTTTTAAAGAAATTTATCAATATCATATATTTAATAATGTAATTAAATCGTAATCATATTTTTTAATTTCATACTATTTCTAAATACCAGGATTCTAGTTTTTAAATTTTTCTAATTTTTAATTTTGGAGGTTATTGACTTATAGAGATTATTTTATTTACTCAATGGGTTATACATTAACTCAATAGATGGTACGTTAACTCAATAGATGGTACATTAACTCAACAGATGGTACATTAACTCAATAGATGGTACGTTAACTCAATAGGTGGTACATTAACTCAATAGATGGCACATTAACTCAATAGATGGTACGTTAACTCAATGGATGGTACGTTAACTCAATAGATGGTATATTAACTCAATAGATAGTGCGTTAACTCAATGGATGGTACATTAACTCAATAGATGGTACATTAACTCAATAGATGGTACGTTAACTCAATAAATAGTACATTAACTTAATAGATGGTACATTAAATCAATACATGGTACATTAACTCAATAGATGGTACATTAACTCAATAGTTATACATTAATTTAATATTAGACATTTTTTTCAATAAATAATATATTTATACAAGATAAACAATATGTTGAATTTATTCAAGCATAGAAAAACACAAGTTATTAAAAGTTATAAAAATTATATTGTTGTTAAAATTGACATACGAGTCAGGAAACTTTTCTTTAGCTTCATTAGGTTCTGTTGGACCCATTAGTCTTCTAAATTCAGAAACAGCATCCTCCTTTGACAATATAATAAAATGGGTGGTTCCGCTGAAAAGTAAAGCTTAAAATTAATAAATCCAGACTCAATTAAAAAACAAGTTTTGAAAAAAAGTTTTAAGTTGTTCACTTGAAATATATATTTTATTAGTAAGTAGTTCATGCAAAATTACCCATTCATTCATTTTACCATTTATTCATTTTAGAACTATTTGTTCTTTTTGCAGTGTTTTGTGCAAATTCATACATAAATTTTAGAGTTATTTATTTTCTTTTGTGTTTTGTGTATTATTTTATTTATTTATTAAAGTTTCACTTTTTTAGAGTATAAATATATTGACTGTAACCTAATGGCATCTTGATAACATTTATGTTATCAAGTCTGTAATTAGTTTACATCTACAATTAGTTATTTACAATAACTTAAAGTAAGGTTATTTACAATAACCGTCAATAAAGTTATTTACAACATATTCATCATTAGAGTGAAACTTTTTAATGAAAGGTATTTGAATCCAACTTAATTACCCAAAATTAAAACTTAATACACTCTGATAGCAATCATATCTTTTAAAATTTTTTTGAGCAATTCAAAACCTATTAAACAGCGTAAAACTAACCATAATATCATGATATAAACAACTTTAACAAAGCTTTTGAATTTAACTTAAAAAACTCTGATGACATAATGTATCTTTTACAAACTGTGGAAGCGATTATGATTTAAAATTTGCTGAACAGCATGAAACTAAAAATGCTCTTATGAATATTATCAGCATGTCCTTTGCACACTAATGAAGAAATTTTAACACCTTTGCACACTAATGGAGAAATTAAACACCTGCTGAAAACCACTTTAAATTTTTAGGATGTAAAGATTTTTTTTAAATAATAAACTAAAATAAAACATCTTAATATATATTTTACACAACATATAAATTCAGTTTTGTAATTCATATGTTTTACTATGAGTTCATATAAATATTATAATATATATTGCAAAGAAATTATATAATTTAATTTTATATCATCTTTACCTCTACTAGATTTTATAAAGAAATATAACACATTGTACCTGATCAAATAAATCAAAATAAAGTTCTAAAAAATAACTTACGAACTCATATACTCAGTTAGCTCATCAAAATATGTTTTTTCTATATGTTCTTTATAAATATCAGCAGACATTTCCTTTGTAAGATTGACCTCCTTCTGTGCACATATTGTAAAACCTGCTTCCTTGAACGTTTTAATAATGGCATCTAAAAAGAAATATAATTTTGTATTTTACTGTCTACAATTTAGAATTAAAAGAACTTAAAACATTATAAGCAATGTATTTTATTTTACCTTTTACTTCGTTTGCTAAATTTGGTTTAATAACTGCAACAATATTTTCGATTGGAAATAAAATGCTAATTTCTTTTGAAGCACATGAATCTGAGTCTGATCCATGAATAGGATTAATAATGTCATCAGAGTCTGCAAACTTCTCATTGAAGCTACTAACATTAGGTATTAATGTTACCCATTTTTAAAAAAACTACTTTTAAAAATATATATTTCTAAAATTTAACTATTTATTTACATACTCACAATAGAGGGAAATAGACCAGAGCAGAAAAACAGATTATGAAAAATAAGAAACTTTATTTGTTTGTGACAAAACCACTTGGACAAAAAACTTTTTCCTAATAATGTGGGCTTCTACAATTATGTTATTTAATAAAAACGAACTTTTATTATCAAATTTTTGGATGAGATGGTAAGAAACCCACAGGCTTTCTTACCATAGCACTATCAAGTTTATATTCACACACACACATATATATATATAAATATATATATTAGGGATATAACTTTTTAATTTTTTTTCAAATAAAATGTTTCCTGTATCATAAATCGATGAACTTTTACCTAAAATCATGAAAAAAGGCCCAAATAGCTTTCTGCAACAAAAAAAGGTCACCCCCAAAATAAAAATTTGATTTACCATTTTTATACATTCATTTTTGACCGATGTTTTAATCTTAAGCTTAATTCTCAGCTTAATTCTATTTATTTCATTATTTTGTTATGAATTTATAAATATAACGCCACACGTTACCATGGCAACGAAACGGCCGTGTGCCGGCAAATACTTGGAATTGTTATGTGATGACGTCATTGTGTTACCACGGTGATATAGACGACTGTAACAGACTGTAGAAGATTATAGAACTTAGTAGAACATTCTGGAAGCTCTAAATAATTATATAAGCGAGCTGCTGTCAGAGCTCAGTGTTGATAATGTGAATAGTTCTATGAAGTACTCTGCGTGTAACTAAGCTAATAAGGAACTACTGTAGCGAACTAAAGACGCTGTAAGTGTACGAAGTATAAGTAGTTGTAGCATTATCGTTAGGATACGGACTGGATTATCGAACTGTTATCAACATTGACTGGATTATCGAACTATAATTGGATTACTATACAGTTAAAGTATTTTATTAATTAAACGACTTTATTAAACGGATATTTACGCTCAGCTATCCGTAAAGTCGTAACAATATTATATGATGTCTCACAAGAAAAGTCATACCACAGTAACAAAGAACAAGAAGACTTGGACTAAAAATTTGGTGAGATTTCAAGAGTCACACAGAAGAAGAGGAAGCGTGGCTGTAGAAGAACATTCACTCGATGAAAAATCCAGAATACCACTTCAATTGCAGATCGTAGGAAGATACCAGTTTCTCGGAGCATATATTAAAGGAAGAAAAGAACGAATAGACCAAATTTCTAAGGAAATTACAAAATTGTGGGACAATAAACTGAATTTTCCACGTGTGTCTGATCAAGTGATAAGAGCAAAGCTTATGAAGGTGCTGAAGGTCTATGATGAATGTGTCAAGCGTGGAAAATATGATGTTCTCAATGCATTATTTGACATCACGAAAGTGAATGGCCAGTGGTTATCCTCGGAAGATAAACGTCTATACCACCTACAAAAAGAAAGTAAAGGACAGGTGGGGTACTCAACAGGACAAGTGGCAAGTAAAGAAACCATTCACCCTTCCAAGTGAAGGAAAGTCCAGTCTGGAACAGCAATACCTTCCACATCACAAGTCCTGTCTACCACAGACAGTGGTACTGAATCTGAAAACTGCAAAAGTAAGAGTGAAGATGATGAAGACGACGACGGTGATAAAGACGATGATGAGGACACTCAGAAAAAAACTAGAAAGCACTACAAAAGTAAATTTGCTGTAAGTATGGTTACATCAAGTGGAGTTTCCACAAAGAAAGCTGCTAAAATATGCAATGTATTATCACAACAAGGTATTGATATTCCAACTCCAAGTCAATCAGCAATTTACAAGTCCATATTCAAAGAGGCAGGTAAATTAAAAAAAGAAATGATACAACAACTTAAAATGGAACAGTGGTCCTTACACTTTGACGGCAAACGAATAGATGATAAGGAATATCAGGTAGTTGTACTTCAGAATGAAAGAACTGACGTGAAACTTGATGCACTGCGTTTAAAAGATGGCAAAGCTGAAACTGTTGCTGAAAAAATTGCCAAACTTATTGATGAATACAATTTGTGGAATTCAATTAAGATGATCATTACTGATACAACAAACGTCAATACTGGGAAGAGAAATGGAGTTGTTGTGAAGTTGCAACGTATGTTTAAATTAAAGGGTGTCACAATACCACAATTTATCGGTTGTCAGCATCACGTACTAGACAGGATTCTCCGTCTGGTGATGGACGAAGAACTTGGGGGTGATACCAAATCTCCAAACATTGAATACCCATTTGTGTCTGAACTGTTGAATAAGTATGATGAACTGAAGGATAAGTTTGTGAATGGAACTGTAGAAATTCTTGATAAATCAGGGTGGAGAGACGATATGAAGTTTTTGTACCATTTAACAAGAGTGTTTAGGTTCTATGAAGAACAAAGAAACTTCCCTCTGATTCACTTTCAGAACATTCCTAATATGAGCAATGCCAGATGGAACTCAAGAGCCATTCTCGCCATTCTGGCGTTCATTCTTATGCCTGAAGCGAGAAAGAATTTGGAGAAGGTTTGCAGGTTCATTTCATATGAGTGGGCAGAACATTGGTTTAGTAGTCAAAAGTACAATGACAATGACTTCAAGAATTTATCTGATGTATTGAAGCCTTACAAAAAGGCATTGCAGTCATTCAAAAATCACTGGAAGAAAGAGCCATCCGTCATCGACATACCACGAAGTAATCAGATAGCTGAACGTGCAATCAAGGTGATGCAAGACCTGTATGCTTCCTGCAGAAAGAAAGACAAACTGCAACTTCGATTCATTCTAAGTAATAAGCGCTAGACTCTTTATGAGACGTGAGCATCATGTGACCCATGTACTAAACACAGTAGGCCTATAGACACAGACAGTTATGTATATTGTTGTACTAGACGCTTTGATACTGTTAATTTTGTAATACTTGTATAATTATATATCACATAATGTTTTTTGTTATATCGCAGTACATGTTGCATAAATAAATAAAATAACAACAGGAGTATGACTCTTACAACATCTTCAGCCTTTAATATTCATTTACTGTACAAAAGTGTACCTATTGAAAATTCGATTTTTTGGTTTTGGGGTGACCTTTTTTCAAAATATGTCAAAATGAAACATCTATTCGTTCTTTTTACATAAAAGTTCATTGAATTACGATACAGGCCTAGTAGGTTGCAAAAAAGTCATATCCCTAATATATATATATATATATATATATATATATATATATATATATATATATATATATATATATATATATATATGTGTATATATAAATGTATATATATAAATGTATATATATATACAATAGTGCTCAAAAGTTTAGCACATAGCAAAATCAATAAATTTTTTTTCTTTAGAACATAAAAAATCGAAAAAAAGATAAAAAAAATTAATCACATATAAAATAAGAAAAAAAAAGTTGCTTATAAGTTTAGCACACTTAGGTTTGAAGTTATTATTAGGTCGAACCTTAATAAGGAATGTGACAACCTCTATTTTTATGCATAATGAACATCTTCTTCTTATAGAATCGAAAAGTTTACGACAATATTCAACTGTCAAACCATTAAATGACTTTTTTAAATTTTCTCTTAGATTTTCAGCTGAAGTTACTGGTTCTTTGGTAAGTTTTCGGTCCAACACAGTCAAAATATTTTCAATTGGATTCAGATTAGGTGATTTAGCTGGCCACTGAAGTGCCTTGATATTGATTAGCTCAAACCATTCTGTTACAGATTTTGCTTTATGGTATAGATAATCGTCTTGTTGAAACATCTACATCTTCATTCGACCATAGTATAACATGTGTAGACCTGGGCAATTATATGTGATGCAGTCCCAAATACCAACTGCACTATCTCCACCTTGTAGTATAGGTACAATACAGCGACTATAACACTTTTCATTGTGGTGCCTACAGACAATTACTTTGTTTTTACGATTTAGGGCGTTGTAGTTAGATTCATCACTAAAAAGAATTTTTCTTAACTCATAATTACTCATTTTTAAAATTGCTTTGCAAAATTTAATTTGTTTTAAAGGGTCTGTTGGTTTTAATAAGTTTTCTGGCAGCAACATAGCACTACAGCTAGTCTTCTATTAACTGTTTGCCTTGATGTTTAATTTTTAGGTGCCAGGTTTATTTCTTGTGCAATCTGCTTTGCTGAGTATTTAGAATTTTTTCTGGCAATTCTATAAATAGAATTGTCATCAGTGATAATTATCTTTCTTGGTTGCCCACAACGCTTTTTGTCAACAGTACTACCAGTTTCATTAAACTTTGCAATAGTTCTAATTACACATGATGGTGAAACACACTTTAAAATACAAAATATTTTAATGTTAGAGTGACCTCCCATACTAAGGCCAAAAATATGCTGTTTGATTTCAAGACTTATTGTTTTTCTTTTCATGATAAATTTTCAGACTTCTATTATTATTATAATCTAGAATTAAGCAAAAAAGATGAATTAATTTAAAACAAACATTTAAAATACTGCATACTACTTTAAATATATTTTTGTAATATTTCATTAAAAAAGAGAGTTTAATTTACTATGATGCAACTTTTACCACAATAAATTTAAAAAGCCTAATGTATGTACTTAAAAAAAGATTGTGCCTAAGCAAACTTTTTTTAAAGCTTTACTAACTGAAAAAATAACATAAAAAAAAAAAAGTAAGTTTAATTCTGCTGCGTACTAAACTTTTGAGCACTACTACATGTATATATATACATATATATATATACATATATATGTATATATATATATATATATATATATATATATATATATATATATATATATATATATATATATATATATATATATATATATATATATATATATATATTTATATATACACACACACACGTATATATATAAATTGAAAATATTGCTTTTCATATATATATAAACTGAAAATATTGCTTTTCATTAAATTTGGAGGATATTGAATTTTTTTTTTAATTTTTATGAGAAAAGCAAATGATGACAATTTAGTCGCAAATGAAAACAAATAAAATATTGTAGTAAATTAATATCAAGTGAAATTTATCAACCAATTTTCTTTATGCAAGATGAAGCATGTTGTCTTACATGGAAATAATTAAAGAGATGGTTCTCGAGTAAAGGAATTGTTGTGTTACGTTGGAAAATGAAGTCAGATGTCCGCAAAATTTCTGCGCTAACTGTACATTGATTGATTTATGGAGAACACACAAACGCCTCAGTTGCTGCTGCATGAACTGAGATTTGGATTAAGGCATTAATAAATTTTGTGAATTATTTTTTGTTTGTTTCTTTTTTCAAAAAAAGAAAAAAAAATAATAATAATGCAAAATTTTTTTGCACATATATATGTAAGTATGTATGTATGTAAGAATGTATGTAGGCAGCCCTCAGAATTAGGAAAAATAAACTGTTAGAGGTCGGAATCAAAGTGGCAAAAAAAATTTTACACAAAGTATTACCATATAACATAGAAATGAGGTCGATTTTTTGCTGACTTCAAACACATTTCAAACACAAGTCAGCAGTTAGGTTGGCATTGCCAAATACCGACCCAAATTCTGAGGGCTGTGTAGGTTTGTATCTATAAATATATGTATACCTATATATGTATAAATATATGTTACAAGCAACATTTATTTTAAACTAAGAAAAACAAACAAAATATAAACAGACATAAAATCACCTTAATGAAAAATTGTCTTCAGGATTTTCGTTTATTTTTGAAGTTGTTCTTAAAGTACAAAAGTAACATTTTATAAGTAATACTACAGTAATATCTAATACTACAAGCCTAGTGCTAAATGAATACAAGTAAATTCTACAATAAGATTATTTCATTTTCATAACCTTAACATGGCTTTGGTGCAAAAAGTGATAAGATAATTGATGACTTAATTTTTAAAAACTTTTCCACAAAATATAAAAATACTTTTGAAATTTAATGATATAGTTAATTAGATAAAATTATGTTAATAAATCAGTAATAAATCAAACATACAACCCAATTTTATCCTAGTAACTAAAATTCTATTCTAGTAACTAAATATAGTAATACAATCGTGCATTAGATGGAGCGGCGAGGCTAGGGCTACTGCTCTTGACATATCTAAACTGACTTTGCATGGAAACCATACATAAAGTTGCTTGCTTAAAACTTGCATCTGCTAACCTTGCTTTTATTTATTGTTCTCGTCATTTTCTTACTCCTGATTCCATTCTCTATCTCTACAAATCTCTTATTCACTATTGTAAGAAATACTGTTGTCATACTTGGACTGGCTTTTCTAATGATGCTCTTTCTCTTCTAAACAAGGTCCAAAAACGCTTTATAAACATAGTTGGACTCGCTCTATCTGCCAAGCTTGAGCCTCTTTCCCATCGTTGTAATGTTGCATCTCTTTCTCTTTTCTACAAATACAATCATGGTCACTGCTCAAAGGAGCTATTATCTCTAGTTCCATCAACTAAAAATCATTCAGCAAAGCCTCATTTATTTACTGTATTTGTCCCTGCATGCTCTAAAAACTTTTATTTGTTTAGTGTTTTTCTTCACGCTTTAACTCTTTAGAACTCTCTCTCATCTTCATGTTTTCCTGATTCATATAATCTACAATTTTTGAAGTCTTCTGTCAACCATTTCCTTGCTCTTTAGCTCTATTCCTTTTTTTCTAGTAACTCACAAATAGTGGCTGCTTGCAGCCTTGTGTGGAGTGAATCAGAATAAAAAGTGAGAGAGTGAATCAGAATAAAAAATAAATAAAAATAAATACAAAAAATTTGTTTAATAAATAAATTTAAAAATAATTTTTCAACAGATTCAGAATGTATTTCACGCATGATTTTTACGCTTGCATAAGTTACTACTTTGGGTTTAAATGGCTGTATATATGCTTTTTTTCATAATGAACCTCTTTATAAAAACAACCACTAAACTAAAGATCAAACCATTTTATTTAAGAGTTTGCAAATAGATTATGATATTAATGTTTTTTCATAACTGGTATTTGCTTAATACCACAGCTGTTCCATCAAACAGTTTTAATTCTTTACCATCACTAAAAAAAAGAAAATCTACGCAAATTTTTATCTTTCATGTAGGTTGTTGTGCTTTTAATACAACAGCTAGTATTTTACTGTAAAAAAATTTTCCCTCTTTATAACAAGGACCAAAAACAATTGTAAATATTGTTAAACCTACTGTAGCTGCTATGTTTGAGTCACTGTTCAATTGTCGTGGGGTTGCATCTCTTGTTATGGGGTTGCATCTCTTCCTCGTTTCTACAAATACTACCATGAATACCCCTCAAGCAAAATTTCATTGCCAAAACTTAATCTTGAGTGATTCAACACATTAAGCCAAGTTTTATCTTTTTACTGTGACTGATTCTTCATGCTCAAAAAACTTATTCATTTAGTTTTTCCTTGAACATAGGTACTTATTTCTCTCTCTTTTCATCTTGTAAATTGTATGTTTTTGACATTTACAGAATCTATAGTGTATATAGTGATATAGTGTTCTATTTTTTATGGTGTTGTTTTTTGATTGGTAAAATGCCTAACCAAATTTTTTTTTCACAACTCCAGTTTTGTACAACTTTTAATTTTAAATTTGACAACAAACAATAATTTTATTTCAAACTTTTTTATTTAAATCTTCTATGGAAGAACCCTGATTGGAAAATTCTGTTAATTAAAAAACAATAGTTTTCCTACTTTTTTTTAACAATCTGTTTCTTCTGGCACTATGAATATTTAAACAACTGCTAAAACTTCTTTCACAAACATAAACATTTTGTTTCTTGAACAGCACTTGTAGCTGAAAGCCAAAAAACTTTTCCTGCTATTTTTGATCATTTAGTAGATGAATTTAATCTAATTAATAACTAAAAAAGGAATTTTCTGGATCACAATTATTGCTGTAGGCTGCTTTAATATCTCTATGTACTTGCTCTCTCACTATTGTTGCTTTACATGCAAGAGAGCAAGTTAGATTACAACTATTAATGCTTGAGACATTTTGTGCACGTTCTTTACTGTTGTTTAACCAACTTCTTTTGATTTAACCTACATTTCCAAAATTGTTAATCTTCAAACCTTAACCAGATGCTCTCTGTTTCAAAATATCAAACACTTAACAAAATAATGTAAACTCACTAGGTATTTCCAAAAACATATATTCATATTTTTTAAATAGTGCTTCAACATTTCTTAATATTGGCTTTTCTGTTATGAATAAAAAATTTCAAAAATTTTTAAACTTATTAGCTACAGCTATGTTACTTCTAGTTTTTTTATTTTGAAAATAAAATTGAAACCATTCCATAAATTTCCTTTTTTAAAAATTTATATATATATATTTTCTTTTAACAATGGAATGCGAAAGCTAGTATCTGTATTAAAATTTTCTAATATATAAAGGTGCCTAAATGGTTGAAAATACGTTTGAATTTGTGTGAACTTTTTAGAACGTAAAACAAAAAAAAAGGGATAGATAATTTAATATAAACAAATAATTAAATATATATATATATATATATATATATATATATATATATATATATATATATATATATATATATATATATGTATATATATATGTATATATATATATATATACTAAATAAATAAAAATTGATAGAAAAAGATAATCTAATATAAACAAGTAGTATTTAAAGTAAATAAATTAGCCATTTATTTAGTCTATAAACAATTTACTTAGAGTGTTCAACTATATTTTTTACCTTTTTAAACCAATTCAAAAATGAGGTTTTTGTCTCAAAAAAGATATAAATTACTTATTGACACAACTAACTCATCATGTTAAAATTAAATCAAAAAAATTGTAAATGCTATATTCCTAATCCAAAATATTTTAATCCCTTCAGAAGAATATAAGTAAAATTATATGTGAAACTACACTATATAACAAGCAACAATCTACAAGTATAAAAGTACATTTTATTATTATTATGCAAGTAACAGCTCGTATTTGTAGAAGCAACAACAGAAAAAAAATTTAACCATTTATACCTATAATTTTCATTTACAACATTTGGACCTATAATTTTTCTCCATGTTTGAACAGCATCTTCATGAGTAAGACAAAGTGCTAAGGAGGGGCCACTACAAAAAAAGAATAATAAACAAATATAAAAGTAGATCTTTGTTTTGTAGATTTCAAGTTCTTTTATAAACTTAAGTAAAAATATCCTAAAATAATGTAAATTTTTAATTATCATTCAACACATTCTGAAAATATCTTTATAATGTAGCTTAAATTCAAAATTTTTTTATTAAAACCTTTGGTTTTTAAGCAGCTACTAATATTTCCATATTTCCTTTTTATGTAAACACAAATTCATGATTCCCTTTTCAAACTAAAACACAATATTGCTTACAAATCTTTAGTAAATATAAAATTTTTAACAACTTGAATTCAATAGGAAACATAAGACTTATGCAGTTGTATTTACATATAACAAAATATTTTATTACTGTTTTTGATTTTTTGTATAACAAAATGAATATTTGAATGCTTTATTTTATTTTAATGCAATTAAGGATTTTCTCTTTAAATAGAGAAAAAATTATTATTTTTTAATTATTTTATAAGAACTTAATAAAAATAAGCTAGAATATTTATTTGTTTCAAAATTAAAAATTTTTAAACTATCATTTTGAAAAAAAAAAACTATGTATTTGATAGAGCACACCAATTTATATACTAGTCAAGCAACACTTTACTCATATCTTAAGAAAATCTTTATGACAAAAATGCATCATTATTTATTATATATGCTTTTAACATTGTTTATCATTTAAATAATTCAATTCTTTAATAATATGAATAATAACACAGGTCAACAAAAAAAAAATAATATATATATATATATATATATATATATATATATATATATATATGCAACTTATTTTTCACCATTACATCAAATTGTTAAGATAATTGGGTTCAAATCTTTAGCATTTGGGGTAAAATCCCCATTATTGTCAAAAAAAAAATTATTCAGAAGTATGTCAACCTGGGTTTCAAAAGAAGCCTATTTTCATAGAGATTTTAAAAATGATATTTGTTTGTAATAAAATTAAGTACTTTTTGTAATATTGCTGAGAAACATTGTGTTAAAATTTTTTTTCAGAGTCTATAGTATTTTTTCACTTAATTTTTTTGTCAATAAATTTTAAGAAAAAATATTTATGTTTTCTAAAACCCAGGTTGACGTACTTTTAAATAATTTTTTTTTGACAATATTAGGGATTTTATCCCACATACTAAAGATTTGAACCCAAATATCTTTACATCTTGAAGTGATGATGAAAAATGAGTTGCATATTTGAAATCATGAGAATGCTATACAAAAAACAGATTGTTTGCTTGACACTAGAATTTTTTTTTTTTGTCGACCTGTGTAATTAAAGAAAATGAATAATAATTACACAAATTATATAAATTATACATTTATTTCAAAATAATTATAGAAAGTATACAGAAAAAATAAAACTGCTAAATTTGTTGTTTTAAGTTGACAAAAATTTTTTTCTTTTGAAATTAAATATTATATAAAAATTTAATATAAAATTTGAGTTAATCACTTTTTAAATTTTTTGTTAAAATCTATTTGTAACTTTAATGCCATCACACTGAATGGATTGGGTCTAGCACCATTGAACTTATTGACTCACTTGCTTTCAAGAAAACCCACTTCTTGGTTTGTTTATTTATGTCTAGATCATGCTATGATCTCACTGAAACTCTTTCTTTTCATCGAATTCACTTTATCATCAGATTCAATTTGTCAATAAACTTCTTTGTACTATCTTGATGATGTTGTTCATGTCTCTACTGAAAACTGTACCTACTTTATAACCTCCTGCCTTTAGTGTGATGAACATTAAAGTGTGATGAACATTAAAGTTCTGGTTTCAGGCCAGCATAAAAGCTTTTAAATCTTTTCATCAACTATAATTCAACCCTCACTCTGCCCCAAGGTTTTCTCCTTCTTGTGCATCAGCAATTTTTAGTTGTAATCAAAACTTGAAAATATGAAAGATAAACAAAGTTAACAAAATTTCATATTAGCAAATGAATTAACTTTCAGTTATTTTTTTAAAGTTGAAATTAAAACTGTTTAAAATGTCATTAGAAGTTTTTTTAACAGCATTTATATTTCCTAAGACAAGTTGTTTCATCAATTATATATTGAAACACTTTCATAATATTAAATAATTGATCCTTTATTTTATATGGATTTTACACATATTTATATTATACTCTAAAATATTTAGTTTACATTAAATATTGCTAGGATATGACACTATGTTTGATATCATATATCAAATAATTGATGTTTATAATACTTTAATTACATATTACACATTTTTTTATATGAAAGACTTGATATTTAATTTTAATTTTAACAATTCTAATAACAAATGAAATCATGGTATTAATGAAACTTATATTTCAAACAACCAATGAAATCAGGATATTAATGACACTCATACTTCTAACAGCCAGTAAAATCATGGTATAAATGAGACTCATTCTTCTAACAACCTTTTAAAATGGTTGAAGATTAGATACTAACTAATTAAAATTCCATTATTCAAGATGAAGTTACAGAATGTTTTGGAATTTTTTCTGTAGAACAACGTTGTCAATTGGAAATTTTTTATAACATATTATATTTTTTTAAATTAAGACTAATTTCAATTTATTTCAAATTAAATAAAATGGCAAACAATAATTGCATTTTACCTGTTTCAACCATCAACACAGTTTTCAAAGTATGGGCTGCATGATACAAAACAATAAACTTTTTTTATCATTAGTAAGTTATAAGACATCTATGTTTTGTAACCTACTAAATAATTTTTACTTTCAAATGTTTTTATTTAGTTTTTAAAAAAGGATGTTTGACTTCCAAAAAAATTTTATTTCAAACATTATTCAACAGTGTTGTCAACATAACCTAACAATTTAATTAAGAGAGAAAGTAAGTAAAAAGTGGTTTAAATTTATACTAAACTAATTCGAATGCAAACCATAATTAGGTAAATCTCTGGCTTGAGAAAACACAATGCTGTATTAGTTTATTAATATCAACATTATTATTATTAGGAAGTAGTACATCATCATTATTATTATTATTATTATTATTATTATTATTATTATTATTATTATTATTATTATTATCATCATTATTATTATTATTATTATTATTATTAGGAAAGAGTATAATAAACATTAAATTCAATGCAAAGAATTATTGAAAATAAATTATGTTGTTAATTATGCACATTTTTCATATAAAACTTAATATAATGTAAGTGTAAGTCTACTTTGTAGACCCTGCATAATTGGTTGGGTCAAAAATAAAATACCTTGTCATGGTGTCAATAAGATTTTGAAAATATTCTTTATCTTTATGGTTAAAATAAAACTGCTCTGCTTGATCTCGTTTGAACTCAATCTCCTTCTGCATTGCAATTGTAAATCCAGAATCTTTAATATGATTAAGAATTGATATCTTATGCTTTTTGTAAGCTTTTGGGCGAATAATTGCTAATGTTCTATTTACACCTGCAGAAGCATTTGGGATAGAAGCTTGTAGAATAGGATCTTGTGAAAGAGGAACTTGTAAAAGAGGAACTTGTAAAAGAGGAGCTTGTTGGACAGAGGTTTGTGGAAAAAAAGCTTGAGAAAAATCAGTTCCAGGAAAGAAAAATTCCAACTCTCTCGAAGCACTTTCATGGGAGTCAGAACAATGAACTGCATCTTGAACCATATCGGTTCCATATCTTGCACGCAAACTAAATGAAACTAAAATAATTTAAAATTTTATAATTGCATGACTTGTAAACAATTAGATAATCATTTATGTGAAATAGTTATGTAATATACTGCAAATAGTATGCTTATGTAAATAAACATAAAATCCCACTCGAACCAAATTAGACATATTTTGAAAATTATAATTTTTATAAAAATTATAAAAATTTCTTTTTGGCCAAAGAGAAATGATGAGTGCAGGTTGTACATTCAATATATCTGATTTAGATTTAAAGAATATAAGCATTTGGTTACAAAAAAATGAATAAAAAAATAAATATTTAAATAATGTTGTTGTGATTTGATTTACACATTTTTGTAATTTAGTATTTGTTTTTTTCAAAATTGTGGGATGAGGTTAGAAGAGAAGTCGCATTTCCCCTTTCACCCTTTGTATACCCATGACTAAATATAATGTCCATGACTAAATATAATGTCCCATGACTAAATATGTCCTAAACTAGTTATTAAATAACACATAATAAAAAATAATTCAATATTGAAGTTTTAATCAGAAAAATTGTTTTAAAAAACATTTTATTTCCTTTGTTAAAAAAAAATTTTTTAAATATTAGTTTTTCAAAAATCGGAAAAGAAGTTGTTTTTATTTTGAGTGCTTCGTTGATCAAATATTAAAAAGACAATGCTTGAATCTAATTTTTTTCAGTAGACATAACATAAAGTAATAATATACGACCAACATTTTCCCCAGAGATTTTGGGTGACAGCCTCTATTTTAGCCCTAAAAAATAAATAGTTTACAAGTCAAAAATTTTGAATAAAATTGGATAAACAAAAGATTTCTTGAGACTATCAACTCCTTAAAGTAGTATTTTTGAATTCCTAGAGCAAAATTTATTTGGGTTCAAAATCCTTAAAAACCATTATCAGAAAAATCCTCAAAGCCATTATCAAGACATAGAAAGTTTAAGTTAATTTGTTGTTCCTTCAGCACGGATGTTTTAAGGGCAAACAACTTCTTGTTTTTTTTGGAATAGCTTCTTAAATGGGGTGCCACTAAAACTTATGTAACTTTTAAAATATTAGAGATTTTTTATGTAAAAAGATTAAAAATATTAAAATTTGTCTGTTTTTGCCTTATCTAAACCTATCTAGAATTTCAAACAACGGCATAGATTTAAACATTTTCAATAAATTCATGCTACTCTTTATCAAAAATAATCTGAAAACATATATTTTTGTTATTTATTATTTGATTTTTAATTTAAAAGCCAATAATTGTTATTTATTATTTTATTATGTGATTTATTATTTTATTATATTTATTATGCTATTTATTATATTATTATGTTATTTATTATGTTATTTATATGTTATTTATTATTTGATTTTTAATTTAAAAGCCAATAAATCTTTACTTTAACCTAATGTTAAATTCAACGTTAATTAAATTTAACTTTAATTTAACTAAATGTGAACGGATTCAGAAAGAGTCAGTCAAAAAATTGCCTATAAAAAATTGAGATTATTTTTTGAAGATTATAGATACTTTTAAATATTTCTTATTTTTAGTTTTTCACATTTTTACATTTATTAATTTTTGGGTACATATTAATTATAAGATGAGAAACGATTTAACAGCAACAAACTGCAAGCTTATCATGTTTACTCTGTGGTTAAACAGAAACTACTGCATTTGAAAAAGATAAATTTAACAGTATAGGAGCATTAAAAACTTTTTTAACAAAAAACACTAAGATGCCACAAAATTCAGATCAATTAGACACTCATAGGTAAGTGTTCCGAATTTCAACTGTCAAGCATGAGAATAAGTTAGGCAATCTCAGTTGGCCCAAGGCACGCTTTCCATAAAATATAATATATAAAAAATTTAAAATAACACTTTTTTTCTTTCTTTTATATAAAAAAAGAACTTTTAATTTAATGTAAGATTTAAATATTATTATGCAGTAAAGTCTTTTTTTTTTTTTTTTTTTTTTATAAACCTGTGAAGTAATGCTTCACGGAATTATCCTAAATTTTGATTTGCATGAGACATCCATGTTAGATAACCATAAAAAAAGCTAAACCAACATTAATTTGATTAATAATATATCAATAACCCATGTATAAATTTAGCTGAAATTTCTGCAGTTATCATTTATTTAATATGGACTGCAAATGATGTAAAAATAACAACTATGTATGGCAGCAAATTTTGATTTGTCACTCTATAAAATGTGACTGCATTGTTCTGCTGTCCACTTTATGAACATGAGCATATTCTAACATAGATTTTTTATTTCTGTTTCTGAAATAAAAATTCTTTTTTTTGCAGCTTTGTAAACTTGATAGTTCTGCTATATTAAGGCATATTCTTACAGTACTTTCTGAAACATTTTCAATTACATCTTGAGCAGTAACAAATGGATATTTTTTTCACAAATCTATTTTCAGTTACTTTTTGATGTTTTAAGGGGATGACCTCTATTTTGATTTGTTTTTACTGAAGCTCTGACTTTGTACCCGCTAATCCATTGGTTGATTACAGCTTTTTTTATATTATTCTTGACAGATAGTTCAAGTTGCCAAATTCCATTATTAAAATCATAATTACTTTTTGTTTAAATAAGGTACTATATTTATTTCTGGCCATTATTTAATCCTAAAATGTTACTGTTTAATGTAAATGTTTAATCCTAAAACTGTATATCATTTTGAAATGATAAAATTTCTTCTATTGAAGAAACTTCTTTTTCAGAATTAAAACATTACATGTTGAGAAGAAATGGTGAACAAGATACGATTGTATGTTAAAGATAATTTTTCCAAAGTTCTAAAATTTTTTATGAAAAATTCTTAAATAAAAATGTTAAAAAAATATCATTGTGTAAAATCTTTTTATTTCTTTTAATAATACAGATTTAAGTGATTTATGTTTGGTTGATTAATAAATAAACTTCAGCTGCGTAACTTCAGCAGCAAACTTTAAGACTAAACTTTTATATATAAATATATATAAGATAATTTCGTATAGTAAAATAACACTATTAAAAAAATATTTTTAAGGGTGTAACATGACCCTATAAAACTCAATGGGTCCCAAATATAATCAAAAACATATTACTTCAAAAGAATGTCAACTTGGATCTCAAAAGAAGCAAAATTATATAAAAGGTTTACTAACAATAAACAAATTTTATAAAAACATCACTCAAAAAATGTTCCAGTATTAACATGAATGAACTTTTAATCCTGTAATTATATATATATATATATATATATATATATATATATATATATATATATATATATATATATATATATATATATATATATATATATATATATATATATATATATATTAGTAGAAAATCACTTAACTAAATTTTTCCATTTGACACTGTGTTTCATCAACAAAGATTCATCAGAAATGCATTTCTGATGAATCTTTGTTGATGAAACACAGTGTCAAATGGAAAAATTTAGTTAAGTGATTTTCTACTAATATATAATTGCTCTGTTCTTTTAAGAACATTGAGCACTCTATTGTGTAGAATACTTTTTAAAGTTGTTTAAATATATATATATATATATATATATATATATATATATATATATATATATATATATATATATATATATATATATATATATATTAGATATACTTGTATGTTTATACACACACACACACATATATATATTTATGTTTATACACAAATGTACAAGAATATATATATAATAATTTTATATTCTTGTATACTCGTGTATAAACATATATATATATATATACATATATTTGTTTATAAACACATATATATATATGTGTGTGTGTGTGTGTGTGTGTGTGTGTGTGTGTGTGTGTGTGTGTGTGTGTGTGTGTGTGTGTGTGTGTGTGTGTGTATAAACATATATATATATATATATATATATATATATATATATATATATATATATATATATATATATATATATATACATATATTCTTGTTTGTTGTTATGCAACAAAATATATTATTTATTAATATTGTAATTATGCATAACAGTGTTATTTATTATGTACATTTGATTATATAAAAATGTTTTGAAAAACCTGTTTGGTGCACTCATTTTTGCAAGACTAATCTCTGTTGGACCAATGAGATTAAGAAATTCGGATAAATAATTTTGATCAACCTCATTACCAGGTTTTGAAATCACTAAGATTACGCAAGGCCCACTAAAGAGAGCATTTTTAAAAATCTAAACATTTTTAAATTTTAAATTCAAAAATCTGAAAATCTAAAAAAAAAATTACATTGTTAAAAAAATCTCTTAGAAAAGCACATAAAAAGGTTTCTGATAGAACCACACAGATTTTGGAGTTCTTGAGTTTTTATGTGTACTCTGTCAGATTTAAGAGTAATAGAAAAAATAAATAAATTTAAAAAAATAACGTAAAGTGTTTAAAAGACTTCGAAGATATATATGACTCAGCAACCCTAATTGAATATTAAAATACAACCACTAAAAAAAATAAAATCTATAAAATAAAAAATTTACACAAAAAAAGTCTTACCTTGACATAAACTCCACCAAATTGTCATAGTAGTCATTCATTTCTTTTTTTTTGTAAAAATCAGCAGCCATTTCTCTTGTCAACAACATTTCCTCTTGCTTTAGTATTTCAAAACCAGTGTCTAAAATCTGGAAAAATATTTTTCAAAAACTGTGAAATTGGTTATATCAAAACTTAACAAACTATAAGAAAAACAAAAGTATTAAAAAAAAAAAAAGTGATTAAAAGAATACTTCACAGAAATTTTTATCATAACATTTGAGATAAAAATTGTATTTGTAAATATTTTTTAAACATTTTAAGGTTATAGACTACAAAAAATCATGGTGTATTTTAACAAAACATAATACAATTTATTATTGATGCAAATTTTTTTCATATGACAGATTTAACTTTTTTATTAAAACCTAATAAAGTATATAGAGTTTAATATCACAATATAATGTTGGAATATAGTATCAGAATGTTAGTAATAAAGTTAATAATAAAGCATTGAAATATTTCTTTTTAAAATATACTTATCTCTCCAAAGCCCAGGGGGACAATAGCCAAAGAGACTTTTTTGAGGCAATTAAAAAAAAAATTTTAATTATTGTTATTTCAACCATATAACTTTAAAACACAAACCTTAAAAAACATGGATATTATGTGCTAAAACAAGTTAAGCGTGGTACTTCTAAAGATGCATTTTTAATGCATCATTAAGCTACACATTATAAAATTTATTTTTATTCCTTACAAGTAATGCAAACAAAAACACTGGAAAGCCATACAACAAAACATTTTCTTCAAAAGAAAAGTCCAAAAAAACACTAAAACTTACCATGCTACTTTTAATAGCATTAGACATGTTTCAAAAATAAATAAATGGAAAATTTTGTTCTTTTCTTTTGAAGAGATGCAAAAAATTAGAAACATAATTTTGTCATTTTGAATGATATGATTTGGACAAAAACTTTACATTTAATACCAATAAAGAAATGTCAAAAGTTCAAACTATTAATTATTTCAAATTTGAACTTGTTTTTCTTTATAACCATTTTACTCCTAACAAGGCTGCAGGCAAGGACAATTTTTTAACTTTTTTACTGCCATTATGTTTTCAGATCATAGTATCACCACCATCTAAGATGTTTGACTGTAGAAAGTAACATTTTAAAACAGTAAAAAATATCAGAGATGAGGTTGCTGAAAAATAAATGCTTTTTAAATAAAAGTGTTTTTTTATTTTTTTCCTTATAATACCACACCCTATAAATGTGAGTAAACATGACAAATTAGATATGGTATACAGATATAATATGGAAAATAAAAAGTTTAAAAATATAAAGCAAATATGAATAAACCTAGTTATACCATTAATATGGAAAAGGAAAATACATTATAGCACAAAAAACACAAGTGCATATATTGTAATAACAAACTTCTAGATGTTACAAAGAGAAACTTTAAAAGAAGAAAAAGATCTGTTACAAGATCTGTTAACATTAACTCCTAAAATTTGGTCAAATTAAAATTCACGGGAAAAAATTTTTGAAAACCTTGTAATGATGTTTAAAAATAAAAAAGCATACTGGCTAAACTAGTGTTTAAGATAACCTTAGAAAATTAAAGATAACAGAAAAGTGTTGAACTTTATACATCTAAAAAGTCACATGATACTGAATCCTAGAAATTTTTTCCTTGTTTCTTTGAAAAAAAAAAGAGTGAAAAAGCACACATTTGTTATAACCTATCTGAGTTTTAAAAGCTATACCTTAAACACAAAGTTGGATTAAGTTGGATTAAGTTCTGTGAATCAAAGCTAAATTGGTGCAATTTAGTTTTGATTCACAGACTATTCACTTATTTAACAGACAATTATGAGACAGTTCACTTATTTATCAAAAACTTAACAAACACTGAACCATCACACTTCAGTTTGCTATAAAGATATTATAAAAATAAAAATGTTGGTTGCATCATTTCTATCTTCAACATAACCAAGAACCAAATAACTGTTTTTTCACTAAGTATGATCATGATTGCCTATGATAGAAACCAAACAACCCACAATCAATAAGTAAAATACTTAACGGTTATGGGTTGTAATACATAACAGGAGGACAGTAAAAAAATTAAAAAACTTTTATAAACTTGATGAATCATAAGAAAAATACAAAAATGAATCTAAATCTCCACTTCTACTTCATTTCTCTTTCTTCCACTTCTTTAGCAAAAGAAAGCATAATCCCATTCCAAAAACTCATATGATGGATTTATAAGAACTATAAAAAGTGAAGCATTAAAAGCCTACAAGTAGCAAGTAGAAATCCATATTTATATAGGTTAAAAAGTATATTTAAATGTGTTGACAAATTTTTTATGTCAAATGTTAATGTTAACAACTATTACAACTTCTTTTAACTTTAAAAACAATATAAAAAAATAAGCACAAGAAGCTATCATTGTTTTGCAGCAGATGAAGAATAGTTTTATGGAGAGTCATGATAATGTTATTTAGGTCTAGTCTTTATGATTTGTGATGAAAACCAAAATTCTTAACTCATATATAGAAACAAACTAAATTTAAATAGACAAATAAAACCTAATCAAATTAGTAATTTGTTCTGTTGACAAAGTCATATGTTGTTATATTCAGTGTTATATTCATTTTGAACACACAATTTTTATTAATGCCACATGCAAGCACTGGTAAAGTTCATTTAATTTTGCCTAACAAAGTTAAACAAAGCCAAATAGAGAATATTTACTAAACTTGCGTACCAAAGTTTAACAAATTACTATTGGCTTTTCACTATTTGTTTAATGAAAACACTATTCATGGGTGGTTATCCACAAGTGGTTACCTAGATACACAAAAAAATCAATAATTTGGTACTGTCAGTCTTTAGATCAGGAATTGAGGTGCAAAGCTTGAAAAAACACTCTAGCTTTGCAAAACTCAGCAACTTTAAGAAATATAACTCCATATGAAAACTGTTAATAACAAATCTAAATATGTTTTGTTTACATTTTTTTACCTTGTTTACTTATAAAGTCATTGTCAAAAAATCAGTTCTCACATTTTATTTATTCGAACTTAATTTATTCAAAAGATACTTTTAACGCAATTATCAAAGGATATAAAATTTTTAGTAATATTTTTTTAAACAAATTTGTGGACAAAACTTGAAAAAAACCTAAAATGAAAGCAGACTTTTTAGATATTTTAATAAAGATTTATATAAACAAGACCATGGAAAAACTAAAATGATAAATAATAAAGTTTAGTAGCATTTGATAGTCACACTTATATGTTTTGTCTCTTATGTTTATTGCACTCGATCTCATTTGTTTCATTTTGCTCTGCCTTTGCTCTGCTACATTTTGTTCCGATTCATTTTTTTAATATAGTTTTTTTATTTAGAGAACTTTTTTTTTTTTTCTTTTTCCAGAAATTCATTTTGTCTTTGTTCTGGGAATAGTCTAATTGACAACATTGTGAATGCTTTTGTTGTTGTTGAGATCAACAAAAAATATTTTAATTATTTTTTGATGATTTCATTCATTTTCAAAGTTAAAGTGTTTTATTCAATAAAAACTTACTGATTAGTTTCAATATAATATTGTATCAACACAGAAACTTTTAGATACATAACTTACAATTTAAAAAATTTATTTGAATAGAGGAAAAACTATAAACAAATCTGGATTTGATACTAGACATACTTAAACCACAATATTGAACTCATTTAACAAAATAATACCACAGTTGAACTTAAAAAATTTTTTTTAACAGTAATTAACCTCCCAAGGCCGAGAAGGCCACTACAGTCAAAGAGACTATATTATTGTGGTTACGACCCTCTCTATAAAACTCTATAAATCTAAAATACAAACCTTGACAAGCAAGGTTGTTGTGCGGAGATACAAGTTAATTGTAGTACTACCAGGGACATGGTAAGAATCTAACTTGGAACTTTTTGCTTATGAAGCGAGCACACTACTACATCCAGGGTTGGGGTCAAATATATTTGATCTAATACAAATACATTAATTCTAGATTTCCAAATACAAATTCTAACACAAATATATTCAATCAGTATTTTCCAATTACAAATTCAAATATTTTTAATTGTCATTAGGAAAAAATCCAAATTTTTTTCAAGACAAGACTGATAAAATGGTCTATAGAAGAATGTCTTTTAACAAATACCTCTAAACAACAAATTTTAATTCATTTTAGTCCTTAAAAAAAGCAAAAAAAGAAAAAAAAAAACCCTCTTAATATTTCACAAAATAAACACTGGTTAACCTAGTTTATCGAGCTGCAAATACATTTCAATCAAATTCAAATACAAATATTTAAGAAACTTTTTTTATCAAACACAATATGAATACAAATATGTCAAATTAGCCAATTTTTATTAAATACAAATACATACTAGACCCCAAACCTGACCACTACACCACTACAGCATAAATATTTTACCGTTTGTGACTATAATCATTGATGGCAAGCTGCACTGCGCAACAAAATGTAATGTTCTTATAACTGTGAAGTAGTTGCAGTCACTAACAATGCATCCAACATGGATAGTATTTGTAATGGAACTAAGAGTAAATGCAGATTAATCTTAGTTTCATGTCTGAAATTCACAAAATACTTTACAGGTTATATAGCCCACATCAGATACCATATTTCTGTAAAATTTAGAAAAAAAGCGACTTTTTGCATAAAAGCACTATTGCTACTAGAATAATCAAGAATAAAATAATTCAAGATGTTGCAACAGCAGAGAACACTATATTAGATATACTTGAAATGGTTATAGAACAAAAAGATTCTGTTTATCACTCTCAAATGCTATGTTCAAAGTAACAATGCTGTAGTGGTGTAGTACTAGAGCACTCACTTTATAAACAAGAAGTTCCAAGTTCGATTCCCACCATTTCCCTAGTAGTACCTAGGTGTAGTGGCCTTCATGGTCTTGGGGAGGTGAATAAACATAAAAAAAAAGAAATACAAAATACAAGATATTGGTAATGCTAAAAAACTAGTAAAGTTTATACACATCACAAGGGACAATATGTTAGCTCTCTTGAAATGTGTTGCTTTGAATTCCATGGTTTACCCTCAAAGGATCCGAAATCGAGAAAAAATGGAGTCGAGAGAAATCAAGAAAAAACCCCGTCGGAGTCGAGAGAAAATCAGAGTTTCAATAATATTTTGTTATAAATTAAAAAATTAAACTACCTAGTTGATAATTAAACAATGTTCTTGTATTTTTTATTTTATTTTATATATTTCAATTTATAATTCATTATAAATTTTTAAAAAATTTATATTTTTATATTTCTCAGTACTTAAATATTTTTTTTATCGCAATTTTTAACGAACAAGTTTTATCTAATAAATGGCTTTCTAACTTACATCGAAATGTATTACATCGAACTTTCTAACTTACATCGAACTTTCTAACTTACATTAGAAATGGCTTTCTAACTTACATCGGTAAGGAAGAAGGCATTAACTTTCAGTTAAATGACCTTTTGCGGTGCTTAAATATGGTACCCAATTTCATTATCCCCCAACAGCTGTTCGTAGTTTTACCTGCAATATATTCATCTATACAAAATGCTTTTAATTTTTCTGTTATCAAAATGTTTAATGTTTTGGCAGAACTAGGAGATGGCAATCTCACCAATTCTAAACAATACGTTCTTTTGTGATGAACATTTAAATTGTAGTATCTTCTACCTCAATTGCTACACCATTTGTCACCTGTTATTCCAAATTTTCTCCTTTTGCTTTCAATGCAGCCAATTCAATGATCATTAAATATTTGACTTCAGCATGAAACATCCTAATTTTTTTCTGATATTGTGAACGCTGACTTGGGCAAACTATGCCCATAATTTTAAAAAAGCATTCTTAGTGTTTCAGATTGAGTTATGGACCTAATCAAATATCCATCAAGAGCTGTCAACTTGGTAAGAAGATAGTTTAACGACATTTTAGTCAAAACTGGTCTGCAACTGGATAGTTTTAAATCTATTTTCTTGCAACTTTTGATATGTCCAATTAGGCCGTTTGTGCTGCATCCTAGCAATCTCCGTATTTTTCATCATTTACCATAACTTTTTCAAAGTAATTCCACGTTCCAAGTTTGATTAAACATTAATTATTATCAATTATTATTACTCAACTTTGCCACAATGCACAGTGGGCCGGATTTAAGACTCATGGTGGACAAAATTATTTTGATCATACAATATACGCAGAGTTAACAAGGTTAAAAGTAGCAAAGGCCAAGATCAAGGCCACAAGTTACAAGGCCAATGTCAAAAGATACAAGGCCAAGAGTTTTAAGGACAAGGTCAAGATTAAGAGTTTTAAGGCCAAAGCCTATGCAAACATTTTCAAGATCAAAGACTTCAATTTTTGCCTTACGTTAAGGTCAATTATTAACAAAACTGTAAGTAGCAAGTGCTGTGACAATAAAACCACACTTTGTAAAAATAGACCAAGGTTATGCGCAGAACTCAACGAAATCAATAAAAAAATATGTAATTTTTTATTGATTTCGGCCAAGACCAAGGCCAACAGTTTCAAGGCCAAGGCCTCAATTTTTGGCCTTAAGGCCAGGCCAAGGCTAACAAGGACTAACAACTCTGGATATACGACACTACTTGTACAAAATAAAAGTATTATATGTTTAAAACATACCTCGTCATTTTAAGACCAGTTTCTGTATATATTGTAAATAATGATCTTGACTGAATTTTTTTTTGTAAAGGTAAACACTTGAATAGTTAAAATATATTAACTAATATCACATACGCATAATATTTTAAAAGTTACTGTTTACTATATCTATGCTAAAAAATTAAAAAATTCTTGCTTTTTTGACAAAAAAAAAAAGATTTTTTAATTTTTTAGCAAACATAAAAAAGATATATTATGCATTACATTTTATTATACCGCAATTGATTTTTGTGGATTTAAAAAAATACTATTATACTCATAAGAGTTTTTTAATAAGTACAGTGGAAAAGTATGAGTAAGTTTTATTATATGGTTTTGAATAGAATAAGCTTTTTTTTTTAAGGATTTTTTCACTAGCACCACCTGGCCCACTGTGCATTACTGATTGCTTTGTGATATAAATTAGTGTTGTTATTGAACAAAGAGAACACTTACATTTGAAAACAACAAGAACTATTGTAAAAGCCGAGTAGAAATAAAATAAGAATTTAATTATTTTACTAGCAAAAAACTGATATTTTCTAAAAATTTCGTTGAAGTTTCGTCGAAGTTTCTCGATTTCTCTCAAACTCAGAAAAACCGAGAAAAATCTGACGAGACGGAGTTCTGAATGGATCCATTGTTTACCCTATACTAAACAAACTTTTAAAACCTTGCATAGCAGAAGATAACCACTATATTTTATTACTTAAAAATGCTTTAACAATTCCTTTTAACTATCTTAAATATGAAAACCAACTTATTCACTGTGGTTCAAGCCACCCACTTGACATAGTAAAGAGAAACCCTTGCACTGTTTAATTAGGATTATAAGCCATGATAAGACAATAACAATAATAAAAACTCTAAATGCTCTATATTTTTTGTTTCTCACCCAAATTATAAACATGCACACTTTAAACATGCACACTTTAAACACACACACTTTAAACACACACACTTTAAACATGCATACTTTAAACATGCACATTTTAAACATGCACATTTTAAATATGCACACTTTAAACATCCACATTTTAAACATTCACATTTTAAACATGCACACTTTAAACATCTACATTTCAAACATTCACATTTTAAACATGTACACTTTAAACATCCACATTTTAATCCACACATATTTTGATCAATTAAAAGATTTAGAAAAATTGTTTAAAAAAACTGTATTGATTGTTAAAAACATTGTAAGTTCATTTTTTTTTTGTTTCTTTGACAGAGATAATGGAAACAACTTGCTACCTGGTAATAAAGATTCATAAATATCAATTTTAATTAAAAACAAAATAGTTTCAACAAAAGGCATTGAATCTGTACTTGAAGATGACACACAATTTACTTAACAAGAGAAGCAAGCCATTTTATTATTCATTAATTGATATACTTTCAAATTTAAAAAAAATTGAAAGAATATTAATTAATGAAAATCCAATAATCTGGTGAACAAACAAAGAGGTCATGTAACTAATCTGGTGAAAAAACAAAGAGATTGTGTAACTAATCTGGTGAACAAAGATGCATTTTTAAGTAGTAGAGCTGTGACTTTTTTGAATTCTAGTGACCAGTAGAATGTGTTTTTAGTACAGCATAAGAAATAATCGGTGCAGAGAGATTGTTAAAGAGACCAGAACAATAATATTTTTAAACTTCAAACTTATGTAAAATTACTCCAATTTAGTCAGGGTAGAGTGGGGCATAACAGGACTGTAACGCTTAAAGCTTTATATCTCAGCTAAAAATTATTACTTTTCAAAAAAATTTTTTTGATCAAACATTTTAAATTAATGTGATCCTTTGCAAATAAACATTATCTACTATAGCGTATATATTGATCAGCAATTACTTACTCATTTTGCTCAATATTATCAAACAATAAAATTTAAACAAATATGACTTGAAAGTGTCAAATATTTTGATCAACAAACCTCTTTTATAATACTTTTTAATGCACCAGCTCTAATTGCATCAGGTTTGATAATAACTATCAGAATTCGTTTTGCAACTGCAACTGGTATTTCTAAAGCATTTAAATAAAAAATATTTCAATTTTATAAAACTTGTAAAAACAGTTTATTTAATATTACTTTTAATATACTTTAAAACAATTTACAACCTTCAACTTTCAAAAGTCTTCTGGACATACTTTTAGCTTAAAAAAAAATTTTAGTTTTAAGTGGAAAAATATAAAAACCATTAATAAAAATAAAAAAAAGATAGCTGCCCCATCCCAAACCTTCAGTCATTGTAGCAGCACTCCTTTGCGGCAGCAGGCTATAAGATATTTGATGTATGTACTGAAGCTGACAGCAGCAGGCTATTTTAGTGTAACATCAGGCATGTTATCTAAACATGCACTTATACATACACCCATACATACATACATACATACATACATACATACATACATACATACATACATACATACATATACACACACACACACATATATACATACATACATATATATATATATATATATATATATATATATATATATATATATATATATATATATATATATATCAGCCCAAATTGTTGACCTTATTTTTATATTTTATGGTAACTGCTTTGTGTCAAACTTTTTTTGCCAACCTGATGCCGACCACCACCTGTTAGAGGTCAGCATCAGGTCAGCAAAATAAATAAATATATATATATATATATATATATATATATATATATATATATATATTATATGCATATATATAAAATAAGTTATATACACATATATATTAGGGCCCTGCAAACCACATTTTTAGTTTCCAATCGAATTTTGAATCAAGGCAGTGCTTGATTTGCAAATTGAATTGAATATTGAATTGAATCTCTAGTTTAAGGAAAATCAAATTTAAGTTTTATTATCTCTATTTTTTTACGATAAACAATTTGCTTGGAAAGACTATTGTGTTTACTGTTAATTACTCCTCCTCCCACAAAGTTAACTTTTTCTGATGAACAATTTGTAGCTTGTACAGCAAGAAGATCAAGCGCAACTTTGGATAATAAAGAAAAAATATCTTACTTAATGGTATATAAAAAGAAATTGTACTTTTTTTCAGCTACCATTAAGAAAGACTCTACACTTTGCAAAGAGGTAGCGATATGAAAAATGTCTTTACTTAATTCAAACCTGATTTCTAACTGTCTAGTAAGATCGTCTTTTCCATTGAGCGAAGGCTAGTTTTCAAAGCTGCAATGCACAGATAAACTAAACTAATGCTCAAGCTTTTTCAGCACTTATAATAGCAGTGGCTTCAGATTCTGCATTTAAAATAGGAGTGATATTTGTAAATAATTGCACTTGTGTTTCAGTTAGACAAGTCAGTGGCACTCTTATACAGTTTTTTTTCTGTGCACACTCAACTAGAACAAGCTCTATAAAACCATGATTTTTTTAACCCATCTCAATAAGTTAGAATTGCATAACACAGTGCATAAAACATTGTTAAGTGCATGTTAAAGCATGTTTTCACATTCATTAAGAGGCTTTAAATTAGGTTTTGCTTGAGTTATCTGATATTTTTTATGAACTTTGCTAATTAATGTTACAAGAACTCGGTTGGTTGTGGATAACTGATTTCACACAAAGTTGGAGTTTATGAGCACAACCAATCTATTTCAAGAAGTTTGAGTGTGCATAGCATATTTCGACAGCAAGTTTATTACAATTTCTTAAATCAAAATAGCTTTGTGACAAGATTATTATTTCCAGATTTATAATTGATAAACAGTATGATTCTAAGACCCAGGAGGATGAAATATAGTGACATGTAGAAACAAGAAAATTATCGCTATTGTCAGCCTTAAAGTGATCAAAAGTGATGCTAGGTTTGGAGATAAACTGCTATTTTATACTTTGGAAGCTATTATATAGATCATCGACTATATCACACAAATTTTGAGATAAAATGGTAAAATGGTCGTGTGCCATTTCCAGAAGATGTCAAGCCAGATCCAGAAGATGTCTCAAATGATCTTCCATATTCAATTATAAATCTAAGCACTGCATGATCATACTTTTTTTAATAACTGTATCTATTCGAGAGCCTAAAGGTTTTTTGATTATGTAATACATGGTTCCAATAAAGTTTTCTGAACAAAATACTTTATATTGCAATTTTTCTGTTTGCATTGCCAGAATGTTCCTTTTTTTATCAAAGATTCTTTAACTACTAATTTTTTGGTAGTCATTTTTTTGCTTGAGGTGAAATAATTAACAGTTTTTTTATTTCCAGTTTGTAGCATTTTTAGAAAAATTGTAGCAAAATTACTTAAAGTGAAAGTAAAATCAAAAAGTACCCAAACAAAATTATAGATGTTTAAGTATACAGTTTTGGCGTTACTAATATGCGTTCAGCTCTGTTTAAATCCCTTAGTTGCAATTAACTTTATTAAGTTACGTTAAAATTTTATTTACCACTAAATATATATTATATATATATAAATGCGGTAGTGGTGGAGTGGTTGAGTGCTCGCTTCATAAGCGAGAGGTTCCGAGTTCGATTCCCATCATGTCCCTGGTAGTACCATGCATAACTTGTTTCTCCACGCAGCGGCCTTGTTCGTCAAGGTTCGTGTTTCGGAGTTATAGAGTTGGAGAGTTGGGAGAGGGTTATAACCACAAGTAGCCTCTTTATCTGTAGTGGCCTTCTTGGCCTTGGGGAGGTGAATTACAAATATATATATATATATATTTATATATATATATATATATATATATATTTATATATATATATATATATATATATATATATATATATATATATATATATATATATATATATATATATATATATATATATATATATATATATATATATGTATATATATATATATATATATATATATAGTGTATTTATATATTTCAATAAATTATTGTATAAATTGTATTCTAATATTATAAAAAAATTATATAAATTAAGCATTTGCTTACTAGTTTTGCTTATCTTTATAGCATACAGCTTTTTTAGAAAAAGGAGAAAAAAACAAAGAATAATAAAAGAAAAGATTGCTGCCCCATTTTATTCTGCTAAATATAACAAAATATACATAGGTAATTAAGTGAACAAAAATTTGGACAAACATATTTTTGGTGATTAAAGAAAAACTTATTTTTAAATTGTTAATATGTACACTTTTACTACATTTTGAATAAAGTAATTTAACTGTTTTTAAAATCTAACTTTTATTAAAAAACTTTTTTAAGTTTATTTAAATGAAATAATATGTTTGTGGGGTGTGGCATTTTTTAACAACTATTTTTTCTAACCTAAAACATTTAGGTTAATTGAGCTATTATATAAGGAAATTATTCTTGATTTTTGAACACAAAATTTTCAGACATTTATTCTTTTGTAAAAAAAATTTTCAATATAAAATTTATTTCCCCAAGGCTTCAGAGGTTTCACTACAGTTGTATTCTTTTTTATTTAAACTTTTCAATTGAGTTACAGTTAGCATGTTAAAGACATGGTTACAAGTTTCACTGCAAGCATTTTTGGGAACGGCTTTACATTAAGAAAACTTAACTTTGCTCCTGAAAATCTTATGTTTAAAGAGTTCCAAACAAATTAGAATGTAACAAAGGATTCCATGGATAAGTCAAAGTTTGCAAAGTTTTATAAAGCTGCAGATAATAAAATAAGTTAAGAAAAACAGATTAAAAAAACTGTTTAATCTGTTTTTCTAAACTTATTCTAGAGGAACTTAAACTCACTAACTTTAGGCAAATATAAATTTTGAAGTTCATGCTTCATCTAATTCTCCAACACATTTAATGACAAATTTTTTATATTATTTGCATGTCCAAGTTTTAAGTAATTGTCAGATGGTTTACAAAAAAAAAAAAAATCAGCAGAATGGCAAAAATTAATATTCTACTTGTGATCCTCTTTAGTTTCTGTTGCATGTTTTTAAGACATCAAAACTGACAGATGGTACTGTATAGAAAGTGAAAGTGAGCCTTATAACACAAGAACTAAATATGTGCTAGAGGGGAACATAAAAATCAATAGAGAAACATATAGAGTATTTAGTTAAAACCTTGGTGCTATTATTTCTTGCAGATCCAGAGCTTGGAGATAACAAGTAAAAAAATTCCCAAAAGCTATTTTCTATTAATTTGTTTTTAGACACCATGAAAAGTCTGAAAATTTAAATCTCCTAAATGACCTAGACTTTCTGTTTGTATTTTATCAATCTTCTTCATCCAAAACTGCACTCTCTTCTAAGCTGTCTCCTATCAAATTAGCCAAACGTTATCTCATTATCTCTTAGCCAATATTGTTATTAATGGTGAATTTATTGCTTATCACACTTAATGAGTTGGTTCTACTACCAGTGATCGTGCTGGCTTTTTAAGTATTTATTTTAAGATTATCCTATGATCTCACTAAAACTCACTTCATAAATCTCAACCTTCTTCTACATCAGATTCTCAAACCACACTTCTTACTACTACTTTAAAGCTGACTGGAATTCTTTAGATTAGAAATAGTTCTTGGGCTAATGTCTTTCGTATCTCTGTGAAAAGCTAAGCTTCCTTTTCAATATCCTGGATTCAGGCATACATGAAATTTTTATTTGCCTCCAAATTGATCATTATATCATATCTCCTCATTACATTATTGACATATTAAGATGCCACATCTGATAGAGTTTAAGCAAGCAGAGAAACTTTACATGCCCATCATAACTAGTTATTCTTCTTTAGTATTCTTCCCATGAAATGAAGTATAAAATTGCATTGTTGTTGATTGCATTTGAATGAACTAATCACAAAACTGGTAGTCTTTGAAGGAGAAAACTGGAGAAATCTTAAACTGATTATATAATTTTTTTACTTTTAATGCTTTAAACTTTGTTACTCATTCCACATTTTTTTTTTTTTTTTTTGTTATTCACCTCCTCAAGGCCGAGAAGGCCATTACAGATGAGGCTACTTAATAGTGGTTTGTAACCCTCTCTCAACTCTATAACTCCGAAACATGAACCTTGACCTATAAGGCCGCTGCCCGGAGAAACAAGTTGAGTGCAGTACTACCAGGGATGTGGTGGGGATCGAACTTGGAATCTCTCGCCTATGAAGCGAGCGCTTTACCACTACACCACTACTGCATTACACCACTACACCACTACCGCACATGTGAAACATTAAACAATGTCTTATACAAAGAACTAGTGCTAACTACTAGATTTATAAAATGAGAAAGTAAATAATAGTATTGGTCTTGATCTAAAGATACTTATCATTTAGTTTAAAGAAAAAGCTCAGTTATTTTATAAATTGCTTGAACTGCCCAACTTTATAATGTGGAAATGACAGAATCATGTTTCTTATTAAACTTTGCTGTTTTACAAGAACTGCTGACTCTCTATATATAATACGATGTCAATATCAAACAAACCTGCGAACCTAGTTAATGAAATAATTTTTTTTAAACTGTATTCATCACCCCAAGGTCAAGGAGTTCACTACAGCCAAGGTTGCTACTCTTTTTTTCTTCGCCTTCATTTTCTCTTATTTTCTTTTATCTTTTTATTCTGCTTTTATATCCTTTTATTTGAATCTTCAAAAATTGAATTAATCAAATATGTAGCTTAGTTTATAAAAAAGAGTTGCAAATGTGGAACACAATATGGTATAATCAAGTTGTATATAAGACACAAAATTATCACAACACTTTATATTATTCAAAAATTGATAGGTTTAAGAGCTTAAATAATAAATTAACCTTAAGCTGCACTAAAGTAATCAATTAACTTTAATCTACACTAAAGTAATCAATTAAACTTAAGCTACACTAAAGTAATCTATTAACCTTAAGCATCACTGAAGTAATCAATTAACCTTAAGCTACATTAAAGTAATCAATTAAACTTAAGCTACACTAAAGTAATCAATTAACCTTCAGCTACACTAAAGCAATCAATTAATTTTAAGCTACACTAAAATAATCTATTAGCCTTGAGCTACTCTAAAGTAATCAATTAACCTTAGGCTACACAAAAGTAATCAATTAACCTTAAGCTACATTAAAGTAATCAATTAACCTAAAGCTACACTAAAGTTATCAATTAATCTTAAGCTACACTAAAGTAATCTATTAGCCTTGAGCTTCACTAAAATAATCAATTAAACTACACTTTTAAGCTACACAATTAAGCTACACTTAAATCAAATATGATCAATATAAAATAAACTAGTTTTTAATTGCTAATTTAGCAAAGAACAATGCTCTAGAAACTATAACATTCATTTATTGTTATAGCAAACTCCAAAATATTACAATTAGGGGTAGGTGAGGTTAGTCATGGTGAAAGCAACTCAACTCCAAGCAAATCTCTGATTTGAACCCCCAATCTTATTGTGGATAAGCAGGAGGAGCTATTAAACATTGGGTTATAATCTTCCTAGTGATAGTAACACAATGAACAGTCCTGACCTGCAAAACAAGTTAACACTAGGAAGTATATCCAGTTAGAAAAAAATTGTTTAAACTCATTCATGTTTTATATAAATAAGAAAATGGAAACCTGTCCAAATCACACAAATGTAGAATTATGGCTTATAAACTTCAAAAATACTTGTTACATGTTGAAAAAACAATTATTTATTTACATATATTTCCTGAGTTACTATGAAATATATAAAAACTTCATAAAAAAAAACTTTTTTAACAGCATTTTCCAGGCTTTCCCTTAATATTTCAATTAACTAATTTTTACTAGAATTTCCTGCTTTTGTCAGAATCCTGAAAAATTATTTAAAAATTAGTACTAAAGTTTTTACTTTTTTAGTTAACTTATCATTTTGAAAAGCAGCTGTGGCGTAGTGGTAGCGCACTTGCCTCAAGGATCCATGGTTTAAACCCCACCTTTGGGCAAGTTTTGCAACATCACATTAGGAAGTAGGTGTAAATTTCCTATTAAATGTTCTTTTACAGTGCTCTGTAATAAGACGTAAAAACATCTTGGGAAATCTAAAAAAAAATTAATAAAACTACCTAAACGCTCTTCATCAGGATCTAGTTCATCTTTCTGCCCATCTTCTAATATACTAATTTTTATAGACTAAAAAAAATTAAAACAAAAAGTAATTTGAAATAACTAGTAAAACATTAATAAAATTATGTTTTATGTGTATAGAACCTTAAAAAAATATTCCATGGAATTCCATGGGTATTTCGTAGAATTCCATGAAAATCCCATGGAATTCTATGAGTAAACCATGGTTTTCCCATGGAAATTGAAATTCCATAAAATTTCCATGGGAACAAAATTTTTTTCAAAATTCATGTTTTATTTGTATATATATGCATATATAAAGATCATTATGATCAACACGATCATAATCATCATTACCAACATTACCATCATCATCATCATCATCATCATCATCATCATCATCATCATCATCATCATCATCATCATCATCATCATCATCATCATCATCATCATCATCATCATCATCATCATCATCATCATCATCATCATCATCATCATCATCATCATCATCATTATCATCATCATCATCATCATCATTATTGTCATCATCATCATCACCAGCAGCAGCAGCAGGATTTATCCTTCTTCTTTTATGCTGTTTTTCTAATCATGGTCAATGCTTAAACAAGCTATCATCTCTATTACAATAAACCAAAACTCATTCTTGCTTGGCTTCTTATTCAACAAGTTGTATCTTTTTACTGTATCTGTCCTTATTTATTAAATACTGGCATAAATATACGCTAGAATTTAATAAATAATAAATTTAAGTATAAAATCATAATATATAAAGAACTATAAATTTTTTTCTAGCCCCGGCTAACAACCCATGCTAAATCTTATAATTTTGCCGGGGTCAGATTTGCAAAAAGTCTCATTTTTAGCTAGGGCCGGGGCCCCGGTTACTTACTAGACATAAACAAATAGACATACAATAGCTAGAATACGATAAATGTATGCAATTTATAATGCATCATAATATGATATTATCAGAGATGTAGATCTTGAGACTTAAATCTTGGTCCCTAGATGTCTCAAGACTCATATTTAACTGTCTTGGTCTTGAAACTTAGAGTCTTGGCCATGGCCGTTACTGTATTTACATACTACATATCTATTATCATATTATGAATCATAATATATGCATTTTATAATACATCATAACTTGTAATGCATTATAAAATGCACATATTTATCTTACTCTAGCTATTGCTAATAACATTGCTTATTTTGCATAACTTGCAATAGTATAGCAAGTATGTTAAGTGAATTGAAAAATATTAATATTACTATTATTACAGTTTTCATTTTTATTATTTATATTTAATTTTTTAAACAGTTCAAAAACTGTCTAATTAAAATGGTGAATTGAGTTTGAATTAACCAGAAAAGATATAAGCGTAATCTTTGGGATTTAACTTGTAACAATGTTTTAAGAACAACTAAAAAGAGAAGGGAAACTACGGTAATGTTTTAAAAATATTAGAAAGGGAAGTTAGTTAACGCCCAAGATTTTACTTCACAATTAAATAAAAGCATATAAAAGCAATGTTTATAAATAATACACTCTTATTTATTATAATACAAATATTTTTATTTGTTTATATTTATAACTAATGCCAAGTGCTCGCCTAAAGTTAAAATATGATTATTAATTTATGCACACACTTTTATATTTATTATGTTTTTACATTACCATACTTAATAAATTACATATTTATTATATTTATGATGTTTTAAATAGTAAAGAAAAAAATATAACAAACTTTTGAATGTAATAGTGTGTGCATAAGTCCTTTTATTTTAACTTTATCATTTTATTTAAATTACTGCATTATAAGCAGGCAAGTTTGACTGGTGATAGAAATAATGTTTTACATCAATTAGAAATAATGTTTTACAGCAACAAATATATTATTTCAAGTAATAATATATTTGTTGCTGCCTTGCTTTATATAAATATTACCAACATACAGGTAACATTTATATATGTTCATTAATCTTTTCATTTTAGCTTAATCACTTTATTTAAATAAGTACATTTTCAGCAGGTAGATTTTACTGGTAATAGAAATAATGTTTTTTATCTTTCAGATAGTTCAGGCGAAAAAGTAAGCATTTTTTAGATTACCATTTTTAAATAATATTTATGTTGCTGCCTATATAAATTTGTTGCTGCCTATATTAATTGTTGTTCTATATAAATTTTACCAACATACAGGTAACATTTATATACGTGAATTACTACATTGTCAGCAGGCAGGTTTGACTGGCATTATAAATGATGTTGTACATTATGCAGATAGCTCAGATGCAGAAGTAAGTTTTTTTTTTAATTACAATTTATAAGTAATACTATATCTGTTGCCGCCTTGTTCTATATAAATGTTACTAACATGCAGGTAATATTTATATATGTATTAATTTGTACATAAATCTTTTTATTTTAACTTTATCATTTTATTTAAATCACTACATTATAAGTTTTGAAAAAGTTTTGTGTTAATGCGTAATTATAAAGTAAATAATAATAGGTAATTATTATAGCTATAAAGAAATTAGTAAATAAAAAAAATTAATTAGTATGTATATATTAATTTCATGATGTATTGTCTAGATTAGTAAAATGGACAATGATAGTAGTGAAAACAATAATGAATATCAAAATGTGAGTGATAATTTGTTTGACGGTTACCTGGTTCTGCAATTACAATTAGCGGTACAATCGCATTTATAAAAGGTCTTGATATTTTTTTGGATTTAATATGATGATTTTTAATTTGTTGAAATTTGAAGTTACTAATTATTAAATTTATATAAACTATTTTTATCAAATTGTTTATATAAAATAATAAACATGTAAATTGTTATATTTTATTATAATTGTTATATATGTAAAAATTGCTTTTTTAATCTATTTAAATTATTTATCACTGTATGTATATCACTTATAGTATGATATTACTTGTAGATTTTGTTTTATTTTCAGTATTCTTTTACATACTCATGCATAAAATATTGTGGTGAAGTCAAATTTTAATGTTTTAGGTGCATTATAGCTATTATTTTTCAAAGATTTGTAGGATTCAAAAAAAATGATTAAATTTTATTTTGTTTATAAATTTCATTCCATAGATTAAAAGGACTTTATAATATTAGCGAGTTGCATGATAAAATTTGCTTTTTATGGTTTATATAACAATTGAAATAACATTAGATTTCAAAAAACTTAAAAACAAAACATGCTATATTACCATGGAAAAATCATGGAATTTCCATGGGTATTTGGAACACCTTTCCATTGAAATACCATGGTTTCTTCATGGAAAACCTATAGTTTTTTCATGGAAATAAGTTCCAAATATCCATGGATATTCCATGGTTTTTCCATAGATTTTTTCATAGATCCATGGAAATTTTCTATACTGGTACTATATGTGTTATGTGTATATACTAGACATAGAGTTTTATTAATGTGTAAATGCTATAAAATGATATATTAAGTGTATAGACATAGTTTTACATGTAACAAGTATTCTATGTATAACTGTTACATATAGAGTTTATTATAAAAAATTACTTAAAAACTAAATTTAAAGATTACTAGCTTTGTATAACTGAATAAAGCATATATGACAGGCTTGAATTTTTTGTGTTTTGAGATGCAATTGACTACAAAGAAAAATCAAAATTTTAAAAAGTGATTTGAACTTCAAATTACAAGAACTTGCAAAAAATTAATGGGTTTAGACCTTATTTTACCTTAACTCTAAATGCACCCCATTAGGTTATATCTCGCAAACAATTTTCAAAAAATTGTCATTTCTTGAACTAATCTTTCAAAAGCATTAATAGGACATAAACTGTTTGTTAATTTAGGGCTGAGGTTAAGGGGTGAGGTTTAGGGTTAAGGTTTAGGGCTGAGGTTTAGGGCTGAGGTTATAGAATAATTATATTAAAGCTTTTTGTGAAAACCTCTTTGTTTGACATTACATCACTTGTTAAAATTTCAAATTTTCTCTTTTTCTTTAAAGGTTATAAAACATTTTAAAAAAAAAATCCATTTCTAGATTTTTTTTTTGAAAAACTTGAATACCCTTTGATTGACGTATTCATATAAACTAGATTTTTTGTTTTAAAGCTTAAAGTCAGATCCATTCCATTCTCGTTTTGTATACTAACCAAAAGGAAAAAGTTGACATTGAAAGACCCAACCCAGATATGACAACAATATTCCAAGCAAGAACAAACAAAAGATTTATAAAAAAAGACAAAATTGGGAGTATGGAAATGGAGAGTACAATCAGTTAGTAGATGTCAACTATTTAATAGATTAAAAGTATGGTTTCCAGGTTTCTAGAAGAAGTCAGTCATGAAAGATTCAAGAGTCTATAACTTGCCTTTCATAGATAAAGGAATATTAAAATTCTTGGGATAATATTTAATAAACAAATTTAAATACAACAAACCTCACTATAAGCGTTCAAGCCGAGTTTTATATTTAGATAAACATTTATACATGAACTCATTAAGTACACTTCTATAAATAAGTTACTTACACATTCTGTAGATGAGTTTTTTAAATTATCATGTACTTGCTTTAAGCGGCTCAAAATAGTTTTGGTGAGAAGTGGACAATCACATCCACGAACAATATCTACCAAGTAACCATTCTAAACGAAACTACATAAATTTACATAACAATTTTTTAAATCTCACAATTTGATAAGCGCATTCATTATTTTAGTTTGTCAAATCAGATTTAAAGTATTGCGACATGTGGTCAAATACCATTGAAAACCTTTTTTACTGTTCTTAATAAAAAAAAAAAAATGAATTTTGAAGTCTCTGGAAAATTCTTGTTCTATTGTGGACAAGTTGATAAGATTTATGAGAGAAAAAAACTTCACTGATATATAGGATCCAGAACACAATGAAGGGTAATGCAGGTGACATTTATTAAATGGTAAATAAAATGAATCATTTTTTAGTTACTTTTAAACCAAAGTTTATCTATTTTTCATACAGGAAGCAGGAGGTACCAAAAAGTTATAACCCAAATACATACATACATACATATATATACATATATATATATATATATATATATATATATATATATATATATATATATATATATATATATATATATATATATATATATATATATATATATATATATTTATATGTATATATATACATATATATATACATATAAATATATATACATATATTTATAAATATACACATGTATATATATATACATATATATGTATATAAATATACATATATATATATATAAATATATATATATATATATATACATATATATATATATATATATACATATATATATATATATATATATATATATATATATATATATATATATATATATATATATATATATATATATATATATATATATATATATATATGCAGGGGTTATTCGAGAAAATTAATTTGGGCGACAGTATCCCCCTCCCGTCCCGGCAATATTTAGCCCAAGTATTGCCAAATGTAAGCGTTTTTTGCAAAAAAAAAAAAAAGTTGCTGTGAAAAAAAAAAAGGTTCTCAATTTTGAATTAGGACGGCACCCATATTGGCACCCAAATATTGTCAGCGTTGTCGAAAACGGTCTAGAATAGCCTCTGATGTGTATATAAGACAATATTTTCAAAGTTATCTTTACTTTGGTAAAATCTATAAAAAAAAAAAATTTTTGGAAAAAATAACTTGGGCGTGGCCCCCAGTGCTCTAGCCCCATGGACCCTCTGGTCGTCTGCCCAAATATATATACAGTATTGGCCATTAATAACATTCCATCATGTTATTGTAGTATGGATATAAGTTTGAAATTACATATTTTAAAAATTAAAAGAGATTTTTTCTTCAATTTTTTTTTTCTTCAAATAAATCAAATAATTACTATATAAATTTATTATAAAGTAATAATAAATTAAAAACTGAAATATTGAAATGAAAACAAGTGCTCATATGTATCCACATCAACAAAATTAACTAACTATAATAACAAAAAAAAATTATAATACACAAACAATGAAAAAAAAAAAAAAAATTAATATTTTGTTGACAATATTTTGCTGTTGATTAATATTTAGCTGGTCCAGATCTTTTATTTCAATTTTACCAAGATTGTGGTCTAACCAAGACCACAAATTCTCTATGCAATTGAGATCTGGACTATCGGCAGGCCAAGACATGACTTTAATGTTGTTTTCTTCAAACCATTGCTTGCAAATCTTAGCAGTATGACATGGAGCGTTATCTTGTTGGAAGATAATTCCCGTTTCCTTTCAGAAAATGTCAATAGAAGGCATCAAATAATTATCCAATGTGTCTAAATATCTTTGAGAATCAAGCCTGCCATCAAATAGTTTGAAGCAACCAACACCTTCATAGTTCATGCAGGCCCAGATACCTATACTGCCACTACCTTGTTTTTTTCTATACATAGAACAATCTGGGCTCATTCTTTCATGTGGCATTCTTCTCAGCATTACTCGGTTTTTTCTTGAATCAACCTCAATGTTCATTTCATCGCTGAAAAGAACGTTGTGCCATATGCTCTTAGACCAAATTTTAGGAGCTAAGCACCAGTTTTTCCTTGCTTTCTGATGTTTTTTTGATAGATAAGGTTTTTTGGAAGCAGCTCGCCACATGTAATTATGTTTTTGTAGTACTCTTCAAATTGTTTGAGCACTAGCAACAACACCAGAGGCTTCCTGCCATTTTCGACTGATATCAGTAGATGATAACTTTCTATTTTTTTTCACTATGCGAATAAGTGAACATTCATTTCTTTCATTTGAAATGCTGGGTCTTCCAGGACGTGGATTATTTTCAATTGTATTGTTTCATGATATCGGTTGATTATTCTGCTAACAGTTAGATGTGTTGTGTTTAAATGTTTTGCAATTTTTCTCATTGAGATGTTTTGTTCATTTATAGCTATGATTTTACATTTTGTCATATTATCAATAGTTTTTCCAGTCATTTTGATTTTTTTATTGCTGAAATGTTGTAGTTGCTAATTAAATGCTAAATTTTATATTTCATTTACACAAACTTTTTAAATATTTATAACAATTTAAAAAAAAAACTCTCTAACAATAATTATCAATTTGCAAATAACTTCAAAGTTTTACTCAAAGACAAACGCAATTTTGAAGGAATTTTGAAATAATAGAGTGGATAGTTAATTTTGGCCATTATAATTATTTTAGATTATGAGGTAAGTGTTAAAAAAACCCAGATGATTAGCACATCGATTGATACTATAATGAATATCTATATTTATTTAAAAGAAAATATGATACTCGTCAATTTACACTTTTTATATTTGAAATGAGTCAAACAATCATTGATTTATTATTAATCAAAGTTGAATAATATCAAAAAAAACATGGTGGATTGTTATTAATGGCCAATACTGTATATATATACGTAAAAAAAATTAATAAATTTTATTTATTAATTTTTTTAACATATATATATATATATATATATATATATATATATATATATATATATATATATATATATATATATAACCCTTATATGTTGTCCGAAAGTTTTTTCCATATTTTGTTGACAAAAAGTAAAAATTAAAATACAAGACCGGAATTATTTTTTTTTATTAATTGATAGACTGCCTGCCCCAACCAAACCCTCAGTCGATGTAGCAGCACTCCTATGCGGGTCAGGCTAAAAGATGGTAGATGTAGCAGCACTTCCTTGCGGGTCAGGCTATTTGTCAGTCGATGTAGCAGCACTGCCTTGCGAGTCAGGCTATTTGTCAGTCGATGAAGCAGCATTCCCTTGCGAGTCAGGCTATAAGATAGTTAATGTAGCAACACTCCGCACATGATTTACAGTAAAAAAAAATAAAAATAAAAACATTTATTAAAAAAATTAAAAATAAAAACATTTTATTAAAAAAAATAAAAATAAAAACATTTTTTATATTGTTAAAAACATTCAGAATGTTTTTAAAAACATTCTGGTCAATTAAATTTGCGTTTTTGTGGTTTTTTTAAAAAACGATTTATTTGTAATTAAATTAATGGTTTTTACTTTCGTCCAACACGCAAATGTTGGACGAAAGTCAAAAGTAATTAAAAGTGACGTATGTGTTGGCATAAGAATCACTTTTTTCCTTCCGCTCTTCCCAAAGACAACAAACTATAGATCTATATATATATATGTATATATATATATATATATATATATATATATATATATATATGTTAAAAAATATATTTTATATATATAATATATAATATAATATAATATATAATATACTAATACATAATCTGTTCTTTTAAGAACATTGAGCACTCTATTGTGTAGAATACTTTTTAAAGTTGTTTAAATATATATATATATATACATATATATATATATATATATATATATATATATATACATATATATATATATATATATATATATATATATATATATATATATAAATATATATATATATATATATATATATATGTTAAAAAATTATTTAAAAAATTTTGTTACAAAAAAATAATATAACAATTTACAAAATACTTTTTTTTTTTTTTTAAGGTTGTTGGTACTTTCAGCTACAAAATTTGATACAAATCAAAGACTATAAATCATAAAAATTTAATGACATTAAAAAGACTTGATAGATAACTTATTTAACAGTTTCAACAGTCAGTATATTAAGTTAAACTAATTCATTATTTATGCAACTTTGAGAAAATTGGTTATATTTTTATTTTATTTAGTTTTGACAAAGGTTTTTGATATATTTGACTTTATTTCTTAATACTTAGTCAAGCTAGAAAATAAAGTGCAATTTATTATCAAAAAATAATATTTGAGTTTTTAAACATAATTAAAGTGGAAAAAAGTAATAAAAACTAATTAAAAATAATAATGAATATAATTAATAAATCTAAATTATTTTATTGTAATCATTGGTAAAGTACAAAAGAAGTTAACAAAAATAATCACATCGCTTCTTTTACAAACGTATTGACCACATTTCATGCCTGCCTGAAATCATTTCCTTTACATTGCCTAATTGTCCAAGGCATAAATGAGTTTTTTTCAAGAATTTCCGTAATTCCGAAAATCCACATAAATATTCTTCCGAAAGTTTCCGAAAACTTTCTGGTGTTTTTTTTTTTGATTTGTGAAAAAATTAATAATTTTTCGAAAAAATTAATAATATTTTCACAAACCAGTAGCAAAAAACACTTGGAAATTTTCAAAAAAGTTAAAATAATTTTAAGTGAATTTTTGGATTTCTGGAAATTCTAAAAAAACACTCATCTATGCCAAGGTAAATATGAATTACTAGAGATTGTAAACATAATGGTTGTCTTTTTAAGTCTTTTTTAAAAAATTGTCTTAAAAAAACTTTAAAATTTAATTTAAAAAAATGTTTAAATGGTCTTCTAAAAATTTTTAAAATTTCATCAGAAAATAAGCTCTCAGGTTAACAATTTGTAGAATCCAACGCAAGCGATGACTGTATCAATGGGACAAGGGGGGAGCCAGGCCATGTAGTTATGGAGGGCCATTTTTAGATTTGTTGGATTTGGTGGTTCTAGACAGCCTATTAGAAAGGGGGGGGGGGTGATTTTCCAGATATAATAATTTGTAATTATTATACCTGACAGGCCTATAAATTGAAATTTGCACTATATAATTTTGCTAAAATTTCATGCTACTTTTAACCAAACAACCTAAATATATAAGAGGAGTTGCCCAGATAGATATTGCCCAAAATAAATCTGTCATCGCAATGTGGGTAATGAATACGACTTAATTCTTTATACTTAAACATCATTATTCAAAGCTTGTTATAACTTGACAATAAAATCTTGTTACACTAAAAAATAAAAAAAAACATTTCATAAAAAATAAAAATATTAATATAAATAAAAATCTAATAAATATAATAAATTATATTATAAATATATAATACAAATAAATTTATATATATATACAAAAAAACTTAAATAAATAACAATTAGTTTTCTTGCTTCCTTGTGTATCAATAAAAAATGTAAAGTTCAACAAAAATATTTGAAAAAACTAAACTTAAAAATTGTTCATACTTCTAGCATAAATATTAAATTATTTCCTTTAATACTGTCTCATAAAAGTCATAAATGAATTATAAATGAAAAAGAAAATTTGCCTGAAAAAATTACTTTATACTTGGACAAACAAGGTGTGTGACCACGCACCTTTCCTGGGAAAACCTATATACATATACATATACATATATATATATATATATATATATATATATATATATATATATATATATATATATATATATATATATATATCAGGGCTTGAATTAACGTAAAAAAATCTAACCGCGATTTTTTTGTTGCTCATAACCCCTTCTCCACTCCCGCCGGAGGGGAGGGGGCATTATTTATTTTAACTTATTTATAATAACATATATAATAAGTCTCATTTTTGCATAAGATGTCATAACATTTACGCTCAGCGGTTGTAAAGTAGTTTTAATTATAATTTACATAATTACTATTATTATATTGCATTAAATCTAACGGCTGTATTTTTGTAAAATCAATGAACTTGATATAATCTTCTTTTAATTATTTCATTTTCTATAAATTTTTAACAGCAAAAAAAATTATTTAAAACTCTAACAAAACAATCTATAAATTTGAAACAGTTATAAAAAAACTATTAGAAATGACAAAAACATTATCGTGATAAAATGTTAAAACTTATCATTTTCACGAAAACCCGCACAATCACAAACAAGAATGATAATTAAATTCTTATTAAGTAAGTTTTCTTATCTAAGTAACCTTATCAAATTCCCATGATATTTTTATATATTGCTTTTTCATTCAATGTATTTTTTAATAAAAGCTAGTGTTCACTTTTTTCATTCAATAAAATAAAGCGAAAGAAAAAATGTGTCTAAATAATAGAATCTTTTATGATCTAATACTTTTTTTGATTGCTAATAGAAAAAGTATTAGGTCGTAATTGTAAATATTTTAATTGTTTTGTAATCATTTCACTAGTTTAATGCTTAGAATATTAAATTTTCTTCCTCGCTTTCACTTTCTTCCAAATCCGATATTGTAACTGTCGCTAGATCAATGTCTGTTTTTCCTGACTTTCTTTTTCTTTTTTCCGGATAACGATGAAAATTTGCTGACAATCGTCTAACTTTATCATTATACCATTCGTCCAAAGCAGTATCAGGTTCAAATTTGTCAATCTCAGGACCTTCTTCACTTATCCAGTTCATTTTTTACGCGATTCATACATGAAAACATTCATTCTACTTTTGCATTTGTAAAAGGACAAATTAAAAATAGTTCAAAAATATCAAGAATATTTTGGCATTCTTTGACCAAATTTGATTTGGAAAAAACAATTTCCCAAATTTTCAAATAATACTCATTTTGATTGTTACTTATGATGGTAAACATGTATGCTTTTAAAATGATCCACTCATGAAGTATATTATTCAAATCACATCCTACACCAATTAAAAATTCAGAAAAAAATTCAACAACTTCACCAATAGCTTTATCACCAAAATTTCCATCATTCACATTTCAACGGCCAGTTATAAACGTCAAGTAAAGCTACCAAATGTATAAACAATGGTGATTTTTGGAGAGATTGAAAACGGCCTTCCATACATATGGTAATATTTCCAATAATTAGCTTGTACTGGTCAAGAACATGGCTATTAACTTCGGTATATTGAGAAAGTGCAATATTTTGATAACATTGCTTTGAATCAATTGTCTCAATATCTTTAGACAGTTTTTTATAATGGGTCATAATACTTGTATTATCAAGCAAATTGTCTAGCGAATTTTCTAGAAGAATTTGCAGCTTGGTCATTGTCCATGTAAATTCTTGAACTCTTCTTACAGCTAATACTGGATCATGAATATTGTTCTGAAAACTTAAACTCAGATGCCGAAGGGGAGATAAAACATCAAGATATATTGATAAATAAATAGGCACAGACGCATTTTTTCCATCGCTTTAAAAAACCCTTTAACTCTGCTCTCTTTGCTACCTGGGAGTCTGTTATAGCCAATGATTCAATATGTTTCATAAACACACCATAATTTTCTAAAGCAATTTTCATTGCTTTATACTTGTGATCAATCCACCGAGCTCCGCATGCTTTTGTTGGTTTCGAAACGCTATTACCCCAAGCTTCGGCTAATCCTTGTAGTTCTCGGTAGGGCTTTGGTGACTTTTGATACAAGTGATAAAGTTGTAAAAGTAGTTCGTCAACAGTTTTGAAGGCAGATAAATTTTCAAATGCATTTTTAAAGCAAGTTCAAGTCGATGGTTAAAACAGTGTACAACTTCCAGCCAAGGAGAAACTTCCTTTAGTAATGCGCCTAAACCAGTATAAGCTCCTAGATTAACGTTAGCTCCATCAAGATTTACACCCAATAGATGTTTATAAGAATTGTTAATACCAACTCTTGTAAAAGTGTCTGTTATACATTTTTTCAGGCCAACAGCATTAGAATTCTCTGCCGTTTCAATAGATTCTACTTTCGGACTTCCGTCTTTTAAATAAAGAATGTAAATCAATTCCTGTTCGGATACAGCTGAATCTGTGCTTCCATCACAGAGAACACAATAAAATCTACAATACTTAAACATTCAGTTAATTTGTTTTTAATTACGGTGCCAATGTAATCTGTAAATACTGCAGCTGCACAGTCAGTGCCATAAGAATTTCCTAAATTTGTAACCTTATTCTTCTTTTCTAATGCAATCAAATAAGGATAATCTGTGAATGGACGCTCTCGTTTTGCCAAGTAATACGCAATATTAAACTTTTTCCGTAACGAGTCAGCCTCTTTTACGGCCATTTTACGTAAACCACCCCAGATTGGAGTATTATGAATAACATGGTTAGATAATGAAACTGAACCTTATGTTGTTTGTTGATGAATTCGCGTAACCTCTTTATGTTGCGCACTGCTTAAGTGCGATGCCAGTGAATCTTTTTTTATTGATATTGTTCTTGGTTTGATCCAGGTCATGGAAAACAATTTTGCTTGACTTATCCGTTTTTCAAATTGTTTACATAAACTGCATCTTAATCTTATAACTTCATTTCCATTTAAATCATATTCTAACTCGCAATTAAAATGTTTTTCCCACTTTTTAACTGCAGATAATCTGCATCTGTGGTCCTTATTTACATCCATTTATTGCTATTAATTTAAAATTAGCAAGTGTACTAACAAACTTTTTTTTTATTAACTATTTAGAGTCTATATTGCCTTCCACTATTCACAAAATAAACTTATAAAAATATTATTAAATTTGTTCATAATGAATGAGCTAAATCGGAATAGAGCCCTTAAGAATTAAAAAGTCACTTTCCCAATTCTTGAGAAAGTGACTTTTTAATCAATTAACTTTTATTAATTTTTTTCAATCAAAATCTTTTATTTCTTGATTCGAATAGGTGTTAAATTGTTTTTTTTTTATAAATTTTTCCTTCCTTAAACAATCGGTCTTTTTCCTGCATTTGAACATTTTTGCTAATTGATTTTCTAAATCTTTTATTTTTCTTTCTTTTAGTTTATGCTCCACTTTAAAAAAAAAAAAATTATCGTTACAGAAGTCACTGCAGTTTTATACTGTAAAAGAACACTAAATATTCGCGAATAGAGTATCAATCTTCTAAAATAAAAAAAGAATAATCACAAAAAAAAAGAAAGATCGCGAAAAAACGAATTTTAAGAAAAAACTAATTGCTAAGGTGCGAAAAGTATTTGCGATTCGTGATCGCAATACGCTTAATTCGAGCCCTGTATATATATATATATAAAATACCCCTCAGAATTAGGGTTGGCATTCGGCAATGCCAAATTAAAAGAAACATAATATTCATATTTATTATTATTAAAAGAAAAATAATATTGATATAATATTGATAAAAGAAAAATAATATTCATATTTATTATTATTACTAAAAGAAAAATAATATTCATATAACTTTTAAGAATACCTCATAAAACAGAAATGTCGGTTGAGATTTTCCTCTATATTCAATTAGAGCTTCAATTTCATCACTTTGAGCCTAAAGTAAAGGTTTATGTTACTTATTAGCTACTTAAAATATTTTTTTAGGAGTAAAAGAATCATAACAAATTTAATAAAACATTCTTAAAATAACTTTATTTTTTTGTTTATATTTCAGTTATATTTCTTACTGTACATTGCCTGCGGTAGAGGTAATCACACAAAACTAAAAAAAATTATAGTAAACAAAAACATGCTTGTAAAATATTATTTGGGGTAAAAAATAACGCATATTGTGAACCTCTCTTATGTGAGCTCAGAGCTTTAAATATTTATAACTTAATATTCAACAAGTGATACTTTTTACGTTTAAAGTAAATCTCCAGTAACATTTCAACCTTACATTCATGAAGTTTCTCATAAAAATCCTAGTAAATTTCTCAGTTAGTAAAGTTTCTCATAAAAATCCTAGTAAATAACTTTATGACTCTCTTAAGTTCCCCTCCCATCTAAAATTAAGTTGGTACCAAAATGATTATTGTAGGATAGCTGAGATCGGACCCATAAAAATACGGGTCTTTGTAAGTCTATTCCAAACCGAACTTTTTTATACTTTCCTTACATAACCTTTTTTATACTTTCCTTACATAACCGAACTTTTTTATATTTTCCTTACATAACCTAGCTTTCCAGATCCCTAAAATACAGGTCTTTACCAAACCTGCCATTTCTATACATAACTATTCCACACCGATTACTTCTATACCTATTCCTTATCTACTTCAATGTTTTTTAGTAAAATAATTTTGTTTTGAAAAAAAACTTATGAAAAAAAGAGCAAGAAAATTAACAAGCACACCTTTTCCGCATATTTAGAGCTTATAAGAGACTTTTGTCTTCATTAGAATATATCCCATAAAAATATATTCCATATATCTTTAATAAAAGTTTTTTTAAAAAACTTAAAGAAAATCATATTTCTAGTTTGTTTTTATAGTTTTTTGCCACAAAGTGATGTCACATACGCAAAAAAATTGTGACTTCAACAATTTACAAAAAAGGCTCGTCTATCATTTTTAAAGGTCTAAGAAGCAGATGACATAATTTTAGCAATCAGAAATTATTAAGAGAGGGGCAAATCTTTTTTTTTTTTTTTAAATTTTTTTTTAAATTCATTTATTTAACCATAAAAATATGAAAATTTACAATAATATTTATAAACTCACATAAATAAGGTTAGGTGTCACTCATATAGTTCAAAACAAGTCAATGGAGTGACACCTGAAAAAAAACAAGAAAAAACAAATAAAACACAGAAAGAATTATAAATGAGAAAAAAATAAAAATAAAATTTAAAAAAAAAAAGAAAAAAAGAAAGAAAAATAAAGCACTAATAAATAAAGATGATATTAATAATTGCAATAATAATATTAATAATAATGTGAATAAAAAAACAAACAGTAACTATATCATGATAACTTTAATAAAAATTATAACTAATGGTAAAAATAATTATAGAAAAGTTTATAACTACGACAGAAATTAATAAATAAACATAACAATTGCAAAAATTAGGGCAATAACCATTAAAACTATTACTACAATTGAATCACCATCACTATCATCATAAACAATATTAATAAGATTTGAAAAAAAAAGATAAATCAATGATAATAGGAATATTAGTAGAGTTAAAAAAGACAGTATAAAATAAAAGTAATAATAGTTTTATAAATACAGTAATATAAAAAAAGCAATAGTAATAAAAGATAAAACTAATATTCATTAAATATATACTCAAATATAAATTTCTTAATTTGGTTTCGATTGAGAAGAAGAATGTTAGTAATAAAAGGGTATTTAATTAAAATCTTTTTTTTTTATAAATGGTATTATTTGGTTCCAGTGAGAAATACATTGATTTTTAATAGAGAGCTTGCCATATTTGATAGTGCTGAAAAAGAAAGTGTGCAAGTTAAAATTTTCAGTATTTTGAGTGTAATATTTGTGTGTGTCACTTGTTTTAATAAAAAAATTATTGAACGAATTTGGTAGCTTATTTTGAAGAAAATCAATCACAAAGAGACAATCATAAAGCTTTACAAGATCTTGAAATTTTAGAATTTTTAATTCAGAAAACCTATTTTCGATATTAGATTGTAAGGGAGAAAATGTCATAATTCTTAAAGAAGTGCGTTGTAAACTGTTTATACGATGTAATAGAAAACTGCCTTTTTTACTCCAAGCAGTGCAACAATAACTTAGATGTGAGAAGAACAAGGAATAGTAAATTAATATTAAAACATGTTGGCGAACATAGTGTCATATTAATGACAGCATACTATTGGCACGTGAGAGTTTTTTATTTAATTGAATTAGTTGATAGTACCACGATAGGTTTTTGTCAAGAAATATCCCGAGGTATTTTATATATTTAGATGGGAAAAGTCTTTTACCATTAATTCTAATTTTACATTATTACTATCAACCTTTTTTTTGGAGGGTTAAAAATAATAAATTCAGTTTTATTGATATTTAGGAAAAGACGGTTACTATTTAACCAATGACACGAATGATGGAGATCTGAATTAACTTTTTTACAAAGCTCCGCGAGTGATTTATTTATGCATAGAAGATTAGTGTCGTCAGCGAAATGATGAACAATCGAATTATTTATAGAGTGAGGCAGATCGTTAACATATATTTAAAAAAGTAAAGGTCCTAGAACAGATCCCTGTGGTACACCATACTTAATAACTTTACATGTCGATTGAAATCCATTAATCGAGACAAACTGATTGTGATTGTTAATATAGGATGAAAACCAATCATTAGCGATACCCCGTATACCATAGTGATACAATTTTTCAGTTAAAATCTTATGGTCAACTGTATCAAATGCTTTTTGGAGATCAATAAAGACGTCACAGGCAAAAGAACCACTATCATGATTACTTTATCCCAGTTGATTTTCAAGTAATCATTCCTGAACTCTTCACTATTTAATTTTTTGAAGTTTCGAAGAATAATATTGCTTTTTTGAGAATTAATAATTCTTTTTTTAAAAGATGAATAAATTAGAAACTGTGGCAAATGATCCAATATTCTAATAGTTAGATTGCTGGAAAAAATATCTTTAGAAGTTGAATTAGAAAATATAATATCAATTAAAGTACTTGAGTGATTCTTGTTGGTAAAGATAAAAAAGGAAGAAAGTTATTTGAAGCAATGGTGTTCAAATACTCCAAGATTGAATTATCAGAGCTTGCTTTTATAAGATCGATATTAAAATCACCCATTATAAAGATAGTTTTATTTTTTTCAACAGCAAGTTTTTCAAATAGAATAGCTAGATATGAAACAATAAATTCATTAATATCCATGTTAGGATGGCGATAAACACAGCCTACTATGATATTAGACTTTTTAGGGAAAATGATTTCAACAAAAACAGACTCTAAGAATTGGGGTTTATACATAAGTAAATCATTTCTAGATTTATAAACTAGTTTATTAGAAATGTAAAGTAGAGCACCTCCAAATGAAGTTTTTGTTGGAGTATGTTCATAAACATATCCAGTAAAATTAATTGGAGTTGTTGGTATTAAATCAGATTTCAGCTTAGTTTCTTTAATTCGATTATACTAAATTCATAATTTATTAGAGATAAAAGTAATGTTAATTTGTCAAAATGTTTAACTAATGAAGCGATATTTAAATGAAATAGAAAAAAGCAATTAATATTGATGTTTGAAGAGTTAAATTTTTCAATATTAATGTATTTACAATTGATTGGATTCTCAACTATGTTCGTATCATCATCATCATTGTTATTTTGCTGATAAGTAAAGTAATTATTAAGTTGATTAAAAGTATCAGATTCTTGGGAGCAAGGAAAGAGGGAAAGATCATTTGGCAGATCATTGAAATGTAATATATTGTCAATTGAAGTTTGAAGACGAAGTTCATTATCCGATATAGAACTAAAAGGGAAAATACTGTTGCAACATGTAATACAGAGCCAATAATTCATGGAACAGTTTTTTAATAAACTAAAATCATTATTATTTAAAAAACTACATTTCTCGTGGATTGAACTTAGGCAGTGATTGCATTGAAATGAATGATGATTAGCACGAATAATTTTATCACAAGTTTTGCAGAGTTTAGACATAATAAGTAGAAATTTGTTTAGAAATAAAGATATTGATATTAGTAAGATTATTACAACAGAAACAATATAACAATAGTTGTAACTATACGATAATATAACAATGATGAAGTTTATGATAAAAATATTAACAATATAATAATAATAATAACAGATAATAATAACAATAATAATAATAACAATAAACAAAAAAATAGCAATAATAATAAAAATAGTGACAGTAATAACAAAAGTAGTAGTAGTAATGTATGATTAAAATATAAATACTATAAATATGACTAACGCCTAATAATAAAATATACAATTATATAGCTAATAATAATGTAATCAATAGTATAATATAATAGATATGTAAAAAAGAAAATAAATTGAAAGAGCTAAAAAAAAAAAAGTTATTACAATTTCAAATATAACCGTAAATTTTTAAACTTCTTTAATTATTATTCATCTAACTTGACTCGCTGATGGATGGCAAATAATTAAAAGTTCTTTTTCTAAATTCGAATTTCGTTGTTGATTTTTCTTTTTTTCTTTTTTATCTGTAAGCAGGTATGATCCACTGCATTCAATATAAACACTTTATTTAACTGGTTACTTATTAATTGAATAATTTATAACGTAAGTAATTTTTTAAACAAGGGATTAACTTTTTGACTTTTATATATAATTTGCAAATGTTTTTATCTTCTTAATAAGTTTTATTCTTTTTATACAAATAATTTCTTTCTACTTTTCTTTTCTTTTTTTTTTTCTTCCTATCAATGGTTAGATAGACACACCCGCCATTTGCGAACACCTTGCAGTTACTTGTATTGTTTTTAAGACTATTTAGAGCAGATCTCAACTCTTTAATATATCGTTTGAATTCATCCTTTATACCTTTCAAAGTATATGAAGTAGAACTTGATGGGTTTTTTAGCTTTGTTAGTGACGATATCAAAAAACAAGTTTTTAGTATTATAGAAGCTGTTAATATATTTTACACTGTTATATAAATCTAAAATTGAAGTTTTAAATTTTCCACTTGGATGAGACAATGCTTTGCGTTTTTCAATCTTGTCAATTTTTTAAATATAATAACATACATGCAAAAAATCAAAACAAAACAGCTCTGCAAAAAAGACTTGTAACTATAAGAAAAGTTTACTTATACTATATTCAATCCTGAATAAAACATTACATAAGTGGATTTTTAACATTTTATAAACAATATACATAAACAAATAACATATTTGTTTATATATATTGTTTATTTAGGGATGGTTAAGCGCCAAACCTGCCTATACAATAAATTTAAAAAAAAATTAGTTTTTAGAAATTATTTTTATATTAAAAAATGATTTATATAATGTTTCTTTGCAAACACCAATACAGTATACTTAAAATACTGAACTGCAAATTATCTCATTTTAACATATTTGTTGTATCATCCATACTGCAGCCGTTTTTCAAAACGTCTTAAGGTAAAAAAAAATTAATTTAGACTTTTTTACAAAATAAGCTAGTTTAGAATGTCTACAAACATTATTGAATACATATTTTCAAAGAGTTGTGAAAAAATTCATAAAACTTATTCATTTTAAAAAATGTTTTACAAGGAGTTTCTCCTAATAATTTTTTTTTAATTGCATTTTTCTTGAAATACGTAATAAGCATATTAAGGCATTTTGAAAAACCGCTGCAGCATATATTTATAATAAAAAAATTAATGTAGCAAAAAAAGCTTTTAATTGACAAAAGAAAGTTTAAAACTTTTTCTAGCTACGGGCTTTTTTTCTTTTTGGTCCACAGCAGCACCTTCTGGAGTAGCAGGACTGTCTTATTAAGTTTTTTCTTTATCAGACAAGTTCTGTGTCAAACACACTCGAATGAGCACTAACACTACTACTAACACTGTTAAGTTCGGCAATAAATAGAGATCTTTTGTTCAGAAATTTTTTTTATTATTTATGAAAAACTGGACTCTATCTTAAACTGCACTTTGGAAAATATTAAGACTCTAAGTTTTAATAAATTCAGGGTTTAAACAGGGTTTATTAAATATGGAATTTGAATTATCAGATTTCAAATAAGTTTTTTGAAAATAATTCAAAAGGTTTGTATTAAATAAATTACAGAAAATGGTTATTACATTTTTTTAACCTTTGTTACTAACTTTTTTTTGTTTTTTTTTGTTGATATATCAGGCAACTAAAAAAGTTTGTGCGGTTTTGCAGATCCATAAATTAAATACACATAAAAACAGTTTTAATAAAGTTTATCCTTCAGCAAGAATAACTTTCTCCCATCGCGAAACAAGCTGGTATATTCCATTTTTATAAAAGTCTTGAGTTTGGTAGCTAAAAAATTTAATTAACTCATTTTCGAGATCTTCTCTATTTCAAAACTGTTGATTCCTCATATGATTATCCAGGGCCAAAAACAGGTGATAGTCGCTTGGCGCAAGGTCTGGTGAATACGGAGGGTGAGGTAGAATCTCCCATTGTAAACATGCGAGAGTTTCCTGCGTGATTTTTTCGGTGTGCGGTCTGGCCTGTCCTGGTGGAATACAACACCTTTTCTGTTTGCCAAAGCTACTTGTTTTTGGTGAAGAGCAACCAAAACTCTGTCCAATTGGGCTGAGTATATTTCAGCAGTAATGGTTTGTCTGCTGGGTAGCAACTCATAGTGAACGATACCTGCTGTAGTCCACCATACATACAGTAAAACCTTTTGTTGGTGAATGCTTGGTTTAGGAGTCATCGGTACTGGATCCTTACTGGCTAGCCAATGATATGTTTGTTTTTTGTTGCAGTACATAATCCATTTTTCGTCGCACGTCAACATCTGGTATAAATATGGCACTATATTGTGGTGGGAAAGCAACGACGAACTAATGGTTTAGCGCTGTAGCTTGTTTGTTTCACTCAACTCATAAGTTACCCATTTGCTCAACTTCCAACGTTTTCCAAGTTGGTGCAAATGTAAACGAATAGTTTCATCACTCACATTAAATCTTAAGGCAAGGTCCTGACATGTTTGACTGGAGTCCTGCTTGATTGCCAGCTTGATATCCTCATTGTTTACAATTGATAGTCTTCCAGATCTTGGTTCATCTTCAAGGTTTTCATTTCCAGAAGAAAATTTTATTTTCCAGGGGAAAATAAAATTAATTTACAGTAAAGATTAGTGAGGGAAAAATCTTTATTCTATAAAATTAAATACTTAAGTGTTAAAATTTTGACAAGCAATATTAACGGTTTATAGCTATATAACGGTTTATAGTTATAGAATATTATTTATTTATTTTAAAACATCCTTACTTCCAACAAGGTTGCAAGCAACCACTATTAGAGTTAGAAGTTACAGGAAGAGAAAAGTTTAAGTTTGTACAGTAAGATTATCAGAAAACTTAAAAGATTGCAAATTATATAAATCAGGAAAACAAGATAAAGGAAGCAAATTGCAAAGAACTGATTTTGGAGAAAACAACTAGAGAAATAATTTTTTTTTTTAGATTTAGAAACAATCACAGGTAAAAGGATGAGACTTAAATGACCCGAAAATTAATTTTAGTAGATGGCACAAGAGTTGCTAGCTCTTTAGAGCAGCGCTCGTCATAGTATTTATAGAAAAAAGAAAGAGCAACATTACGACAATGTGACAATGGTTGAAGGTTGGCTGCAGATGCATTTTTGTACAATGCATTTTTGCACCTTGTCTTAAAGAGAAAGGGCATCATTCGAAAGTCCGCTCTGGATATGTCAACAGTATTCCATACAAGGGTCAGATTTGAGATTTATAGAGATAAAGAATAGAATCTGGAGTAAGAAAGTGGTAAGAAGGATAAAGAGATGCAACCTTAGCAGATGCTAATTTTGAAATGGCTTTGATATATGGTTTCCAAGAAAGCTCGGAAGTAAGAGTTAATCCTATTTAAAGTGGTATGTCACTTAGTACACCTATAAAATAGTTATTTGTATATAGTTGGTGTTTCTTTAAGTTAATAAATTTATATATATATAAATTTAATTTATGCATTTGAAAAATATAATTTTTTTTTTAAATTGATAATTTAAAACAAAACTTCTGTTACTTGGTAGATAGTAAAAAAAAATTTTTTTGGCATATTGTAAAGCAGATTTGAAAGAATTTTTATAAAATAGAATTTTAAAATTATTTATATCAAAAATTTCTTTCTATGCCACCTGGTTTTGTGAAATTGTGAAAGATATCAGTGAAACTTAACCTTTCTGTCACCTGGTCTTATTATAAATTAAAAAATGCATCAGCAAAAGTTAACCATTTTATGTCCCCTTGGCCTTATTTTGAATTATGAAAGACATAAGTAAAAATTAACATATAAAAGTCAAACAAGGATTTTGGGATAAATGATTTATACACAACAGAAAAGCACAATCAAAAAATTTCATCAGTGCAGCATCCCAGAAAAATCACTAAAATGTTGCAATTTATAAATATAAACTAAAATAGACATAAAACCATCGTACAACATAAAAACATCTTTTTTAATTTTCAATTTGAATGTAATCTTTTTTCATTGATCTGTGTTTTTTGCAATGTTTCTACATTGGCTACACTTTTATGTTTGATCTGCCCCAAATTTAAATATAATATTAAAAAATTTGAAATTATCTTTAAAAACATTAAAATGTCACAAATAATTGTAGCCGCAATAATCTACTGTTACTATTTCAATAAAGAGATAAGATTTATTGTACAGAAATCATTAATATGTTGTATTGAACTCATTGTTTAGGTTATGATAGGATTTTTCACAATTTCAGCACATTAGCTACTTTTTTGATAAAAATGATGACTAATAACCCAAAAAAGTAAAAAATGCCTTTAATCTATTTACAATATTATAGAGGTGCAAGACAGCTAACTTAATTGCAACTTTAAAGGTTGGCTTTCTGAACTTTAGATTTTTGGGACACTTTCACTATATTACTAAGTTCAGATTCTTATAAGGATTATTAAAAAATTAATCTAATTATTAGTTAAAGCACAATTTTAGTAAAAGTACTTGAAGACAACTAGGGATAGACTCTGTTGCTAGGGATATAAATTTTGAACCAGTGCAGTTGAGTTGCTTTTAATATAATAAATCTTATATAAATAAAAAGAGCTTTAAATTTGACACAATACAAAAAAATTTAATTTTTATGTCATAAGTTTAATTTTTCTACTTATACCGACTACCTTAATATTCCAATTTAAACATTCAAAATAAACTTACTGTTGCAAAAATAAGGAGATCATCGCTGCAATCAATTTTAATTCTTTTCAAAATGTTGACAATTGCTTTACATGGACCACACCAAGCTGCATAAACATCAACAACTATAACAAATATAGATAAAAAACAAAAATTAAAAATAGCATAAAATATAAAAATACAAGATATAGGTTAGAAACAATTTTAGACTAAATGACACTTTTTCAAGGATGTTATTGTAACTATCTTTAATGAAATAACATCCTTGAAATAGACCAATGAACCAATCAAAGTTGATTGTTAGTACTAACCTGTCAAGTAAACTTAAGTACGAACTCTCTCAAAATAAGGGAGGGGGGGGGGTTCAAAATTTATTTGGTTATAATTTTTAAACGCTAAGAGATTATTCTATGATATTTTAAAGTTATCAATGAATATGAATTTAGTTAGGAATAGTTAAACTACATTTTATTAACTTGTTGCTCTTATGTTAGGGGGAGGTGTAGCTAAAATTTTAGAGCTTTTTTGTTCTGGGCTTCAACCATCACGATTTTTTGCAAAGCGTTTTTATTTGACATAAGAATACACATATAAATGTTTAGAGTTTGCTCTATGTCTGGAAGTTTGCTTTTCAAACGTCCAAAAATGCTGCATTTTAAAATATGAAACTTATAAATTATCTTAGAAATTGAAGCAAAAACTTAGAAATCTCCTAAGCTTAATAAACTGCATATTTTATTCTCTATGCTTTACCTCGCAACAAACAACATCTCAACAACATCATTGATAAAAAAGTTAAAGCAACAATCTACAACTGCAAAAATGTAATAATTTTTTATTTATTCTATATTTAATAATACAAGATGTTGTCTTGAGATAATGTTCTCTTGTTTTCAGATTTTCTTAAAACATAAAGAAATACAAAAATGTTATAATTCAAAGTTAAAAAAATTATTGCATAAACAATTTATTTACCCTTGCCCCAAAATAAATGGTTACAAAATCTCCTTTACCATCACTCCACACAATGCAGTATATATTTTTGAAACATTAAATAAAAGAAACTTTATTTATATTTAGAAATTAAATCATACCAGCTAAACCAGGTTTTTTCATTAGATTTTTCCATTCCTCTGATGATTTTACTTCAATCTGAAAATATAATTTTTAATTTTTAAAACATTGTTGCAATATTAATACTTCATGAATATATAGAAATATGATATATAATAGTATATAAGGAATACAAAAAGTAGTATGAAACAAATTTAAAAAAAAAAAAAAATTTCTTTTTTTTAAACAATGGTCCTGTAATGAATATTTGTACAGCACTTTTATTGTGGCAGAAGCATTATCAAATTAAAATAATAACCATAAAACCTAAATCAATAATTATTTAAATTTACTGATAAATAAAATTTATTCAAAATCTAGTTCTATATACCTGCAAACTTTCGTCCCTATTTTTTTTTGCCATCTATATTTATTCACTGGTATATTGTAAACTTTAAACGCACACCTTTTATTTTCAATTTTATTTACTTAATCATAATGTAAATATAAAAGCACACACTAAAAGGTGTGCATTATTTAATGTAAATCCTATTAACAAAGTTTAAAACACATAGTAAACATTACATTATGCAACATTGCTATCCTTAACTAAGCAATAAAAATTAGAAAATACTCCATCTTTAAAACTTTTTAGCGGGTAAACATATTTTGAAGAATTCAACAAGAATTTTCTAAAAAATATATATAACTTTTCAAATTTTAAATTTCAATTTAAAACTAAATTTAAAAAAGAAAACATAGAGTTTGGGCAACCTAATCGACTACTTCAAGATATACATTACCTTAACAGGGGCCTCCATGTGCAATGCCATTGTATGTCAATGCAATCATAGCAATTTTTATTATTTTTTTAAAGTTATCTTTTTTCAAATGAGAAATCTTTTACTGCAATCATATCACACCTGATTGGAATACTTTTTAAAACTCTATTATATCCATTTAGTAATAGCCCTTAACATTTTTTTATAACAGAGCTTTTTTTATGCTTTATTAGTATTTCCAACTTATATGAGAAGTTAGCCATTCTCACAAATGCTAACCTTTATTCTTAATTCAAAATTAAATGAAAGTTTTAGTAGTTAAGAATTTCGGTGTTTAAAACTTGCTTAAGTAGTTAAGAATTAAACTAGTCATTTCGAAAAGGACAAAACTTTTTAAAATCAACAAAAATATGATTTTTATTAAAATAATGCCTACGCTGCTAAAGAAATTAAATATAGGAGTAGATAAATGAAGAATGTATATAACTTATGTAAGTTTTATTTTTTTTTTTAAAAAAAAAAGCTTAAATCATACAAAAATATAATTTAAATTTATAAACTAACTGGTCAAAGTTTTGTCCTTTTCGAAATGATAAGTTTAATTATAATTTTTAGAGTAGCACAAATAAAGAAGACAAACATTTCCTAACTTTGCTTTATGTAAAGGTTGCAAAAAAACTCATCATATTATTACTTAAGAATTATTATTTTATTACCTTTATTACATTGTCCTAATTAATTATATTTTTACTTTTTTTATTTTTTATTTTATAAATCTTTATTTAAAATTGATTAGCATTACAAGTAATGAATTGTACAATTTTATCTGTCCTTTAATATTAATAGTTTGCTAAGAATACAGGGGAGGAACATATTATTTATGTGTTGAAAAGGCAGTAGAGCTTCCAATATTGCTTGGGAGGTAGAGGTTACTGATGCCATCACGAAGGATACGGAGGTATTTTTAAATAAAAGTTTTTTGTTAAGTAGTAGCTTTTGCGGTGTTAAGAGCATACGGGAATCTAATAGGGATTCTGATGTTGGTTTAAGTAATTTGGTGGTTATAGGATGGCATGGGTCAGCAAGGATCCTTCTGAGTATATTGCTTGAATTGGTTACATCAATTGGATTTCATTTTACAAATGTTGGATTTCTCTTTTTGCAGCAGCACTGCACGAAGTGAGAATAGGAGCACTATATATCAAGTGGCTAATAGCGTAAGATCGATAGACCTGTAAAAGGTTTGGCTGAGTGTGTCCAATTTGCTTAAGATGCTTGAGCAGATATGGTACTGATTTTATATTGTTGTGAACTTTTGTCCATTGTTCATCGCAAAACCTAATGTGCTTCGCATCATTAATTTAAAATGTATTGGATGTTTTTTTGCTATAAAATTGTTCTTAAAAATAAAAATTGAATAAAGTTTTCGCATAAAGCTTAAAAAATCTAGTTTTTTAAAACTCCCTAATTTTAAATTTGTAAAATTTAGAATCTAAAAAGTTTCAACGATGAAGTTTTTACATAAATGTTATTTAAATTCTTTTTTTATATATGTATATATTTTTAATTTCGCTTAGTATGTTCAAGTTGCAAATGTTAATGTAAATAAAAGTCTTTATTTACATAAATGTAAATAAGAGTCTTTATTTACATAAATGTAAATAAAAGTCTTTATTTACATAAGAAACAGTTCAAAAAACCTTATGGTTTTGCAGTTAAAGAATTATTTAGAATTTAAAGAAATAATTTTTCTTAGTAATAACTCATAAAAGTATTGTGAACAGTTATTATTCTTCAAAATTATTTATAGCGACTAAATAAATTAATGATCTTTTTTCTTAGAAAAAAAAGTTTAATTTTATCAAAGAATCGCACGGTTTCTTTTTGAGAAATATCAAGAAAATAAAATGCGCCAAAGCATTTGTACTCGATAAAAAATTACCATATAAAATTGAGATTTTTTATATAATATTTATTAGTAGGGCTACCGTATCCTTATTTTTACGGAGGAGAGCCCAGCGCTAAACTAATTAAAATAAAAACTTTTATCGCGTTCTCCAGCGAAAAGATCAGGACAATGTCAGCCCTATTTGTTAAGTTTGTAATATACAAATTGTAAATAGATCATAAATAGTATTAATGATATATTTCAAATGATAGATTTTATATATCTAACTATGATATATTTCAAAGGTTTGAAATATATCATAAATAGATATATAAAATATAATGTTATATAAAATATATAGGACCTACTTGAAAAGCTGCGGGTTGTTTTACTCCAATGCGAGCAGTCATATTTTGCGTTTAATAAACCCACTCACATAATTCGAATCCGAATTTTTTGGAAGTTCGAAAAATTTATTTTCATTAGTTTAGTGTTTTTTTAAGCTCAATGATATCTCTGCAAGGAATACAAAATTGTAAAAATGAAAATGTACAACGTAAAAATTAGGAACAATAAAAAAAAAAGGGTGCAGTTTTTTTACTTTTACCAAATATCGTTTTTCTTTATTTACCAAAAATGATAGATTAAAACGTTTTTTCAAAATTTTAATATTATATATTTTTATATCGTGTAATATACCCCATAATAATTCAACTCCCGTTTCGTAAAAAGTGAGTTGGTTAATTAATAAGGCTAATGATGGTGGATATAATAACAGTAATATATGCCATAGCGTTCCAAAATAAATAAATTATATATATATATACATATAATTAAATTATATATATATATATATATATATATAAACAATGCATTTTTTAACATAATAACAACCATGTATATTATGTTAAAAAATGCATCGTAACATTAAAAATAAAAAACATAAAAGCTCCTAAAACCTAGCGTTGAAAATCGTATCGTATATCCATATACGATACGATTTTCAAAGCTACTCAACAGGACTGTAAATAAGCGTCAAAACACGTTTTTTCTAACAACTTTAAAACCATACTATTGTATGATAAAATCATTTTTTAAATAGTTAAAAAAAGGAGTTATGGAGTTTAGTATGTCTTTTCATGACTTTTTTGCTTTTTCTTTTTTTTTTTCTTTCTTCCTCTTTCTCGCGGAATTGCCCATAATTGGAGTTTGCTCCACGTCTGGAACTTAGCTATCTCAAACACCAAAAAATCCTGGATCGGTCATTGAACTACACATAAATTTACCTTTAAAGTTATGAAATAAAAAATTTAGAATACAATTAAATCAAAAATTTTTTAACGTTTTGACAACCGCTATTTATCAATAACTTTTTTATTGTAAAATTGTAAACTTCTATAAACAAAAAAAAAAACGGGGACTGTTTTATTAATTTTTTTCTGTATTAAGTTTCTATTAAGTTTTTATTAAAAATTATTTTTCAGATCATCTGTAGCTTAATAAAACACTCGCCCCGTGATTTAATTTTGAAGAAAATAAAAGTTGGAATATAAAATATTTTTTCCTAAAATAAATATAGTTTTCTCTTTGGGTGTTAAAGGCTCAGACTTAACTAATTACTTAAGCATAAATTAAGTATAAGGGCAATAAATTTCGTTTGGTATTTTGAAGTTTTTAGAAATTTTGATGTTTTTAGAAAATTCTCTCACTTCCGCTGGCTATAGTATAATATAATATAATATAATATAATATAATATAATATAATATAATATAATATAATATAATATAATATAATATAATATAATATAATATAATATAATATAATATAATATAATATATATATATATATATATATATATATATATATATATATATATATTAGGGTGTCCAAAAAATATGAAGTTTTAAAATATTGATATCTCACCCTATTTTAGCCCATTTGGACAATGTTTAGAGGTCCCCCAAGGGGTCGAAAGTTTCCGAATTTGGTGTTTGATCATTCGCTACCAACTTTTGATACAGTGTTATACGATATGATTATAAATGTTTTATGATTTGTTTATACAAATGAAACAAAATATATAATTCTAAAAAAATATATAAATCTACAATGCCTTTTATTTTTTAATTTCAAAAATTGGGTCAAAAAAATAATGGAATAACAAGATTTTATTGAATCTCAGTTCGGTTGAATATTAATTAATAAGCATTTATGTAGATTATGCAAATAATTCAAATTTTAGCTAGCAGTTTACGATTATATTCTGCAAAGTTTTTCCTATGCTGTTCAACTACTTGAAGCAAAAATTGTTTCTGCTCTTCGTCTTTGGTGATGGTTTCATTGAAATGTTGTACCAACGCTACTCCCCGTTCTGCAGAGTCATTGATGCAAACCAGAATCCTTACAAACACTGCTGCAACTTGGAAAGAAGGAGTATCTGACCTGTTTTCAACAGGTACATCAAGAAAACTGGCATCAATATCGGATGTTTCAAAGAATGTTTTAGACGCTAGCAAATTGTCAAAACTTTGTGGTAGTGTTTTCATCAGAAGTGGGCCTCGATCTGCTTGTATTGTGCGGACAAGATCAGTCTTTTCTTTGTCAGACAGGAGAGAAAGAGCAAGAGTTGCCATTTCTGGACTCATGTACCAAGAATGACGCAGCATCATTTCTAATCCAGTCGAACCGAGAACTGCATCGTCGTAGTCATGCTAACGCTGTATCAACAAAATATCATTCACAGGTACATCAGCAGTGAGCCTGCATGAAAACCATGACTGATGATAAACACGAATGATAAACCGATTCAAATGTTGAATACCTTGTAATTCTCGAGCTGTTAAGTTAAAAATGGTTTTATTTACGGTGAATAATAGTTCAATTTTTAATGCGTAGATGGCTTTTGCCATCCATCGTGCCCTGTGCAGTGCACCAGGTTTGCGAATGGCTACATCAAACTGCAGCCCAACCATTTGTGCAGCAAGAAGTAGAAACTCTAAATAGTCATCTCGTGAATGTCTGACCTCAAGTTAACTTTTGATGAATGCTTTAATTGCATATGAAACAGTTATCAAAGGGGTTGATCTGGCTTCTGGTGTGTGATTCATTTCTGTCCATTTTTCACGAAACCTTTTGAAAAATAAAATTTCTAATCCAGTGGATGGTCCAAGAAAAACATTGAATACATCGGCAAGCAGCTCTTCAAACATATGATGACGGCAAGCCATCCATAATAAATTACGTCCCATGGCTTTTTCTAGAAGAGTGCAAGCTCCATTGAGTTTTCCAGTATTGGAAGCTGTCGTGTCAAAGCACATGCCAATAACCATTGATTCACACTTCAAAGATTTTATATGTTTATGAACTGCATCAGCAGCTGCTCGTCCTGATCCAGATGCTAACTTTGGAACTCCAAGAACTTTTGTAGTGCCATCGACAAGTGATGAGAGCAGGACAGGTTACCGATCTACGTTGACCACACCAGTAACATCGGTCAAAAGTTTCCCATCCCAATGAACAATAGATTTTGAGGGAACATAATTTTCTTTTATAAGAGCTGCAGCTTGTTGACGACGGCGCTGACGATGTCTATGCATTGTACTCTTTGAAAATATTGTCTCTGGTATCGGAACACCAGCTTCGTTGAATGCCGATGCAAGAATCATAGTTGACTTTCTAATGCTGGTATTTGTCCTATCCAGCACAGCTGCAACTTTGGGAGATATAATGTTTCTGCGATGTCTGCGTTGTGTTGTAGAATTTGTTTTACTTGAGCATGCTGATTGTACAAGAAATTCTTCATCAGATTTATCATCTTCATTAGAATCATGGCAAACGGATGATGTTGTTGAATGTGTTGCACTGTTCAGTTGTTGGTCTGCAGCTGACTCTGCTGTTGATGATTTTGATGACTCTGCAGCTGACTCTGATGTTGATGATGAACAATTTTTGATACACCATCTTTTGCTGCATTATCGACATCCCCGATAAATTGTTTTTGGCATTTAACAACTCGTTTTTCTTTAACCATAAGTTTCTTGTCAACAGACCCAATCGATCCCGTTCTTGATTGTTGTTGTAATTTCAAAAACTGTCTGTCTTCATCAGTTTTATCAACTGTTCAGAGTTGGCATGGCTGATGTCAAAAAGTTGACTCAACTTATTTGTGTATTCTTTTTGGTTCATTTGATCAGTAGAGTTAATTCTCTTACGATTCTTCATCAAACGAACTTGGTCAGCATACAGATCTTTAATTTTCTGTATTATGTGATTTTTTTGTCGTACAGGCAGTCTTGATTTTACCCAAAATGGGAGCAGTTGCTCGTGCACTTGTTGTGCAGCTTTATTAATGTTTAGCTTCTGTACACGGTGATAGAGTACAAAATTTTTCATGACATCTTGGCCTGAAGGGAGGCGAGCACCTGAGATGGTTTCTTTTGGAAAGCCAATAAGCCATATGTTGTTATTGCTTCTGGTTACTGTAGATTTAGCCATACCCTAAAAAAATAACACAAGTACCAATGACAGTATAAGTGTTATTAAGTATAAGTAGTTTAACATTGTGTTTAAATATTTTAATATATTTTAGAAATATTTGGAGAATACAATTAAAAAATGATTACATAATTGTTATATTATTAGTACAATAATTAAGAAACTTACAAATTATTGCTGTATTTCTTGCTTTTTCTTACCAATTTATATACAATAAAACATGAGCAAATTGTGTTTACTAAAAATAAAAGAAAACAAAATGTCCACTTGGTCATGTGACAATAGCACTGCAGCAAATAATAATAAGTAAAAGTAAAACTTGTTTCTAAACTTTTGTTTAAAATAGCGAGTTGACTGGTCAAAAATATACATTTTTTGCATTCTCTAATAAAGATTATCATTCTATAGGTAATTGTTAATAATATTTTAAACTCTAATTAATGTCAGCAGTGAGATAATTAAACTAGTTTGTATTTCTAGCTTTATTTTACTTATTTTGTGCATATTGTTTAAGATTATTGATATAGATTTTGAATTAACTTGATAGTAAAATTTTAAAAGTCCTTGGGGGACCTCTCAAACTTGTTCAAATGAGCTGTAACTTCACCAATTTAATTATTGTACCCAAGAGACACTTTTCAGAGGGTGAGACATCAACTATTTAAAAAAAAAATTACGTGCATTTCTGGGACACCCTAATATATATATATATATATATATATATATATATATATATATATATATATATATATATATATATATATATATATATATATATATTTATATATATATATATATATGTAAATTATGTTAGTGTATTTTACAAATAGAATGCTCAATGTTCTTAAAGAACAGAGCAATAATAAATTAGTAAAAAACACTTATCTAACTTTTATCTTATACTTTAAGTTTCTGGATCATCAGGAAGAGTACTCTTCCTGATGATCCAAACTTAAAGTAGATAATAAAATATATAATAGAATAATAAAATAAAAATAGAATAATATATATATATATATATATATATATATATATATATATATATATATATATATATATATATATATATATATATATATATATATATATATATATAAATATATATATATATATATATATATATATATATATATATATATATATATATATATATATATATATATATATATATATATATAATATTAGGCTATAGTATCGTATAATATCTTTATTTGTGTTATGTATATAATATCTATAAAATTTTAAAAACGTTTTGTATGTTAGAAAATTGGAAAAGATTTGAAAAAATAATTTTTAATATACAAACGATTGAATTTGAGCCCCCGCGATGTACCTCAGAAGGGGATCGAGCTAACCACTTCGGCCACTAATCTTTTGTAACACTATGTAATAAACAAAAGAAGGGTATAACTTTATAAAAAGGCAAACAAATGCTTTAAATCAAACTTAAAGATATGTTGCGACAATGCAATTTTTATGTAAAACTCTGAAACTTTAAAGAATTTTTCAAGTTTTAGAGTTTTACATTAAAACTGCATTACATATTTGCTTAAGTAATGTAACAATGAATTAAGCAGAAGTAAATAAGCTTTATACATCATGAATTTATGTATGGGCCATTACTATTATGTAATTTGATATAATACTAATGATTTTCCTAATTTTGATTGTATATAATTTATATTTGGAAGCCATGTTAGATATCTATTCACAATAACTCTTTAAAACTTTAGAGTATCTTGTTTTTTAGTTTGTTTATAATTTATTATAAGTTGTGTTACTTTTAGAGAAAGGTTTTCCTTTTTCATTTTATATAAAATAATCTATATTGTGATTTTTCAACTTTAAGAAAAAGTTTATTTGACCTAAACCAATCATTTACTTTCTCTAATTCAAATATATGGATCCGATAATACTACTAAAAGGTAATTTATTCAATATTAATAATCAATAATTAAAATATTAATATTCGATAATGCTATTGCGTAGCCTTATAGATAGTTCGGCAAAAATTTTATTATTAAAAAATGTTTTTTTCCCGATTAACTTTTAGACAAATTTTTTCGATTATTCACTAATTTAGAAGCCATTATAAAAGGACATAAAAATATAAAATGATCCTACTTTACGCACTTTATTAATGTGTTACCACCAAATTGTAAAATTTTTAGAATGATAGCGTTAACACTTCTTAAGTAACCGTTGTTATACATAGTTCACTTTTTTTTTATTTTTATGATGACTCAGCATTTTAAAACTGCTTTTTTTATTATTTTAAAAGTTTTTTTTCATAAAATTTTAACTTTAAAAAAATTAAAACCAAGAATATAAAAGATTTTAGGTTTTTTACCATGGGCTCTTCTTTATGCAGTGAAATCATAAAGATTATTCATTTGAACAAGGTGAATTATTAGTATAACTCAGTAGTCGGGAACCTGCGGCTCTTTTGTTGAAGAAATGTGGCTCTCATATAGATTTACAATATTAAAAATTTTAACTTCTTTTTATTTTTACTTTTGTATTTTCTAGAGAAAATTTTTACAAAAATAAATAGGAAAATTATATATTTTCCCCCTCCCCGCCCCTCATATATTTATGCACTATTTTTCGTCTCTATGTTTTCTAATTTTTCATATATTTTTATGTACTGTTCTTTTATGTGTCTATTTTTTCCAATTTTTTAAAAATAAAGGAGAAAACTAATCATTTTTGAAATTTTTTTGCACATATTTTTATGTACTAAATGCCTATTTGCCAATTTTTTCAAAAATGAAAAAGAAACATATCGTTGGTGCTTCGAATGCAAAGTACAAAAGCAAAAATATATTTGAACAATTATTCGAGTTTATATTATATATAACAAACTTATTTTAATTATTATTTATTTTGACTTTCAATTATTCAAATATATTTTGTAATTGTAATTTCATTTTAGCTTTTTTGATGTATTAAGATTGGTAAGTTAATTATTATTTATTTTAGCTTTAGTATTCAATTACATTTTTTAATTTTTTTTAACGCATAATGAGCACCAAATAAGGAAAAGTTGCGGATGAAAATAAAAGATTTAATAAACTATGGACTGAAAAATACGCAGTTATAGAAAGTGACGGTAATCTTCTATGTTTAATATGTTCTGTGAAACTTCAGAATAATAAATCAAGCAATGTTGAACGACTTTTTGAAGGAAAACATAAAGAATTTGCCTAAAAATAGCCTGAAGGTGAATGCAGAAAAAAAGCTATTAATGAATTGCAAAGAAAACAATTATATCAACAAAATTGCTTTTCAAATTATATTCATTCCGGATCAACCACAACTGAAACAAGCTTCGCATTATCATTGCAAATTGCAATAGCTGGTAAACCATTTACAGATGGAGAATTTTTAAAGGATTGCATGTATTCTGTTTCTGGAATTCTATATAATGATTTAAAAACAAAGATTTAATACTACCAAAGATTAAAGATATACCACTTTCAGCTAGAACCATGAAGGAACGAATTTTGAATATTGCAGAAGAGGTTTAAAATATGAAAATAGAAGATATTAAGACGGCTGAATTTTTTCCCTGGCTATTGATGAATCTGTAGATGTCGCTGATATATCTCAATGTTGCGTAATGGTGAAATACTTAATAGCTTCCGGTGTACAGGAGGAACTTCTTGAATTGTTGCCTATGAAGGGACAAACGAGAGAGGAAGATATCGCAGAACCAGTTTTGAAATGTTTGGAAACAAAAAATATAAACATTGAGCGTATAGTATCCGTTGCAACTGATGGAGCACTTGCCATGATTGCAAAAAACAAAGGCTTTATCAAACTATTTTCCAGTCATATTTCTCATGAAATTATTTCATTTCATTTTATCTTACATCAGGAAACTTTGGTTGCAAAAACTTTAGGAGCAATACCACAGCTGAAAAATGTAATGGAAGTCATTGTGCCCATAATAATTTCATCTGAGCAAAATCGTTAAATCACAGAATTTTTCTAGCATAGTTAGAAGAAATGGATTTTATGCATAAAGAACTAGTTACATTCACAGCTGTACGTTGGTTGTCAAGAGGAAAAACTTTAAAACGATTTTCTGAATGCTTAAGTGAAATAACTAAATTTTTAGCTGTTAAAAATTATAATGAAGAACATTGCAAACTATTAAAGAATTCATAATGGCTATAGAATTTTTACTTTTTGCTTGATATGACAGAAGATTTTAATAAATTTAATCTGAAGATGCAAGGAAAAGGAAATATATCTGCCCAGCTACTGGAAGAACTGATTACTTTTGAAAAAGAATTACAGTTATTTAAAAACGATATTTCAGGAGACCAATTTATATATTTTAATAATTTACGAAACTTCCGGATGAAAATAATTTCAGAAGCAGAAAAGGTTGATCGTAAACAATTTTTTGAGATAACAACTACAATTGTTCACCAATTTGCAAGCAGATTTCATGATTTCAGGAAATATCAGGAAACATTAAAGTTTCTAATGCTGCCATTAAAATGCAATTTGACATTGATGGATTTAAATACATTTCCTGAAACAATTATTGCAGACTTACATTTGGAGCTTGTCGAGATTCGGAATAAAAGTATCTGGGCTGATAAATTTGAAGCAATGCTTGCACATATCGCCATCTATGAAGAAAACATGAAAGATACGCCACAGGATATCATATTCCAATGCTAGACTTCACTGCCAAATACTTATATAAATTCCAAAAAACTTGCTTTTGGTCTATTAACCATTTTTAGTTCAACGTATAATTGTGAACAATTTTTTTCATCGATGAATTTTATTAAAAATAAATACCGAAGTAGGTTAACAGATGAGACTAGTACGCAGGCTCTACTACAGTTGCATTGAACAAAATATCAGCCAAGTTTAACCAAATTATCAAAAAAAGTTCAAATCCAGAAATTACATTAAACTTCATTTCATCAATAATAATTGTTATTAACTATAGCTTTTTCTATCTTTTTAATATAACATGTGAATTTCATTTTATGATTTCAAGTTTATAAAAAAAAAATTAAAAATTTTTTTTTTATTAACTTGAAATCTTAAAATGAAATTCACATGGTTATTAGATTAAAAAAGGTTCCCGACCCATGGTATAACTATACTAGTTTCTTACAGTACTATACTACAGTAACTTGTAATCGCAGCGATAAATGTAGCCTTCTACCTTCTATTGACTCTGCCTCAGTTCCTGATAATGTATGCCACAAGTATTATAATAACTATTGCACCCTGTTTAACTCAGTCAAGCCAACATACAATACAAATGATACCTTTACATCTCAAGATTCTTCATGCTTTGCCATGGATACACGTCTAATGGTGCTTCACACTCTGTTGTTTCACCTGTTGTTTAAGATAGGAATGATGACATCTCAGATTCGACTAACTATTTTCCCATTACTTTAGTTGCAATATTCTCAAAGATTCTGGAACGTATTTTTGTCTCACGTGTTAAAGAAAGTTTCATTAGAGCTCCCAATCAATTCGGATTTAAGAAAGACCATAGCATTTTTATGGTTATTCTTATATTAGAAGATATTTTAAATTTTTACGTGTCACATAGCTCAAATATGCATGTAGCATTCATTGAAATTAGTAAGGCCTTTGAAAAAATACGCTTTGACACACTATTAATGAAACTTTCTAAAATTATTTCTAGTGTAACTTTACGCTTACTCATTGTCTGGTAAGCTGGTCAAACAGCTCAGATCTTATGGAATAGAATACCATCCCAAACATTAATAATTGTACTGGTTCATCTGTTATTTATTATGTATTAACGATCTTAGTGTTTCACTTAATAAAACTACTATAGACTGCTGCTTGTATCCTTCTCTCATTAACGATCTCCATTATGCTGATGATATTGTCCTGTGTGCAAAAGTTATGAACCCTTTGTAAATAGCCCTTGTTTCACATTATCTGACATGTTTCTCACATACACTTCACAATATAAATACCTAGGTCAATTGATCTCAAACTATATGCAGGATAACAAAGATATTTGAAAAAAGTTCATTCAATCTATGCTAAAGCTACTCTCATTCGTAGAAAGTTTAGCACAACACAAATAAAAAAAAATATTGTGTTGTTTAATGCCTTTTGCAATCCAATATATGGATATCAGTTATGATACCTCAACCAAAAATAACTTATTCCGTCGTCTATGTGTTACATCCAATAATGCACTTCACTTGATTTTAAATAATCCAATATGGAACAGTGCTAGTGAATTATTTGTGAAAGCATGGTACCCATTCACTTAGTGTTGTTATTCGTAAGCAACAATACTCATCGTTGCTACTGCTGCAGAATGGTGAGAACTTCATCATAAAAGATTTTTTAACTCTGAAAGGCTCATAAAGTCTCCATATATATATATATATATATATATATATATATATATATATATATATATATATATATATATATATATATATATATATATATATACGCATATATAAAATGTCGGAGTACGTATATGTAATTATATTATTTGCTTTACATGCGTGGTTTTGTTAGCTCTGTAATCTTTTTAATTTAGTTTTGTGTTTTAACCCAAATAATATTAACGTAGGAGAGGTGACAATGAACAAGACTGATGTAAAACATTTTGCGCGACCTATAATCAAGAAAGCCCCAAGATTTAAATGACACACTTATAACAGAAAATATTTTTGTTTCAATGAAACTCATAAATTCAATGAAACTGATACTAATGCAATCCATATAAATGCAAGAATAAAAATTTTTTTTTTAACTTTTACATTAGTAAAAGTTAGAAAAAAAGAAACTACTTTTAGTGTAATTTACCTTAATGAAACTTATTACTAAATACACTTAGTGCACTTTAACAGCACTTAGTACTAACTGCACTATAGTGCAGTTCTGATGACTTTAATTTCGATAACAATTTTATAATACTCTTTTGGGTGGCTCATTTATTTGTGCAGAGCTACCCATGGTATTACATGCCATAAAGTGTGCACAAGATATAGCTTCATGGACATGAGTTGTGAGGAGAGCGGCCTTGTGTATTGGCATTCTCTCTGAAGAGGCGCAGGAAGCACGAATCAATAGTTTTAAACGTTTCCGTGAAAACTACATACACAAAAGCATTCGTTTGAAAATAAACTATTATGTATTATGCCAACACGAAGAGCTTGATAGAGCCTTTAAATCTCTAAAAAGAAATAAAGCTATTTGTGCTGATGAAGTAAGTGGTAACATCGTAGTAGATTGTTATGAAAATCTGAAAGATATTCTTTATGAAGTATTTAATGCATCTATAAAACAAGGAGTTTTCCCGGATCAATTGAAAATTACAAAAGTTATACCAATTTACAAACAAGACTATAAAACAAACATTAACTATCGCCCAATTTCGGTTCTTTCAACTTTTTCAAAATTATTAGAAAAAATAATATATAATAGAATATTTTATTATCTCGATCAAAATAATATTTTTTTATTTTTAGGTGCCCCAAGAAGTCCTAACGGTCTTGTCACAGAGCACCGCGGGAGTGCAATTAACAGGGAAGTTCACGCCTCCTTCCTTACCTGACGCGAAAATTTTCCCAGAGCTCATTTCGAACCTCGATCTCCAGCTTATAGCGCAAGCGCTCTAACCACTGCGCCACGGCCGCACGCAACAGTATACTATATACCAAAGATATATAGTTAACATATATTGGTATACAGTATATTGTTATAGGTATATTATTGGTATATAGTATATTGTTATAGGTATATTATTGGTATATAGTATATTGTTATAGGTATATTATTGGTATATAGTATATTGTATATATATATTGGTATATAGTATATTGTAAACATATATTGGTATATAGTATCTTGTTGCGCCACGGCCGCAACAATATTCTATATATCAAACAGTTTGGTTTTAAATAAATATTTCAATTGAACACATAATTATTCAGTTTGTTTAGAAAATCTCAGAATCTTTTGAAAAAACAACATACCCTAGGAGTCTTTATTGATCATTCGAAGGCTTTCGACACCGTTGACCATTAAATATTGCTTAGAAAGCTCAAATACTATGGAATCAATAACGATATGTTAAAATTGTTTCATAGATACTTATCAAATAGAAAGTAATTTGTTACCTCTAACGACGGCCTTCAAAGTGATTATGTTGAAATAAGCTGTGCTATTCCACAAGGCTCAATTCTAGGTCCTCTTATGTTTTTAAATTATATTAATGTAAGTAAAGCACGTAATCTTCGGAGCATTATGTTTGCTCATGATACGAATTTATTTTTATCAAGCTGTATTATTAATGAGCTGTTTTCTGACATGAGTAAAGAACTTAAACGCGTATCTGAGTGGTTTTGTACGAACAACCATACCAAAAATTTATAATGATGAATTTGAAATAAAAAAGGAAACATTTACTAGTTTTCTTGGCATTTATCTTGACAAGAATGTTACATTAAAACAGCATATTGATTACATTTGCAGTAAAGTCTCCGAAAATATAGGAGTCCTCTATAAGTCAAGAAATTATTTGAATAAAACCATTTTAATTCAACTCTATTACTCATTTATACATAGTCATATTAACTATGCAAATATTGCTTGGGGAAGTTCATGTAAAAGTGAGTTGAGTGCTCTTTATCATCGTCAGAAACACGCTCAGTTTGTTTTGACAATCGGTTTTCGCATTCAAAGTTTTTATTTAAAAATATTAAAAGTACTTAATATTTATGAAGAGAATGTATATAAAATATTATGTTTTATTGTTCTATGCAAAATCAATCCGCCATTACACAAATTTAAAGATTTTAAAAATTCCATTATTCGTAAATGTAAAACTTTATATATATATATATATATATATATATATATATATATATATATATATATATATATATATATATATATATATATATATATACATATATATATATATATATATATATATATATACATATATATATATATACAAAAAAGAAAATTTACATATACAAAATGTTTGTATATATGTATGCATGTATGTATGTATGTATGTATGTATGTATGTATGTATGTATGTATGTATGTATGTATGTATGTATGTATGTATGTATGTATGTATGTATGTATGTATGTATGTATGTATGTATGTATGTATGTATGTATGTATGTATGTATGTATGTATGTGTGTATATTTATGTGTGTGTGTGTATTTATATATGTATGTGTATACATATACATAAAAATAGATAAAAAAAGTTATCAGACGGGAACACATTGGTCAAAACAGCAATTTTTCAGTATCTACGTCTTTATTGCTTGTCAAGAATTTGAGACGATTTAAAAGAAGAAAAAAAGTGTTAATTTATTAAAACTGAAGAACGAACTTTGAGATGATTTAAAAGGAGAAAAGGAATATTAATTTTTTAAAACTGAAGGTTTGGATATATATATAACTGAGAATTTGAACAAATTTAAAACGGGATATAAAAACTCGAAATACAATTACACGCAATTCTCGAAAAAAGCAATAGAAAGTTGATTAAATGGATTCTCTTACCGAAATACTTACCTATTAAACAATTTCGTTAATTTCTACTCAATTTCTGCAAGTAAACATCAATTTCTGCAAGTAAATATTTATAAATGCAACAAATTTTTGAGGTCGAAAGAATCAGTAATCACCACTAACAAGTTATAAAGACAAAAAATGTAAACTATATTATTGAAATATATTAAATAAAAACTGAAAAAAGCAAAACAAAAAAAACTCATGTGCATATTAGACACAATAATCAGCAGAACGAGGCGGTTAAATTCTTAAAATTAAAAACTTCAACTTCTCAGAAGGAGTTAGTGATTTGCTTCATGCTCCGACTTACCAAAAATATGATTTCTTATTTTGAACAATATTTTATTTTATCCATGTATATATATGAATTTAAATGAAAAATATTGTCATTCATATAAGACTGCTGCAGCATATATTATATATATATTAGGGTTTTGACTTTTTTTAACTCCATGCTCCTGTACTGTAGTTTGATGAACTTTTACCTAAAGAGAGCGAAATGAGCAACTATTTGCATTTCTTTTGAAAAAAGTACACCCCGCCATTAAAAAATCAATTTTCACATAAGTATCAATTAGGGTTATGCCTTTTTTTCAACCCCAAGCTCCTTTACTGTAGTTTGATGAACTTTTGCCTAAAAGGCACGAAATGAACTATTATTTGCATATCTTATGAAAAAAGTTCACCCCGCCATTGAAAAATCGATTTTGACATAAAATCGATTTTTCAATGGCGGGGTGAACTTTTGTAAAAGATATGCATATAATAGTTCATTTCGTGCTTTTTAGGTAAAAGTTCATCGAACTACAGTACAGGAGCATGAGGTTGAAAAAAAGTCATAACCCTTAATCATAACCCATAATTCTTGTACAAGTAACATAAATAACAGCACCATGAGTAGTAATACTTATCGTTAATATAAACTAGCATTTTATCGGATATTTCCAACTAAAATTCAAAATTTTGTGTGCACAATTGTTAATCAAAAATGTGCACTCTGTAGATGTACTGCATCTAGGACTATATTGTTATACTCAATAATTTTTTTCTTTTGTATTAAGGCTAATCAGGGACATAATTTGGTGCTTTTGACATGATAATATATGGTATTTTAATACATGTATTAATTTTCACCTTATCCTGTTGTAGCTCTTCTCAAAAACTTGCTGTCCCCACATTTTTTGTCCACTCCGTTATTACATTCTAGATTAGTCACAGATTTGTAGTTTTTACTTATTTACTAATTAAAATAATGAAAAGTCCAGTTTTATGGAATTTATTAACATTTAAAGTTATATCGTGCTGCAAGCATTATTTATATAAAAATGAGAGCCTAATTACCTTATTTAAAAAATGATATTCTTATTCGAAGTCTACTCCGTTAAACTTTTTTATTCCGTAAAATTACAAATTTTTATATGGCGTGTTTTAGTACTCTTTAAGGTGGTACACCAGGAAGAAAAATGACAAAAAAAAAATTTTTTTTTTTTTTTTTTTTTTAATTTTATGAAAGATTGACCTTTTAAGTTGACTTTTAAAAAAAACTTTCGAAATACTTGTTTAAATATATAGCTTAACTTTGACCTTCTTGAGCCCCACAATTATATAAAACTCCCTAGCAACCTCATAGCAACAAGTTTTTAACTTGTTTTAGAAGTGATTTTGGACTTGTTTTTTCAATAGCAATTTTGAGATGAAAGCATAAAGTCATCAAGAAAGAATTGCTTTTGTTTTCCCGGTCTAAACTGCGTTGATAGAAGCCACAAACCTTATTAAACAGAGCACAAACATTCTTGTTGCTTATTTGATTTTTTTTTTGTTAAGATGTCAAGTAAAAAAAATTTATCTAGAAAAGTTAAAAGAAAATGGAATGGATGTCATCCTAATAAAAATTATTCTACTGTTCAGCCTTTAATATCTCCATCTTCATCAGTTGTTCCAACTAGTCTCAGTGCTAAGAAACTAGTTACTGACAATAGTATTGAAAGTTTTTAATGATAAACAAATTGATAACTATTTCGTTTTGATTAATTTTACCATATTAAAAAGTTTGATTTTAAAAACAGTTTGTCAGTGCTGTTATTCTCCTCTTTTAATTGAAGATAAATTAAGTCACAGAATGGGTTTTTCTCATTTACTCAATATGAACTGTGGCTGGTCTACGTGTACTTACACTTCACTAAGAGTTTTATCAAAAAATAAACCAGAAAAAAGTAAAAACAAAACTTTTGAAGTAAATATGCGTGCAGTTATTGGTTTTCGAGAAATTGGTTGTGGATTTAGTTCTATGAAGTCGTTTTCTCGATGCATGAACTTAAATTGTTTGACACTGAATGGGTTTCAAATAGTTAGCCAAGATGTTATGACAGCTTACAAAGAAGTTGCAAATAATAGTATGAAAAAAGCTGCTACTGAGCTTCAAAATGATGATGATACCAATGAACCATCAAAAATACGTGTTTCGATTGATGGTTCTTGGCAAAAACGTGGGCAAATGTCATTGAATGGAGTAGTTACTGCATTATCTGGTGGTAAGTGTATTGATGTAGAAGTTCTCTAAAAACACTGCAAAGCGTGTGAAATGTTGGAAAAGAAAAAACATTCACCAAAGTTTGATTCTTGGAAAGTAGAGGACATGATTGTTCCATTAATCATCATAAATCTTCTGGAGCAATGAAATCTATTGGTGCAGTGAATATTTTCAAGCGATCTGTTCAAAAGAATAATTTGATTTATACGGAATATCTCGGTGATGGAGATACATCATCTTTTAACGATGTTTTATCAGCTGATCCTTATCATGAGTTTAAAGTGATACCAGAAAAACTGGAATGTGTTGGTCACGTCCAAAAAAGGTTGGGTACACGATTACGTAATTTGGTTAAAAAATACAAAGGAACAAAAAGACCTATTTCTAGTAAAGGAAAATTGACAGAAAAACTTATAAATTCAATGCAAAGTTTTTATGGTATGGCCATTAGGGCCAATAAAGGAGATTTATACCAAATGAAAAAAGCAGTTTATACTATACTCTTTCATTTTACTAGCTTTCCTGATAATGATTATCGACACCAATTTTGCCCTAGAACGACAACTAAAACACGGTGTAAGTACTGGAATAGTAGCAAGAAAAATATAACTTCATCTATGTCAATTCCACCATGGATAAAGACTTTAATTCTTCCTATTATCCAAGACCTACAAGCTGATGAGTTACTCAAAAAATGCCTGCATGGTGAAACTCAGAATGGTAATGAAGCATTAAACTCTTTGATATGGTCTCGTGTACCCAAAAACAATTTTTTAGGGAAAAATGTTCTTGAAATGAATGTGCATTCAGCAGTGATCCATTACAATGATGGTGCAAATGGTGTCTTAAATGTACTAAAGTATTATGGTTTAATCGGTTCAGTAACTTGTAAAAAATCAATTTTAGCAAATATTGCTCGTGTTAAACGAATGAATTTAAAATCGAATAATGAAGGAAAAAGTAGGAGAAAATCTTTAAGTTGCTGAACAGGATAAGAAAAAAGAATTTTATGTAGCTGGTGGTTTTTTAAAATTCAAAACATGATAACTTAAGTACAGTTTATGTTTATGAGCTTAAATTTTCAGGAAATGTTTATTTAATATTGATGCTCCGGTTGACCCATGGGTTTTTCTTGGATTTGGTTAGATAAAAAGTTATTGCTTTAAATCTATAGAGGAAGTCAAAAATTTTCAATTTTTTTAGTAAACTCGTGATAAAAAAAGTAATTTTCAAAAAATTTAAAAATGCATGGGTTAAACGGTATATAATAAGTTGTTTTATAACTGTATCGATTTTTTATCCATAATCTTTTCACTAGATAAAGATATTATGTTTTGAAATACAGCCTTTGTTGTTCTTTTTTCCGCCATTATACATTTTAATAAGTTTTAAAATTTATCTTTTTAAATAAAAATAATTATAACAATTTATTAAAAGAAGTTTTAATAAATTGTTATAATTATTTATAAATGTATCTTTTTAAAAAAAAGATACATTTTATATAATATTTCACAGTTTCATTTTTTCCCTGGTGTACCAGCCTAAATCTTTGGATTATATAGCAATAAAAGATTTTAAAGATGTTTTCCAATGAATAATAATGAGATATTATTGATTATGTACAATTATGTCGACTCCGTTACTATCAACTCCGTGATTTCCTCTTAATAACGGAGTAGACAATAACATAACAGAGCTAACATCATGAAGATGTCAGCTCGTTATGTTGTTTTTCAGCCCAAAAATACAAAAAACGTTGGTTAAGGCTTAAAAGTTTCCTGCCTGGTTTAGAAGCAAATTCACCTACAACCACTGATAGATCATCTACTTCTTCTGTAGAAAACGGTTATCTTACAAATGAAACAAGCAGTATGTCAAATTTATAAGCAGGTAACAAAACCCCAAACTCTTCTTTTTCATCAAAAAGTACAACTCCAAACAGCGAATGCCATCGTGGTAATGCATCGCTTGATGCTGAAACACAGGACTTGATCAGAGAGTTTCTTACACGTGATGACAATTATAGAATAAAAACTGGAAAGAAACAGCGACTACTACTCGATTCATTAATAAACCTTTATGAAAAAGTTAGCGTGGAATATACGAGAAACAACATTTCATATACAACGTTTACTCGTTATCGCCCATTTTTTGTCCGCAAACCATTGGCTAAAAATAGATACATGTCTGTGCATAAAATAGGAGAACATACAATTACTTTGTGATAAACTTATTAACCTGCGTGTTTAGAAAGAAAAAAATATTGAAGTAGTGAAACAAGTTTGTTGTAGTACTGGTAGAAGAGAATGCATGTTTAGATAATGTAACATTTGTTTTAAGTCTCGTGTTCAATTTCAAGCAAAAGGATTGCTAAAAGATGAAAGTATTATAGTTTCGTTCCAGTGGGAAAAAGTAAAACAGGAATACGAAAAGATGGGAGAAAAGAAAACAACAAATGTTATCAGGAAAAGTGTGAAGCGTTGAACACTTAAAGATCTTAAATCAAAATTCTGTGAATCAATTCGAAACGAGCTATGTAAGTATGTTTTTATAAGACACCAGTTCAGAATGTACAAACAATTAAAAGAAACAGTAAATGTGAACGGAGCTGTTAAACATATAGATTTTTCTGAGAACTATGTGTGCAAGAATTTTGCTGCAATTCAATTTTCACATTTTGGAGCAAGCAACAAATAAGCTACATTGCATACAGGAGTAATTTATAAAATGGATGGACATCAGTCATTTACAACCATATCCGACTCTTTGAGGCACGATTCTCCTTCTATATGGGCACATCTGGAACCCGTGCTAATTGAACTCAAGATAGATAACCCACAAATTACAGATCTTCATTTTTTTTCTGATGGACCAACCACACAATATAGGAATAAGCAAAACTTCTTCTTGTTCTCTACATTGATATACGAATTAAAATTTAATTTAGCCCGTTGGAATTTTTTTGAAAGTGGGCATGGCAAGGGAGCACCAGATGCGATTGGAGGATCTGTGAAACGTCAGGCAGATCAATTGCCTAATATTGGTTGTGACCTTCCAGATGCAGAAAATTTATATAATTTTCTTAACAATGGACATTCATTAATTAAGTTTTACTATATTGAGTGATCCAAAATTTATTCTTTTGGCTCAAAATGTTCCAAAACATTAAAGGCTATCACAGGCACTATGAAATTGCATCAGCTGCACACAGACAGAAAATTTATTGTTTTGTGTCGAGATTTAAGTTGCTTCTGTAAGAGGACTACAGAGTTTGCACATGCTACCATTTAAAGCGATATTTGTTTTCCAAAAACACTAGCACGGTAACAAAATATTTGTGTATTTTACTATTTTGTTAATTTATTTGTTTCTATAATAATTAAATTTATTTTAAGTACTTCCGTGAATTTCTTTTTAATATTGCAGAATTTTAACAGTGATGAAAGTATTACTTCGGCCAATGCAATGGATGTCAATGATTACCAATTTCAACATTTAAGCAACAATATCATTGATCTGGTTAATTTCGATGAAAATTTGAATATCTTGTTGATTGAAGCAAATGATGTTGTGAGCGACTACGACTTTCTTCACATTAATGATGTATGGTAATGATCCAGTAACGGAGTGGATAGTATTTGTACAATTTAAATCCGAAAAAGATTTTTGTCGAGTTAGTTTCTTTTTTTAAAAACGCTTTACCTTCTTTAAAAAGACAATGTACTGAATATATTTGTATACTAAAATTTTCCCTTTAATTTAAAATGTAACTTACACTGTTTTGCTTTTCAATAATAAATAATTAGCAAATGTCAGTTACGGAGCAGACATTGTCACATAAAATAAATTTTTTATGTCATTAAATTTGGCTAATATACTTAACATGCAGGCTGTAGTTAGAGTACCCAGTATATTTCATTACAAAAATAGAATTTGTTACAAAAATAACAATTCACAGATGTAGTTACATTTATGTTACGGTAACGGAGTGAAAAAAACTATTGGGCCTCATTACTTGATGATATCCAAAAACATTTAAAAAGCAGATTCTTGCAAAACCAAATCTATTTTGTACATCCCTAATGATGAAATTTAACATACTTGTTAAAATTTTATAGATAGTCCAAACTTTATTTTCATGCAACATTAGTTGCGACAAAACCGTCTTATGAGAAATTGACTAATATATATATATATATATATATATATATATATATATATATATATATGTATATATATATGTATATATATATATATATATATATAAATATATATTATTATATAAAAGTGCGTTAAAAAAAACAAATTGGGGTTTTGAAATACAATTTGTAAATATAGTTTCGTTTTCACTCATTTTTAGGTTTTTTTGTTAAGCTGTAACAAAAAAAAAACCATCTTGCTCCGTTCACCCCTATATGCTAGACTTCAAAAATTATTATAAATAAAAACAGAAAAAAAAAAGTTAATTTGATATGTCGAAGGTTCTTTGCTCTTTTGCGCAGTGTTATTCATTGTACAAGCGCTTTTGAATTTTTGGTTTGATTAAATACTCTGCGATGGAAAACTTTTGATATTTTCGGCTTTGCTTATTAGCTAAATTTAGCGTTGCGTAATTTTATAGACGTGTTACGCTGTTATGTTCAAAATTATAGAAATTTAGCAAGTATTTGTATAAGTCTGAAAGATAAAAAGAACAACCTTTTAAACATAAAAGATCCAAAAATTGCAAATAAGATTTTTTATTCAGTCAACAACTTGATACCTTTTCCGTAGTTTTAGAAAAACACCTTTTATTACACATAAACTGGAAAACAACAACAACAAAAAAACATTTGTAATTCTTATAAATAAGTTTTTTTCAAATTAGAACGAAATCACTTCCTAGTTTTCGAATGCTTGGTACTTTTTTTGCATAACGCGCCCCATATATTAATTTAAATTATTATTTTGGTGAGATATATTATCTATTTAAATTATTTTTAACACTAATAAGCATTGGTATAAAGCTAACTTATAGTGCTTTTTTTTAAAGCTGTTTTAACATGATATTAGAGTTGTTATAAGTTATAGCACGAATTACACCAAAATTTTACCGAGTTACAAAACATAACAAAAAATTGCAAAAACAAAAATATGCAAGAAAAACGCGTAAGTTACACAAGATTGTGGTGCATACGATGTCTTACTGATTGGCATTACATATATTTTACTAGGATTCAGTGGAAATGTTATATGTTCTAAGCACCGTCAATTACAAATAAAACATAACATGGAATAAAACACAATATATACAGACTTACGAGAACACATTAATAAACAAAACATTTATATTTACATAATGAACACACATTATAAAGTAGTAAAAAATTCACAGAAAAACATTAAAAAATTAAATAGATATTAAATAAATGTACAAATACAAAGTTGTAAACTTTAAAGGATCACATCCTATTTTTATTTGAGAATTCTTAAAGCAAATACTAAATAAAAACTAAAAAAATATGTTACATAATAAATAGCCGTATTGTTTAACAAAAAATGTATATTAGTATTCTTATTTTTATTATTAATTAAATAAGCATTAAAATTTATTTAAAATTAAATTGAAAAAGCCTTAAATTCACCAAACTGAAGGATAATTTTTCCCTAACTTTTGATATATGCTTCCGCTTTTTTCAGCAATAGATTTTTCATCTTCATCTTCCTCTTCTGATTCAGCAATTTGGTATATTGTTCGTCCATTTTTTTCCTTAAAAAGCATGGGTTGTTCCTCGAGTTTAACTTCAACTGGTTTTAACTGTTGATAATAACAATGTTTTACGCATACGTAACCAACACCCATCATCAACAAACATCCAAGTGCAGGTAAAATGAAAAATAAAATTACTGATTGGTTACTACAACTTCGATGGAACCACTTTTCTGAACATTCATTAGAAATGAGCGACGCATCAATGAAAGAATGACAAAGCTTTGTTTTATCGCACCAATAGCAATCTTCATACTCAGTGCAAGTTTTGCATGAAACCTTTGTTCTACACATACTGGCTTCTAAAAGATTTTAATAATTTTTATTATTTATTATGATCATGATCGTCATTTAAAAATCCAGAAAAATGTTAACAGATTTGTGGACTTAATAGAAAAAAAATATTTAAAGGCTTGAAACTTAATACTTTTTAGCCAAGATTATCATAAGACCACTGTTTTACATAAGAACTTTAAAATTTATGAAGCGTTAAGAGTCCTAACTTTTTCCTAAAAGTAGTTTTAATATTTTTCGATCTCCTGGACACCTAGATCTAGATTTAAATCAACAAGGGACTTAGTGACTTTCAAAACTGAAGACTTTTTTTGTGTGTGGTTAAAAAAGTGCTTCAAGTCCTTACGGTTTTATCATAGAGCACCACCGAAGTTTATGTCTCCTTCCAGGCCTGTCGCTTATTAGGCTGGAAACGGCATCGAATCTCGAACCTTTTGCATGAAAGTGTTTATAATTACAATTCTGCTGTTTTTTAAAAAATAATTGTAAATGTTTACTTATATCACCAATTAAACCTAAAACATAATTTTTTGTGAAAAAAAAAAAAAAAATTAGAATCATGGCACTTTGGGCAGAGAAAATAACCTGACTTTTATTAAATAAGCAGCCAAACTGTTAAATGAAATACAAAAATTCATTAGTTTGTTGTTTACATTTGGTGCAGTTAGTTCATTTAATGTTAATCAACAAATAATTCAGTAAATATTCTTTACTTCAAACTTAATGAGATTAAAGCTGCTTTTATTTTTCACATTTTTGTTACTGTGTTTACCTTTTACTTTTTTTAAAAAAGAATAGCTTTTTTGTTAAATGCCATTCTATAAAAAGGAAATTTATAAAGTTATGTTCTCTTATAAATTCAAAATGCCAATTATTGGAGATCATAACATTATAACTGTAGTTGCTATGCTTTATTTTTCAAAAATTATTAACAAATACTTTTGAATCAAGGCATTAGAGCCGAGGTTTAAAAATTGGCTCAGGCTCTAAGCTAGGACCCATTAAAATTTTTGGCTCCAACTCTTACTCTAGAGCAGTTCCGGGTAAAATGAATCAAACAAATACAATATTATATAAAATAACAGGATTGAGTCAGGAACACAGATCACTTGATATAAACTTAAGTACAGGAAAATGCCTCTTGTTTTTAAAAGGGGCAAACAAATGACAACACTGTACATCTCTGTATCCTTTTGGGTATTCTTTAATTTTCTCAAAAGCTGATTTCACTTTAACACATTACATTTCTTTTATAACTTTACATTTATCCATCAATTTTGTATTAAAATTATTTCTAAAAAATTAATTTTAGTCACACTTCTCCTTTTTTCTTTTTTTTATTAAGCTCTTTTTCAAATTTGTCTTCTTCTCCATCAGAATTATTTTTCGCCAAAAAGTTAACACAACACTGTGGATGATATATATTTACTATTTCTTGAGTTACTATTATATATTTTGGCATCTCTTTTTATAAGATTTTTCTGCTATTGCTTTTAAGGCTTTTTTTGCTTGTATTATCTGGTCTTTTCTAACAGTATTCTACATCTAGTATCAACATAAAAATATATTATGAACTTCTTAGTTTCTTCACAACTTATCACACCTTTGCTAAAAGTTGGGTAATATATGTATGTTTCTTTTAAAGCATCTAAATTCAACTAAATTCAAATCCATCAAGTTTCCAGATTACAAAATTGCAAGCAAGCAATCTACTGCAGAAACAAAAGCAACTTCTCTAATAAAAAATCTATTAGCACCTCATTCCGTAGAGAATATGCTGAAGTTGTGAAACCCATTAAAGAATTTTTTCTTGGAAGAAAAAAATTCCCCAAAATGCAAAAGTAGATTTTTTCAAAAATCCATCATCAGAAGTGTTCACTTTATTTGTACACAATCAAATGTTTTTGTTTGAAAAACAAATTAGGAAACATCAAAGATGGATTATTACTGTTATTAAAGGAACAAATATTTTGGAGGACTTTAAAAAACAATTAACTAAAAGAATAAGTAATAAGTTTTAGGTATTCAAACAAGCTAAGCATACAATAAACTAAAAAAAATATATAAATAATTACTACAACTCAAGAAGAAGAATTTGAAAATGATGTAGAGAAATTATTCAGCATTGGAATTAATTATTCGGCAAAATGATCAGTTCCAATGGCCAAGAATGAAGCTTTTTTGTGGATGCTTCTCAACGTAGTACTCGAATGAGATCATGTGGAAATATACATTACATATTTAAGTGAAAAGGGTATACTGTTTACGGATTCTATTTATAAGAAAAATATGTATATGAAATTTAAAAAAAATATGATTGGGCAAAAATTTACTAAAAAATATGATTGGGCGAAGCAGAGTGATAATGAAGTCAAGGTGAGTGAAGTATGAATGTGATAAAATGTTTTGGTAAGCAAGTATGCGTTAGGTTATGTTTGGTTATTTAAATAAAGATGAATCAATAAATAATTTAAAGTTTTTTTTAGCTTTGGTAGGTATACACCCACAAAAAAAAAATTTTCCTGTTGGAGAAAATGTTCCAAAATGAATCATCATTGAGGCGAACGTTTTACCATTGGAATACCGATGATCAATTTCATTTTTCTTTTTCATTTTTTTTCAATAATAAAGTTATTATTGATAGAAGTTTATTTAAATGTGTTGGTGTTTTTTTCTGGGGGTGGGGGGTCCTGGTCAGTAGCCCGACAATTATTGCAGCCCTAATTTCAATTTTTGAGATATGTACCATACTCACAATAATACAAATATGCAGGCCTCGGCAGAAATGGCAGGCAACCGACTGCATCCACCTCCACACCTGTGTAAGTCAGTTTACACAGGCAAAGTATAGCTTGTGCAAATATAAATTTTTTTATACATAACAAAATTTAATGCTTTTTAGATTTAGTCGTATTTAACTTACATAAACAAAAATAGCAAAAACATCTAGCACATTTAAAACAAAACATCGCTTTAATAAGTATAACATAATTACAGAACAATTTTTAAACTTTTTAAAAAAAATATATACTTTTTTATACAAAATATTTTTATAGCTACGTTTGTAACTTAGAATCTAAAATACGACTCAATCATAGTGAAAACAATAGATACACGCTTATTTAAAACTCTTTTTTAATAAACATTAAGTTTAAATTTGAATTACATAACACAAAAACAATTTTACAAGTATCAAACTCATTTATTCAGGTTTCAATTACAAAAGTTTTATAACTACTACTAATAAACAATAAATCATTTCAATAAAAAAGTGATCTAATATTTTTAAATAAACTTTTAACCTCTATTAAAAAAATTGTTCAAATGCAATGTTGTTACAATTTCTCTAAAACGTTAAGATGCTTAAATAAATAATAAATATCAGAAAAACAACTGTTGCTGACAATTATTTTTCTGATGTATTTATGATTCGATACAAACATTACACTGTAAAACTTGAAAACTATTGCAAAAACATAAACATTTTTTTTTATCCATGAGCATTTTAATCTAAACATCAAAAAAGCCCGCAAAAATGCTTATGGCCCTTAGTGCCCGCCATATCCATTTTGGATGGGCAATTCACCGCTCCTGCACTAACTTATTCCTGCGAGGCCTGAATATGTATCAGTGTCAAGATCTTTGTATCCAGTGTTAGATTGAAGGTAAACAGTAATGTATACTAAAGCCATTTTAAGAGCATCAGTTAAACAAAATTCTAGTATGTTTAAAGAATTAAATATTTTGATTTTTTTCTGCATTATTTGCCTTTGATATTTGCTTTAACTATGACCAGCTTCAAGTTTATGACCATCTGAACCATATTGCAAAAATTGTTTTAAGAGTTTAATTTTATTTTTTCCCGAAACTTAACGAACCAATTTAAAATATGCCTAACCAGTTTGACAAAACATACTAACAATTTTTTAGACAGGTTTGGATTTTAACTCACCAAGTTTTACAAACTAGTGCAATGTATTTAACAAATATTTTTTTAATTCAACTAAGCCTTTTGATGTATGGGCTATTGGTTTAGATGTTTTAATAATCATTGTTTTACTTTGTTTTTCACCACCAAGTGAAGAATTTTTAATGTTCACCACCAAGTTTGTGAACATTAAAAACTCCTCATGTATCAATAAAATCTTTTAGAAATAAAACAGTTCTATTAAAATCGATTTTGTCTTCTTTAGGACGTGTTGATAATGCAGAAAGATTTTCTTCACAAAAAACTATTAACACAAGGAAACAATGTAACTAATATTGTTTCAACTGATTTTTCTGATTGATTGACAGATTTCCATAATGTTATCCGCTATGACTGATGAAGTTTTAACATAAACTTTATCTACTATTTAAATGTATATGTGCCTGTGCAAATGTATGTGCAATGAACGCCCTTGTTTATCAATAAGCTTGCTAAATAAATTTGTTGCTTAATTTAGAAGCTTTTAATGCCAACTTTGTAGAGTAGGAATACAGGAAAGCTTCTAATCCTTTCTAATTTATTTATTAAGTACTCTCAAAATAGCAAAATATTCAAAACTATGAACAATAGTGTCTGAAAAATAAAATCAGCAACGCATTAAGTTTTTATATAAAACAATTTTAAAATGCTATAAAAATTTATTTTTTCCTCAGTAATTGGATGTTAATCAAACATCCTATAGCTGAATTTTAACCATTTGTTTATAATAGCTTCATGTTTTTTTTTGAAAAACTTGTTAACTTGTTATGTTAGCATTCAAAATGATGTCTCATATTTTAAATTAGAAAAAAAATTGAGTATAAACGTATAAAAAAATGCAGATAAAATAATTAATAAAACTATTTTTACAACAATTTTAATATTATTTAATAAAGTTAATATTTAAATAATAATAATAATAAAATAAATAAATAAATAAATTAAAAGATAATTTAATAATATTAATTAGTTATTTTTTGAAGCCTTGCCAAATAGAAGCATTCAAAGGACTTTTCAAAGTTTGTTAATCACATGTGTATAATTATTTAAAATAAATAAATATTTTAATTGAATTTATTTATACTTTAAGTTAATAATAATTTAAAGAAAACGAATCTTACTTTGGTAGACCAACTTGAAAAAAATTCAGTTAACTGAAAACAAGTTTTTTAATTGCATTTATATTCAACTATTAAATTTAGTAAATCTTTTAGTGTTTTTTTGGCAAAAACTAATTACATCATTATAATGCAAAAACTCTAAAGCTATGAATGTTTGTTGATCAGTTAATTAGTATAAAGCAAATTTGATCAGTTGATCAGTATAAAACAAATTTGATCAGTTGATCAGTATAAAGCAAATTTGATCAGTTGATCAGTATAATGCAAATATTCCAAAGGTACAAATGCTGTTGATCAGCTTATTTATTTCTTGCACTGGAAGTTACTGAAGCTGTAACCTTCCATTTTGATGGTTCTTATGGAAATGTTTTTCTATAAGTTCTCGTATATTATACTGTTTGTTACTTAAGTACTAAGTGTGATGTTGATAAGTTTTCTCTCAATACAGGTTTGTTAATAGATGACATTTTTCATGAAGCTATCAAGTATTGTACTAGGGCCATTTAGTTTCTATGTAGGGCCATATTTGTTTCTCTGATAACAAATTTGTTTGATCGCAAGGCAGATCGTTGAATTTCAATTGGTGCAAAGCACTTTCATTTTGTTATTGTTTTAGAATTACCCGTCTACTTTTAAAATTAATAATTAATTATTAATTTTAAAAGTAGACTTTGTTGTCAATTTTGTTTAAAACTATTAGTCAATTTTGTTATTTATTTAAATGTTGTAATTAAGTAACACTAGATAAATATGTTTGTTTATACAATATTGTAAACTTGTTTGTTTTAAACAAATTTGCAAATTTGTTTTTCTAAGATTAAACAAAATTTTAATCCAATTTATGTATCTATTTTTATTGTCAAATAAAGTTAAAACCAATTTTCAGAGAGCTACCCTTGGTATAATTAAAAAAAAGCTATTAGTACCAAGGGCCACTAATTTTTCAAACCCTTCTAAATGACGGACCTTTATATTTCTACATGACAGGACCTTTATATTTCTACATGACCTTTATATTTCTACAGGACCTTTACAAATCTAGATGACAGACCTTTATATTTAAGTCATTATAGCTATATTAATACAAAGTAATTAGTATAGAGATATAATCATATCAGTTTCACCATTAAATTTGGGCATTTAAAAATTGCTTGATGCTTGAAATTTAAATAAATGTAAGAAATTTTAATAGTTATTTATTTACTCACAGAATAACAAAATATTTTGGTGTTGCTTTTTACATTTTCTATTATTTATTTTGTAATTACATTAAAAGAAATTTATATCTCAAAGAATGTATAAAATTTTTTTATATCTTCAAGCATGTAACTTCAATTTTAGGAACAAATAATAATAACTAACTCTAGTTTTAAGAACAAAGCATAATAACTAAATACAATTTTAAGAAAAAATTATTAGTTCTTGTTAATGTATTATATATCATTTAGAAAAATATGTCAGAAGAGAAGTTAATTATGTGTTTAAAAACTTAAGCAAAAAAAAAAATAAAAAAAATAATGGTTAACATAATTGTAAATAATGTAATAAATTTTATTATATTTTATTACATTATTTATAAAAAATATTTAAAAAAACAAGGGATATTGCATGCTGATATGATGGCAATATTAGACACAACACTTTTAAAACAATTGTCTGAAAAATTTGTCTGAAAAACTTGAAAAAACTGTCTTTTAAAAAACGTCTGAAAAACTGTTCGAAAAGCTCAGTCAATTATTAGTGAAATGCCACAAAATTGCTAAAGAAATATAACAAAAAATTATAAGACTTAATGACAAAATGATACCACCTAAAAATAGCCCTGCAAGATATATACAGTGTGTTACAGATTTAGAAACTAGCCTATATAAGCTTTGAAAGCACTTTTCAAAGTTTATTGATCAAGTCTGTATCATACAGATTTGATCAAGAAACTTTAAAAAGTTTTTTAAAATAAACAAATACTTTATAAGAATTTTTAACTTACTCAAATTATAAACTGTTTTAAAACTGTGGTGCATAATTATAAACTTATCTTCGAAATTGCTTCAAAACGATCAAAAAATGGCAGAAAATTTATTTAATCAAAACTATTTAATGAATGCCCAGAGCAATTACATTTTTCAACAACAACAAAAAAAAAAAAAACAAGTTCAAAGGCTACAGCTCATTGGAATGACCAAACATGATTGTTGCTTGCAAACTGAGACATTTACCACATTTAATTTGTAATTTCTTAAATGATCCAATACATCATTGCACAAAACATTGAAATGATAGAGAAATGGTTAAAATTTGCAGACAGTGAAAAATTGTGCATGCCATTAGCAACATCAAGTAAGACATTCTTACATATACAAAAAAACTGCACATCTAAATCATTAGCTAATGCACATGAATGCATTTGTCTTTAACGGGCCTAGGACCACATAACTTAGAAAATTTTTTTTATAGCCTGATGAAATTCTTAATCTTGATGTTCCAGATGGCTTCAATTATTACTGACACAACATTTGGAAATTAAAAAAAAAACAAACAAAAAAACAAGGACTATGGGAGGTGGAGGAGTAATAATTCAATTTAGAATAGAATCGACGCTGTAACTCATAAGAGTTGAAACTGAAATTATGTAGAATTTCAGTCTATAACAGCCAAAAATTTTTAAAAAGGATTAAAAACAATAAACAAGATCTGAGATTTTAGGTTAAATTTAAAGTATTTATCAATGTGGTTCGTAAATTGATTTATGTTTGCTGACTCGATGATTTCTTGTTAGTACATTCCAGTCATTTACAACTCTATTAGTGAAATTTTTTTGTCTGATTGTGTTAAACTTGTAGTTATTTTGTGTTTTTATTGACTCCTTATGCCTTTTTAATTTATAACCTCTTGCTCAACCATTAGTATTAAAATATTCAATTCGATTATGCAAATTTATTTTCTCAATTTGTTTTACTAATTTGAACATTTGTAATAAATCACCCCGCCTTCATCGGTTTTTAATGAAGGCAATTTTAGTTTTAAATTTTGGTTGCTCTATTTGAACTTTTTCAAGTCTATTAATTTCTCCTTACCGATAGGGGTTCCAAATAACTGCGCCATACTCGAGATGGGGACGAACTAATGATTTGTATAATAAGCATGTTTAATTCTACTTATTTGTTTATTTGCTTCATTAATCACATAGCATATATAGTGACTCCAATCAAAATTATTTGAGATAAAAATACCAAGATCTTTTTTAACTCTTTTATAACTTCATTAATTTTATATTTATATTAAGGGTTGCTAATTCCGAAATGCATTACTTTACATTTTTGCGAGTTAAATTTTATTTGCTAGTCCTCTGTCCATTCTTTTAAAATATTGAGATCGTTTTGTAAACTGATGTTATCTGATTCCGATTTAATGACTGCTAATAGTTTAGTATCATCAGTGAATAGTTTGCCTTCATTTTTAATTTTATTTAATAAATCATTTATAAATACCACGATGAGTAGTGGACCTTAAACCGAGCCTTGAGGGACTCCACTATCTATTTTCTCCCATTCTGACAAAAATTCTCCAACTATTACTCTTTACAATCTTTGGCTTAAAAAACTTTCACACCACAATAATAATTTGTTTCTAATCCCAAGCCAATCAAGCTTTACTAATAACCTTAACAATAAAACAGAGTCAAATACTTTTGCAAAATCTAATAATAATATATCTACATCGTATCCATCTACAAGTGCTTTTGTGATAAAATCAAATGATTCAAGCAAATTGGTAGTGCAATTTTTCTTATAAAAGAAGCCATGCTGTTGTTTTATTATCAAATTATGCACTACTAAATGTTTCGTTATCTCATCACGTATAATACACTCCATTAATTTGCATACAACCGAAGTTAGTGAAATTGGACGATAATTAGATCAAGTTTGCTTCCCTTTTAAATCAGGGGTATAATGTGTGCTTTTTTCAAAAGGTTCCGAACAACACTTATTTCATAAGACTTGTTTAACAATATTGATAAAGGCTTGCAAAGTATATTATAGTACTGTCTATAGTGGTTTGTTAAATTGCTTCTTGAGTGCCATCAGTCCAATATAATGCTTATATTGATTCCTTTGCAGAAGTTTTGCTGTTAATATATGCATATACCGATTTAGGATTTAGTTTATAATTTAGTGCTAACATTTTTTCAAAATCCTTGATACTTTTTTTCACCTTTTTTTTAATTTTTAAATTCAAATGTTTGTATGCTGTGACCAGCACATAACTACTAAATTTTGTGTTGCGGCACATAAACTGTTAGTTGCGCTTTCTTTTACACATGTGTTTTAGTTCAATGTTCATCCAAAGAGGATCTTTTATTCTGTTTTCGCTACTCATTTTTAACCTAGGAATAAACACATTGCATTCATAATTATTAATTGATAACCGAATGTTGTAAGAATCATTTGCATTTAATTTCAGAAATTTATCAGAAAAATTAACTTTGTTAAAATAATCATTTAATTTCTTGTTTCTTGGAAGATGAATCACTAAAAATACTCTGTTTTTGCATTCTGTTATTATCAAATCTAACACATTATTAGTTTAGTTACTTATCCAATATTCCAAGTAAAAAACTAATTTTTACTTGGAATGTTGGATAAGTAACATTTTGAAACAAAAAACAATCACTTAGACAATCTATGAACTCTTTTACTTGAATATCCTGATCATATTGTAGTAAATTGTAGTTTTCATACCAACTTATTGGCGGATAATTAAAATCTCCACATAGCAGGATACTAGAGCGTTTATTCTTTTAACACAGATTGCTAATTTGTTTAATTGAGCGGATTATAGCTGAATTTTCCATTTTACTACATGAACCTGGACAATATATACAACCAGTGGTGTACCCTCATGGTCGTCCATTGGCACAGGACGACTCGTTTTCTCCATGGGCAACTGAAATTAAAAAAAATTGTCTGTCAGTAGCCCAGCAGGACAACCAGACAATTTGTTACTTATAAGAGTGTGTTTATTAATAAAACTATATTTTAATTGAAGTAGAAAAGCATCTAGAAAAATTGAGTGGATATTCAAATAATATTTAAAACTTAACTTTTAAGGAACTTAAACCACTTTATAAAAACGTGCTGTATAAAAAGTTTAGCATCATGAAAAACGTTACAAACGGTTTGTAAAAACGTGAATTAATTTTAAAATTAACTAATAAAAACTTTTTATTGGTTGATTTTAAAATGAGCGCATGTGTTTACGGACTATTAGTAACGTTTTTAATAATGCCCAACTTTTTATAAAGTACATTTTTATAAAGTTGTTTAAGTATTTGTAAAAGTTCCTAATGTTTTTAATCTTTGAATATCCACTTTATATTTTCTAGACACTTATCTACTTTTATTAAAGTTTGGAATTACTAATGTTGTTTGAACAAAGAATGAACTTTAAAAGTTATAAGTACTTTATAAAAGTGATAACACTATTATAGTTTTATTACTTTTATAATGCAGTTAGTGACTAGAGTGTTGTTACTTTTGCAGTCTAAAGTTTTTTTTTGTTTTATATCTTTTTCCCTTACAAACTTATAATAATTTGCTCCTTAAAAACAAAGTACACGGCTATGCATGAACTAAAATTTTAAAAATATCATTAGTTTCACCTGAGAAACAATACAAAAAAAAACTTTTACACCGTACTACTGATTATCATAGCGGACAACTTAAATGAGAAATAAAAACTGTTTCAGTTGGAAACAGTTTCAGTTTTTCACTGGGAAAAAACTGGAGGGTACATCACTGACAACCAATAATAATCTTTTCTGATCTAACTTCAATAAGACAATAAATTTGCTCAATTATTTTAGAATTAAGTATATCATTGTCCACTACGTAAGATTTGATGTTGTTTTTAATAAAAATACCTACTCCTCCTCTACTATCTCTATCTTTTCTAAATAAATTAAAAGCAATAATATTTGTAGATAATATATCTGACCACCAAGTTTCACTTATAAATACAACCGAAGTACCATGTTGGATAATTTTAATTGTTAGATAGTTTAACTTATTGTTTAGAGACGTTACATTTGTATATATGCATTTTAAATAAGTTTGTTTTTTAAAGTCGGTTGAATGGTCTTTTTTTAAACTTATGTTTGACTTTTCGTGATTATTAATTTCATTGTTTTTTTATTTTTTGTATTGTGTTGCTCCTGATACCAATTTGAAGGGGAGATTCTTCTGACAGATTGGCATTTAGTTTGTTTCTTTCCTTATGCAAATCATAATCTAATTTTCAGATTGTACTGGAATTCTTTGTTCTGGTGATGATAACTTGACAAGTACTGACCCTTTAACCATTTTGGATGTTTACTTTTGGTTTAAATCTTTTTATATGTATAATTTTATTGCTATCTATATTTATATCCGTAAAAATATGCTTTACTTTTGCTAAATCAGCTTCTTCCTTTTCTTTTTCAGTTCCAGTTGATTCAGAATCACCAGAAATAATAATATTCTTCTCCTTTTTTTTCTTGAGTTCTTCTTTAACAGAAATCGCATTTATGATACTTATTTGATGAGGCATTAACTTACTTGTTACACCAGCAGTTACAACCTTCCATGTTTTATGATTAGAGTTTTTTTCATTTTTAAAATTATTAATTACATATCTTTGTTTTCTTACAATCTCTTTCAAATTTGCAACTTTGATTTGTAATTTTAACATAACTACTTCTAAAATTGCTGTTGTTAATTTTCCATTTTTACCAGGAAGTTTTGTGTTCGCCATTGTTTAATGCAAAAATGTATATGTAGAGCGGTAATTTAATTATGATATCGGTAATTGTACTTTAATATGGTCTCGTTATCTTTCAAATTTTTTTTTTAAGTTTTTTTTCTTATAAAAATGTTTATTACAAGTTATTTTGATAAATTTTTTGTTTTTTGAGTATTGATGATAATGTAGGCAATACAGTCTATTGCGGACAAATTTTGGAATATATTTGCAAAAAAAAACGAAAAACCAAAATATAGTTAAAAAATGTATACTTTAGAAGTTGATTTAAATCCACACCACTGTCAGTTAAACAATATAACAAATAAATACCAAAAAAAGCAACCTATTCAAACAGTTTTGGCAAAAATAATAATAATTAAATTTGATAACATAACCAATATATAATAATTTAGGCATATATAAGGAGCTCGCATAAACACGTCTTGACACTTTGAAGTCGGAAGTCAGCTTACATTTAGTTACTTTGGAAAAAGTGCAATTGGTTTTACTACTACTTAATTAAATAAGGTATAGAAATTTGTTGGATAATCATTTGAATGATATTTCAGGAAAATTTGTTAACGTGAACTTTATTGTCAAGCAAAATATGCACAATTTCACAGAGCAAAGTATAAAATACTATGGTTCACTGTTAATAAAAATAAAATATTAGAATAGCCAACTCTCTAACTTTCCAATGAGATTTAAATTGCCTAACTTAAATCTCATTGAAAACATATGGGGCATATGAACAAGATGTTTATGCAGTCAGGAAACAATATTAAAATGTTAATGTATTTAAAAAGGCAATTGTGCATGTTTGGAAGAACATATCTCTTGCTGATCTAAATAAACCATTGGCTAGCATGCCAAATCAATTATTTGAAGTTATTTTGAATTGTGACAAAACAAAGTATCAATAATAAATTAAAATTAAGATACAACACATCATCAATTTTGTTGAATAAAATTGAAATAAGGTTATAATTTTGTACCAAAGTTTTTAGAAAAACTTTAAATTAACTGACAAAATTAAACCAGACAAATAAATTATTCAAGAAAGACACTAAGCATTTAAATAATTTGGAAATGATCATTTGTTTATAATTAAGATCTTGGATTTTTGGTGAGGTAATAAATTTGCACCACACTGTATGTAATACCGGTAACAAGAGTGATTCTGATTCAAAAATAGTTAGTGAAACGAAGTCATTATTTGTATGTGCGTACAAATAAGGTTTACATAATAAAAATCCTATTTGTACATGAAAAATGTTTATATACTTTAACTTTTTGCGTCAAAAATATACCAATGTAGTGCTTTAGGTATTTAAATCTTGTTTTGAGGCGTAATTGTCAGGGTTGCGGGTTCAAATCTCTATTGTGAAGATTTTTTATATTTAACTATAATGTTTTATTTCTATGTAGTTTTATGTTTTATAACTATTGTTGTTGTTTATTTATAGTTATGTCTATTATTTATTTTTATCTTTCAAAGTTTCATAGAATAAGTGCATTAATGCATACATAAATCGACTAATTTAGATCTAGTCGCAGTGGAGTATACTCACTTAAATAGAGATAGGCACTGTGGAGTGTACATATATGTACATCGCCAGACTTAAATAGGCATAGACGCAGTGAAGTTTATATTCATCTACTGAGGGTTCAGGTTTGGGCAGGCATTCTTTAAAACAAAAAAAAGTATTATACATCTTATTTAAATTGGGTTTAAAATTAAATTCATTTGTGTTAAAAAAATTATTAGGATAAATTAAACAAGAACTTCAAGCGAAATTATTGAAATAATTAATAACTTATGTTTATATACGCGCATACAACAACAAAAAAAAAGAGTAATATGCATATACAAATAATGCCTACCTTTGTGAATTTGTTTTTGGGATATATTTCACTATATAAGTCACAAAAATTTACTACTTTTTTAACTTCTTAGCCAAGTATAAATTGTATAACAAACTTTATAGTAATATTTATCCACAAAGACATTATGCAGTTTTTGATTCTTATATTAACAATGAAGGACATTTTTGTCAATTATAATAAAATAAAATATATTACTTGTATAAATATATATATATATATATATATATATATATATATATATATATATACATATATATATATATATATATATATATATATATATATATATATATATATACATACATACATATACTATTTAAAATAATAACACAAAGCATAAATATGTAGTTATATTTGCATAATAATAATGTTAGAGAGCATTTTAATGTGAACAGTTCACAATTGAAAAAATAAATGAATACCTTTAACAATATTTTGTGTTAATAAACTTGGATTGCATTCATTTTGTTGAAACCCTGACTTCAAAACACACTTTCTTAAAGCTTCACACCAAACACAAACTGACAATTCACAAACATTATTATTTAAATGAGAACAGTCTTGTAAATGATGTGTATAAAAATTTTCAGACAAAGAAGAGTTGTTAAATATTATTTCATGATAGTTCAATGGTAAACTAGTTACATTATTAGATATTATTTTATCTCCTATATCAGAATTTCTTGAAAAATTTTGTATGTTCATTAACAGTGTGTTAATAGTATTTATATGGTATTCACTTTTTTTGTTCTCTGAAATAAAAGAAGTTATAGATTTAGATATGTTTCCTTCTTTTTCTTTTTTCTTACTATTTAGAAAGTGAAGTTTTTTGAACAAATTAAGTAGATTAATTAGAATTTTCTTTTTTTTTATTTCGTTTTCCTGAATAGCATATTTATAACTACAAGTCCCTTTATTGTATACTTGCTGACCTTGACATTCATACTTAGCTTTTTTATCAATTATGGCATAGCATTGTCCAACAGCATTTTCACTCCTTTTACCACACCAAAAACAAACTGCTAAATCTATACATTTTTGACAAGACCTATCAGCAACAAAAGCGCACATTTCAGATAGCTTGTTTTCAGATTCTTCAGTATTTTCTTCAGATATAAATTTGTTATACCTTTCTAATCCACCAAGTGAAAATTTAATTTGAAATGAAAATAAGCAATATAATGCCAAAAGCGTATTTAAATATATATATTTTATTTTACCTCTACTTGAAATTTTCGGTTTAAACGGCAAATTCATGATGTACGTAAATACAACACAATATAAATTAGTTCAAATTTTCAGTGTAAACATTATTTAACGAGATTGCTACATATTTGTAGAATACAAGACAATAATAGTAACTCATCTCAGCTACTTTACGTGAGATACATTATATCCTAGAGGAATTAGAATCAGCTGCTCCTCTCGACATTTTCAGCATATTTATCTGATTCGCCAGTCTGCATTTTAAAAATTCTGTAAAATATACTTGATTTAAATTATCGCACGTGACCATAAATAATTTATTGTTCTAACGCATTGTTCTTACTTGCCCGAACCTATATCCGAACATTTGCGTGGCCGACCAAACTGAGAACGCAAGTTTATTTTGACAGTTAAGTAATTTAAGATCCCGTTAGAGATTATTTTTAAGTGTTTTAAATAACAATACCCTCAAATTTTATCCTTTTTTAAATATAAAATGTATCACTTTTACTAATAAATTAAAAAAACAATAATACTAGAGTCATAAAATGCATAGTCTAACTAATTTTAGAGCGCAATTGTTTATATTACTCAAGTATACTAACTAGTGCTCACTGTTTGTAAATGAAGATGTGTTAAAAAGAACATTTAAAAGAAGATTGTTGATTTTCTCTTATTTTTTGCAAATGCCTTGTGCTAACTGCTCCGCTTTTGCATGCGGTACTTCTCGAAAAAATAAATGTGCTATATATAATTGATGAAAGCCTAAGGATCCGAAAAATTTTTTTTTTTTTCTTTGCTCATACCATTACGAGGCTAACATATTAATTGTCAATTAAACTACTCTTAAGCCATGATATAGTTAATCATAAAATTCACTTGCATTTAATAAAATCAATGTTTACTACAACAATTTCTAATTTTATTTCAATTTTGTCATCATATATGATTTGCCCAGGTAATACGGATAAATTAGATATGTTTTACCCGAAAAATTTGAATTGTCTTAAACTTGCTTTTCACCTGTAAATCAAACAGAATATATCGGATCACTTTCATATGAAGTTGTTATAATAGTTGTAAAGAAGGCAAATGTCTTAAGTAAGGGTGTCGAAAATTGTGAAAATGGCCACCCGGGTATTCGTATAACAAGCAGGCGGGTACTGGTTAAAATAATATTTTTCTATGAAAGTTGTTGATATAAATGGTATATAAAATTTTAATTTAATGATGTTTTTTATTTAGAAATGTTATTTTTCTAAATTTTATTTTAGTGTCCAGGTTACACAAGTTGCAAACACGTTTAGAAATACTAGCGTTTCTAATGTTTCGGGTGTCAAATAACTTTCCAAACGTTAAATTCAACGTTTTCGGAAATTCTGATGGTGATAAATAAATCGTAACTATAAAAATTTTTAACAACGTGATCTTTAAAATCTTTTTTTATCTAACACGCTATTGACTGACAACATATCCAGCAGTCAAGAAAGCGTGTTCTGATGGTGCTTAAGTTGCATGCATGCCCATGTTCTTTGTGTGCTAAAATAGTATATCTAAATCTTCCATTGTTTAGGTTCTGAAATTATTTTCTGAGAAACAAATTAATAAACAAGTTGAATAAGTTTCTGTTTTACGTAATAGAAAAATTGTACACAGGACTAATAATAATAATCATTAAGTAATATATAGTTATCTGAGTCAGAAAATCAAATAACTTTCCAAACGTTATATTCAACGTTTTCAGAAATTCTGATGGTGATAAATAAATCGTAACTATAAAAACTTTTAACAACGAGATCTTTAAGATCTTTTTTTATTTTACAAAATAATATTGTTAAACAGTTATGTTACAATAAATAGTTTTAAATAATAAAAGTGAATAAAATAAGTTTTAAACTTATGAAAATGAAGGTTACCCGTAATTTAAAAATGCTACCCAGGCAGTAACCAACGGGCAAGTACCAGGGTGCTAGATTACACGTTGACAGTCAAAGTCACAAGATAATTTTTTTTGAAAAGAATAGTAAGAAATTACTTATTCCAGTAAAAAATAAGCTTAAATTTCTAAAACTCATATATAAAAATAAATTTCTTAAAAAGAACATAAAAGAAATGCAACAGGAATTAATCAAATCCTCTTAACTTTTTTTTGTGGGAAATATTAAAAATATTTTGTGGAAAATAACCATTTAATTGAAGATTAAATTGTTATTTTCAAAAGATTTTAGAAATGTTGTACCACAGTTGCATAACAACCTTCTTTTATAATGGATACAGTTTCTAGTGTAGGCTGCTCAGCTTAACGTCAGTTGTTTAACAAGATTTTTTCGGTTAAGGAATTAATGCGAAACCAGGAACTAATTGCTGCAAAAATGTTATGCAACAATTTTACAGCAATTGGAAACCATACTAAAGTGGTTTTCTATAGTACAGAATAAATATACGAAAATATATATCTTATGCTTACAATTATTTGGCTCAATTTTATCTTTTTAAAAGGTAAAAAAAAAATTTTTTTTTAAAGAAATTTTAGGTAATAATATTAAACTTTACAAATAAAAAATAAAAATATTAAAGTACAAAAAAAAAGAAGTATTTTAGAATGCAAAACAACATTTATAACTTAAAAACTTAGTACTTAGAAAAATTGTATTTCTTGTTGCTATAATCTAAAACTTCATACCAAATTAGCATAAAATATTGATTTGAATAACTTTTTTTCAGTAGGGTGGCGCGGAGAAATGGGAGGGAAGTTTTAAAATAACTACAAGTATTTCTTTTATAATCTTATTTCCTGTGAAAAGTGTATAACAAAAACTCTTTAAAAGTTTTCCTAATCTAATAAAATTTTATTGTAAAAACGTAAATAGCAATTTAAACAAATAAAATAGAAGATAATATAAAGCTTAATCAAGTTAATATACTTCGTATCAAAGTACAATATGAACATTGTATATGTATAAACTTAGTAATGTAATATCAAAACACTTAAGACGGAAATAGTAGTATTTTCTTTGTAAAAACGTTATGAAAAATAAATTGTACCGACTAACTTTGTAACGGCTATTGAGTGAATTTTTCATGCTGTTATGGTTAATTTTACTCGCTTCCTTTAGCAAATACTATTTTTTGTTCGTGATTTAAATTTTTTAAATTGATTAACAGAAGTTTAATCTTTACATGTAATAATATTTTAAATTTTAACAACAATTGTCTAAAGTATCTATGTAGCTACAAGAACCATTATTACAACTAAGTGTTTACCCATCGAAGTAAATTAAGTTTAGATCTGAGATGCTTCTTAAAGTAAATGCCAATAATGTAATAACTTATGTAAATGAATCTATACAGTACACTCTTCCACTATAAACCATTTCTAAGGCGCTTTTAAATTACATTTTTGATAAAATAGTTAATAATATTTAAACAAAATTGAATAAAATAATTTTAAAAGTGATGCGGAACAATAAAGGTATGATTATCTTGATAACCCTGATACTGGTGATGCGATCCAGTGCAACCTGTTACATGTCCTGCTGATTCACTTTCTTAGCAAAGTCTGTAGATTTTCTAAGCAAAGTCTCAGCACTTTCTGTTGCCAATACTGTCTAATATCTGTCGTGTCTATTATGTTAGTGGTGTCTCTTAGTCTTAAATATTTTTGTGAGAGCGACTTAGTCTTAAATATTTTTTTCAGAGCGACGAGTCTTAGAAATCTTAATAAGTTTTCTTATTAAGAACCTTAGTAAAATTAGTAAGGCTTGCAAGACGTGCAAGAAAACTATTAAGATCTTATTAGGATTTGGAAGTTTACGTACGATTTCTTAGTAAGATTTGTAAAAAATGTAAGATCTTAATAAGATATGTAAATTATATCATCATTTCTTAGTAAGATTTTCAAGTTATGACACGAGTTCTTAGTAAGATTTGTAATATCTTACAAGATTTTTTGTAATAACGCGACCAGAATTTAGTAATAATTCAATTATTACTAAAATCCACTCATATTTTTGTGTAGAGGTAGAATATTCTATCGCGAAAATATGAATGGCAGTATTTAGTAGGGTCGGAATAACTACAAAATAATCTTATAAGATCTTTTGGTTGTACGGTCATTTAAGATCATATGGAATAGTCTTGCATAAGTAATTTGTTGTATTATATATTATATGTATTACATATAATGTTGAGATAAGCAGTATTATTTTATTAGTTAAAAAATTTTATCGAGAAGAAATTAATTTAAGTACTTAATTGTTTTATTTATTAGCATATGCTAACAACTAAAAATTAGTTATTAGCATATGCTAATAATTAAAACAATTTAGTACATTAATTAATTTGTTTTCAAAAAAAATTTATAACTAAAATTATATGGTGCTAATCTTAACAGTATATGTAATACATATAATATATAATACAACAAATTACTTATGCAAAACTATTCCATACTGCACCACTAATTGAAAATTATAAAAAAATAAAGTATTACAGATTAGATAGAATAATACTCATAAAAATTTGATAGACTAAATGTTTTTCTGTTGTTGAACAATTAAATAAAAATGCAAATACAAGTCAAGTTAAATAAGATTGATGCTCAGCAAGTGATAAAACTATACAATATAAAACTGCGCACAGTTTAATTGTTTAAATATTTCCGTTTTAGTTCAAGTTCCATCTCATTGATATCGTTTACAGTTGTGTCAACAAAGTATTTTACAATGGCCTCTTTAATTTTTCTTTAGCGTTTTCACCAGTATAATTTATTTTTTGATCGATTCAGTAAAACCTTAAATTTTCTGCACTGAGATATTTTCTGCAAAATTAATATTGTTTTATGACAGTTCGTAACCAACAATGATGCATAGATCAACACTTTCCTGAACTATAGTTTAAGAAAGAAAAGTTATTGTATTTATTTTTGTTTAACTGTTATTAATAACTACTCAAGACTAAGACTAATACTCAAGAGTAAGACTCTTATGTACTGTTGAAGACTGTACAGGAAAAACCGGTTTCATAAATTTGCGCACTCAGTGGAACTAATATGCGTATTTGCATCCTTTTCATCATGCACTGGTGTTTAACTATTACTTCTGTCATTATACAAAAAAAAACTATTAGAAACAACTGAGGTGTTTGAACATAATTAACAATACAGAACTCAACTATCAGTCATATATAACATATATAAGACTAAAGTAATCAAAAACAAAAGGCAATTTTTATTAAAATTAAAAGCATGAACAAATGTGGGTTTTGTATGCTCTGTAGTCTTCAAATAAATATAATATTTAACTTACAACTATTTCTATACTTATCCAAGTGTTCCAAGATATAGAAGATGTTACTTTTTTGAAGCAAATAGTTAAGTACAATTCCTTCACATAATCTTTATATATAATCTGAAAATCAAATATTGCATTTTTTTCTAACATGGGAAATAATTATTTTAAATTGGTTGTGATAGCACAGTTTTTGGGGTATGGGCAATGTACTTTTTTTTATACAACTAAAATTCAATATAATAAGTAAATTTTAACCTTCGTCTGTTAAATAATAATATTAGAAAAGCATATATTAAATATTATTCTAAAATATTGAAAATAACCATTTTAAATCTTACACTTTTTTTCCATCTTGTTTTTGCTAGCTCCTCTGAAAGATTTGCCATAATTATATTATTTTGCCACAATTAACATATTTGAATTTTTGTTTTCGCAACCATTACAAAGTTTTAGTTCTGTGTTCATTATGTTCGTCATATTCTAAAAATATATCAAACTTAATTGAAAATTGTATTATATTAGAGCAAGTATATTACATAAAGAAAGATTTGAGTATTTTAAAAAAATTTACAGTTTTAATATCATTAAGTTACCAGAAATCGTTTAGATTTCCGCAAAAGATAAGGAAATATTATCCTATCTTACTTCACATTCCACAATAAACAGTTTCAGGAGAACTGTTGGTATTATTCAATTTATGCCTCTAAATTAATAGTGGCTTGGTGCAGTTGCTTATCACCAGTTTTTGGCATAACCTTTATGAATATCAAAAAATTCTTCATAAAATGTACATCTTAAAAATACATCATAACATAAAATTTCCATTTAAAATAATACATCATGAACTTACATCGTAAAATGAAAATTGAATTTATACAAACTTTATCAATTTTTATTTATTTAATATATTTACTTTTTATTTATTTATTAATAATTATTATTGTTTATTTTTATTTACTTAAAAAGTTATAATTAATTATAACTTTAAAAACAGAAAGGTTGATTATTGATTAAGGTAAATAAATTGTTTTTATTGATTAAGATACATATATATTGAAACGTATTAAAATACAGTAGTATCTTTTTCAAAAGGGTTTATATATTTCCGGACTAGATATTAAACTTTTCTTTGCAAATATTTAAAAAATATCACAATTATAAAAACTCTACTTTGGTTCATTTCCGACAATACTAAAAGAAATTGGTGCGGAAAAACCAACGACCGTAAGAGATTTTAGTAAATTCTCGTTAGGAAACAGGAGAACGTAATTTGAATTTAACTTAATAAAATCTTAGCAAGATCTTTTAAGATCATTAAAAGATTTATGGGGTTTTTTTTCATTTATTTCCTAACAAGATCTTAATAAGATCTTAATAACATCTTAATAAGACCTTAACAAGTTAGTGAAAGTAATATTTCTGACAAAACTTATCGAGATACTAATAAGTTCTAACTAATTTATGTAAGATAAGAAAGATCTTACAGATATTAATAAGATTTGCAAGATTCGTTACTCTGGGCAATTCACCTATTTGTAGAGAATTCAGATTTGAATCCTCTGATAATTCTGTTATGTACTTCCACTTAGTATATCTTCACTTAATCATATTTCCTTTTTACTTCATTGTTTTTCTACTTTCTAAGACTCCACTCTTTTAGATGTTTATTATAATCAAATGGACTAAAGCCTTTATCTTAATTCCTGATTTTATTTTGTTTTTATTAGTGACTTGATGTTCATCACACTGAATGATCTGGCTCTAACACCACTAACCCAGCTAGCACCTAAGCTTATAACTTTTATTTTTCTCAATCTCTAATTTGGATATTTAATTTTTAACTCGTTTTCCTGAAAAGCCTGATTACTTAGCTTTACTCCTTGATTTGCGTCTTGTTTCTAACCCTAACTTGTGTTCAATTTCTTTTTGTTCCCCTTTAGGTTATCCAACCATGCAATGATCTCATTAAATCTTGTACCTTCTTTTTTTTAGACTTTATCCTATTATCACGCTACCTACTACTACTATGAAACTGATAGGCAATTTTTTAGTGATTTTGTTCGTTAAGGTCATTTAAACGATGTCACTCGTTCTTTACGTTTGTTCTATTTGCCAAGCTTAAGCTACTTTCTCATCTTTGTTACGTCTTTTTTTTCTACAAATACTTATATGGTCGCTGTTTTAGTTCCATCAATTAAAACTCATTAAGTAATTTAATGGTTAACTGCAAAGTTTTTCAAGACAAAAGGTTAGGTACAAATGCAAAATGAAATTGTTGTTTAAGAAGTTTTTTTGTGCGTGCTTGGTTATGTTGTGGAAACTGCTAACTAATATTTTTATTTAATTAATTTACTATTGGAAGTATGTGGAACAACCTTTGCTCCGAAATTGACATTTAATTTTGAAATAGTCATTTAACAACTTATTTAACAAATATAGTTTGTGTTTATCATAAGTTTTATACAGAAATGTTTTCTGGACATACTGTCCAGAATATATAAACATGTATATATAAAAAATATATTCATTAAAATTACTTTTTCGAGCGACTCTTGCAATGTGACCTTTGAAAAAAACAAATTTAAAATATGATGCTGTAAAATAACATACTATATTATATAAACAAAGCTCAATTAATCTGATAGTATTTAACTTTATAAGTAGGGATTGTGGCTGATTGATTTTTAGCAATCAGCTTTAACTTAAAACTTTAGCTGATCAGAAAAAACTTTGACAGTGTAAATTAAAAAATTATTTTTTGATTTTGAAATCTCTCTATATGTTGATTAGTTTAATAAAAGTATTACGAGTCATTCCATATTATATATGCAGCAAAGGGGTGCCAAATGAGGCTTTGGCTCTGGGTAAGAGGTCGCCAAAAGAGTAAAAGGAGAAAAATTTTTTTAATTTAAAATATAATAATGTTTTAAATGATAAAAAGGCGTCTTTTTAGTCATTTTAACAAAATGCAATTGATACCCTAGTTACGCCACTGCATGCAACACCATTTTCTATATGTATTAACGATAAATACTCGATCAGGTTCAGCTTTAATCTGAAGCTAATCAGTTAAGAGCTGAAGTTGAAACATCATCTGTAACCCCTATTATAATGCATGTTATTTTTTATACTTAATAAAAACTGACTTTGAAAAAAAAATTATCTTACAAAGCTATTCGCGATAATAAATAAAGGGAATACTTAGTCCCATCATTATATTTATAATCCTCTGCCTCCAAAGTTCATGCCATTTTACCATACAAAAGCCTTGCACTAATTCTAATAAATAAAAGTAATTATCGTTATTATTATATTTGTATTTACTAACCTACGTCATAATACGTCACGCGTCATAATTAATTAACTTGGTTGTTGAAGTCAACTTTACTCATATCAGTATGCGAATATTATCAACAGTTATCAATCAGAAATATTCTTAAAAATGCTGCAAAATACAAGATATACATATGATACATATCATATAAGACCTAATATTGTTCTTTTTACTTGGAACTTCATTTTTTCCCATTTTTTTAAAACTAAGTTATACAAAACAAAATTATTTTATTTGACGAATATTTATACAGGATAAATTACTTTAGAAATTATTATAATTCTGTTATCAATGTAAGTATTCTTATATTAGATAATAAAAATATTAACCAATTAAAGTAATAAAGTTGTAAAACATATTATGAAAAACATTTACAATAAATTTTTAACTTATTTTTAAATTCAGTTAACGAGTTGATTTTCCTAATTTCTAATGGTAGATCATTATAGACTCGTGCATCAGAGTAATAAAAATATCTTTTAGCAAATTCAAGTCAGATTTTTGATATTTTAATTAGGTTGCAGTTACTTCTTGTTGCTTTTGAATGGTTGACAACTTCAAAGAAGTTAGTAAAGTTTGGGCATGATAAACTAAGAATGTATTGCTTCGTTAATTGACAAGATGCAACAAGAGTTTGAGAGAATGGTGATATTGTATTCACTTTTTGCTTGCTGTTTGCATTTATTATACAAAATGCGCATGTATACAAAGAATCTACCTTATCTGTTTTTATTTTGGTAGGTGGAGGCAAAGATTTCCACAGTAGTTTAAAACGGGTATAATAGTCAACTGGTATAAGCGTTTTGCTGCAAGAGTTGTTAACAAATATCCAATATTTTTAATTAGTCTTAGTCTGCCACAAGCTTTTTCATAACCATTGATAAAATAACTACCCATGGTTAGTGTCAGGTCTAGGTTGATACGAAGAATTTATAGCTTAAGGTGAAACATATTGAATTAAAGTTGTAAAAATCGTTCATTGTGTTTGGTTGTCTTGAGAGAGATTTTTCTGTACCAAACAACATGGAGTCTGTTTTATCAACTCCAAGGTTGAGTATTAGCTCGTTTTTTATACACCATTTTAAGATTATTTCCATATCGGATGTAAGACGCGATTCTATAACAAGTATACCTTTTCTGGGAACATATGCGACTGTTCGTCAGCATAAATAATAGATTTTGAATGTTTGAAACAATATATCAGGTCATTAAAGTAAATAACAAAAAGTCAAAGGCTCCTTGAGGTATACCTCATTCAAATTTTCCTGTCTCAGATATTATGTTTTAAAGACAAATTGTTTGAGATTTGTTAAATAGGTAATCTTCAAACCAGCAGAGCTCAGTATCACAATCACCTTACCTGTTAAGCATTTTGATAATTATTCCGTGACTTAAAGTGTCAAGTGCTTTACTAAAGTCAAGAAATATTACCCCAACTGTCTTCGTCAATTTTTCGTTTTATGTTATCTACAGTAAACGATCAACAATACTAGCATTGCAGCTAGTTTTGTTGATCGTTTACGTCAAAAACCAAACTGATTATCATTTATCAAATTAGCTTCTTCTAAAAAAAATTATAGTTGTTTATGTACAACTCGTTCGATCATTTTATGATTGGTTATGTACAACTCGTTCGATCATTTTATGATTGTTTATATACAACTCGTTCGATCATTTTTGATATAGTTGGTATTATAGAAATCGATCGGTAGTTTTGAATGTCGTTGTGGACTTTGATTTGTAAGTTGGGAGAAGTCTTGAGAACTTTCTATCATTTGGATAAGTTGATGACTTGAAGACATGTTTATTATGTAAGTAAGTGGGTTAGACAAGACGGTAGCAGCGTCTTTTAGTATTGATGGTGATATACCGTCTAGGCCGGTAGACTATTTTGTTTTTAACCCACGAAACACTTTTTCTATTTGATTAACCGTTACAGGTATAAATTTAAAAGATTTGTAAGTACGAGTTGGTTCCCGATGTGATAAAGCCCATACACAGTCTTTTAAAAAGATAGATATTTCTTTAAAGTAGTTACCGAATTACAGAAACGTTCGCATAACGCACATGATATTAGTCGAAAATTAAAAGTTGGAGACGAGTTGATAACAAATGTTGTACTAGTTGAAGAATTAGTTTGTTCATTCGCAGATTTGTGTGATATATTTCAGTGGTAGTTCTGTTTTGATCGTTTTATAATATCGTTAAATTCATTTCTCTTGTTTTTAAAAAACCGTTTGTCAATTGCTAAATTTGATTTACAAAGTTTTTCGAAGTAGATTGTCACGTATGTTCATATGGAATTTTACTTCCCTGTAAGCATGGAAATGGTTTGCTTTGAATGCGCTTTTCAATATTTGGGGCTAAGGCATCAAGACATGTTAAAATCATGTGTTTAATATTGGACTATGATGTGTTTTTACTACTTGAAAGTAGAATCGATGATCAATCACAGCAACGAAGCAAACTACAGAACTCGTGTTTAGTATATTGTTTAAAATTTCTACATTTTATTATTTTTGGTTTGCATTTATAATGATTGCATTTGCGAATGCATCCAGTCAGGTCATGGTTACTAAAGGATAATGGTATTACAAAAGATTTTTATACAGGAGTTATATTATTTGTACAAATTACGTCAATTAAGGAAGAAGATGGTAATGCTGTTCTTCTAGCGCTTCTTATTAATTGTTTGAAACCATACAATTGTTGCATAGACTTTATTTCGATATTATCATTTGGTTTTAAATAATTAACATTGAGATCTCCCAATAATTAATATTGTTAATAATGATACATATGCATATGGGCTAATAATAAATAGGCATAGGGCCATCAACATAATGTTAAGAATATTAAATAGGCATATAGTTGCGATCTATAAAATAATAGTATTCTTTTTTTAGTTATCATTATTTATGTTAAAGTTATAAATTTAAATTGATAACTTTCCGTTAGTTACCAATAAATAAATTAAATACCACACTAAATATATATATATATATATATATATATATATATATATATATATATATATATATATATATATATATATATATATATATATATATATATATATATATATATATATATACATATATATATATATATATATATTTATATATATACATATATATATATATATATATATATATATATATATATATATATATATATATATATATATATATATATATATATATATATATATATATATATATATATATATATATATATATATATATATATATATATATATATACAGTTGTGGACAAAATAATAGTAATGGCTAGTAAAACAATGATTTGTGATAATAACTTTATGTAAATTTAAATATAAATTAATAAATTTAGGCATAACAGTATTACAAACACTGAATAATGATATGAGAGTAAAAAATGTTGGTACCACTCTTCAAATTACTTTAGGGAAGTCCCGAATTTTATATACGAACATATCTAGATTTGTCGGTTAAAATAACATACCTGTTGTTTCCTATCAATTTATTTATATTAGCTTTTTGTTTATTAGGTTTTAGTAAGACTAATTAAAGGTAAGATTAGTTTTCGTGTTAATTTAATGAAATATATAAAATAATCGTATAAATTTTTTTTATAAATAGAAATTACGGGTCGTGCAAAGCATCGTAGTGCAGAAAAGAGACAACTAATTATTAAATTAAAACAAGATGGGAAAACATACAAATTTATTCAAGAGACATTAAGTTGTTCTCCTATGATGATTAGAAATGCTCTAAAATGGAAAAATGTAGACAAAACAAGGGGCCGAAAACAAAAAACGACTAAACATGAAGACAGATTGATAAAACGTGCTGCTGTTGCCGATCCTTTTGTAACTTCCCGCCATATTAAAGAAGATTTAAATTTAAGTGTTTCTTCAAGAACAGTACGTAGGCGGGTAGTACAAAGTAAGATAGTCGCCAGAAGCCCAAGAAAAGTTCCCCTTTTGGAAAAAAGGCATGTGGTAGCAAGATTACATTTTGAAAAAACGCATGCAGATTGGCCTGTTTTAAAATGGCGTAATATTTCGTGGTCTGATGAAAGCAAAATTGTTTTATTTGGGTCAAGTGGACGCAGGATGTATGTAAGGAGGTCACCTAACTCTGCATACAAAACGCAATACACCATAAAATCTGTAAAACATGGCGAAGAGAAAATAAATATATGGGGTTGTTTTTCTTATTATGGCTTAGGGCCAATCTATAAGATTGATGGTATTATGGATCATGTCTTGGTCAATAATACCTTCAAATATTATAAAATACCATGTCATATGCAGAAGAAGATATGCCCCTAAGATGGGTTTATATGCAGGACAACGATCCAAAGCATACCAGTCTCAGGGTAAAAAGTCTCAGGGTAAAAAGTCGGTTCATCAAGAATAGGGTTGCAGTTACGGATTGGCCTACACAGTCACCGGATCTCAATCTGATTGAAAACCTTTGGACGGGTGTAAAAGAGGCAGTTTATAGTCAAAAATCAAAAAATCAGCAGGAGTTATGGCAAATTGTCCAAAATGCTTGAAACAACATTCCTTTACAACGTTGTCAAAATTTGATTAACTCAATGCCGATGCAAAGCTGTGATAAAAATCCGGGGCATGCAATATAATAATAATTTTTTACTATTGTTAGTTAACGTTATATCATTTTTTTGTTAATAAAATAAATTATTTGCAATATAAGATTAAATAAATTAATACTACTATTATTATGTCAGACCTGTTTTTTATACTTATATAATTATTATAACTAAAAGCAAAAATTTAAAATTTTCTACTAATTAGTTTATCATCTCACAGCTATTTAATTAATAATCCAGTATTACAATTTCATTTTCAGTAACTGTTTAAAGATAATAATATTAATTCGTTAATTTTAATCACACTACTATTATTTTGTCCATAACTGTATATATATATATATATATATATATATATATATATATATATATATTTGTTTTTTTAGTGCAACAAAATTATAAGACACTTTAGAAAAAATTCATATAAATTGTCATTTATATAATGAGATGTCTCAATTTTAAACAATCAATAGTAGATACTTCTACAATTTTTTTGAATCTTTTCAATCATTCTCGAAGTTAAAGAATTATACGAGTTTTTTATGTACGAAATGTCAATTCCATACCATGCAGATGCAACGAATTATTTCAAGTCAGGTAGTGAACTACATTGTTTACCACCTTCAAACACTATGTGACAGATGTGCCCAAGCTTTTTCAATAATGTTCAGGTTCAGAGATCTAATGGTCACTTTAATGTTTCAATTTTACTGCTGTTGAAATATTCTTTTATTATCTTAGCTGTATGAACGCTAGCATTATCTTACTGAAAAAGAAAAATTTCCCCTCTAATGACAGAGGCTTCACGTCGTAAGAATTCTTAAACAATTAAAAGATAATCCTTAGTCTTCATTTTTCCGTCAATAAAATGAATTTTTGATTTACCATGATACCCAATCACACACCAAATCATTACACCACCACCATCCAATTTGACGTCGTTGTGTTACTGGTTCTTTACGCAAACCGTGAAAATATTAATTTCATCAATGCGGCCCATCAAGACAAAATCGTTTTTCGTCAGAAAATACTACTTGTTGCCACTCTTCTTTCCATGTCACGTGGTCCTTTGCAAAAGTTATTCGATTGTTAATGCGATTTATTGTTAAAGGTGGTTTTTGCTGAAGTTTTTTGCGCGGAAGGTGAAAAGCCTTATGAATAACTCGCTGAACTGTTCGTAAATTAGCAATCACACCTGCTTTTGCAGCAATTTGACGTGCAGTTATTGAAGAAGCTTGGCCAACAACCTTCATTACGGTCATTTAATTTCGATGGATGTCCGGGACTTTTTTATATTCCATACATAAAAGGACTATTAATGTAGTTTTTAATCACAGTTCGGCTGCGTCCAATAGCTCTAGCAGTGTAACTAATGGAGTAACCCATTTTCAATAAGTTAGAGAGCACTTTTTTCTTATCTAAACTCAACTCTGCAGCACGACCTATTATTAATTAACTTGTTATTTTATATTTAATATAAAAAAACTAAACTTTTGACAGTTCACAAAAGTTTACAGTTAAATAATCGTCTGTGGTGTTTGCATCAAATATATATTCTTAATTGCCCACAACTGCGGTTTGCAAACAAATCGTTTTATGTAAAGTTGCCTTTTAATTTTGTCGCACTGAAAAAAGGTTTTTTTTTTATAAAATGCAAGTTACGTTAAAAAAATTTGTTAAAATGTTGTTTAGTGTTGTAAACCCTTTGCTTTTATTTACAATAAAAATTAGTTTTTAAATATACATGTATAGTAGAATTTTATAAATCTTTTTGGAGTGCCTTATCATTATGTCGCGCAGTGTATACATATATATATATATATATATATATATATATATATATATATATATATATATATATATATATATATATATATATATATATATATATATATATTTATATATATATATATATATATATATATATATATATATATACATATATATTTATATACATATATATGTATATATATATATATATATATATATATATATATATATATATATATATATATATATATATATATATATATATATATATATATATATATATATATATACACCCCCAGACCATTACATTGCCTCCACCATGCTTCACGGTCTTATGGCAGTAACGTAAATCGTAAAATTTAAATTTAAAATTTCTATTAAAATTTAAATAATAAAGTTTCTACAACTAAAAATAATAAATGAATATACTATAATTATTGTTTATTAGTTTATTACTATATTCTATGTATTAGACATTAGTGTACCTGTTCAATGATATTTTTATCTGATAATTTATTTATTTGAAAAGTTATGCATAAAAGACATAAGTCAAAATAAGTGAACTCAAAAGGGCATAAGTCGTGGACAAGAAGGGTATAAGTCAGTAAAAGACAAATCAAAAGGGCATAAGTCGTGGACAAAAAGACTTAAGTCAAAACTAGTGAAATCAAAAGGGCATAATTACAGTTATCTCGTTAAATATTCATAGTATCAAGAATTTTAACGGTTACATGTAATAGGAATGTATTATATACAATATAAAAATACTTTAAATATGTAAGGATATAATGAACTTGCACGTAGGAATTTTCAAACATTGATACTGTTGTCTCAAAAAGTTGGTCAAATTGACTTATGCCCTTTCTACCCGGGACCATACACACACACACACACACACACACACACACACACACACACACACACACACACACACACACACACACACACATATATATATATAATATACATAATTATACATTTATCATATAAGTTATATTAAAGTTTTATAACTGAAGTTTGAATTTTAAAGTAAATATCAATATATTTTTTATAAGTATCGAAAGTATAAGTTAAGTATTATAAGTATTTGTAAGTATGAGTATTGTATTTAGAAGTATATGTTACTATTATGTATATTATGATACCACTATTTACATTATATTTTTACACTTTATATTTTAAGTCAAAAAATATAAATGATCTAAAAATGCAGTTGACGCATAACAATAAAGCAATTTTTGCATAGTACTCTTAAACACTCGATAATTATTTCTTACAGTGGGTAAACTTGGATAAACCAGTAATTTTACTTGCGTAAATTATGCGATTTAAAAGCTTCAAATTCCTCTTACATAACCTATCCATCACAAGATTCGCCTTAGTAATCTTTTTTATTTTATTTCTGACTAAACCAATATTTTAAGCAACTTCAAAGCAGTTATTACCGTTATTAGCAGAAATAAAACAAAAATGTCAAAAAACAGTGGAATAATGCAATTGTTGCTGCTGCATATGTTAAACAGTTATGTTAAACTTTGTAAATTTTCTTACATTTGCTCAAGAAATAAAAATAATTCTTTTTATACCCGTAATAAATAAATGACTCTCAAATAACATCCTTTTAATGAAGTTCCACTCAGTGAAAAATTTCACTGAACAAACAAATTCTTTTTAATTATACCGTAAATATAATGCCTTGTGAACCACAGTGACCGCCAGGTTTGAAGTTAACTAAGAGTATTGAGAACCTCCATAGAAATGGGTATACTCAAATTTTTACAAATTTTCACTTTAGATTAAAAAGGAAGAGTTGTACATGCGCAATATTACAGGGTTTCTCACCTCATTTCGACATTTTATCAATACATTTTGGCACTGTTGCATTCAACTTCGTCACTTATGCATCACATTTGAATAATTTAAAAATACTATACTTAAAATAAAATTGGTAAATAATATTAAGTTGAACTTAATCGGGCCAATAATATAACTAATGTGGCTATTTTTTTAACTCTAAATTATTTAAAGTGGATATGAAATCAGAAATATGGTTTCAAAAACTCTTTTTTGGATATGCGTAAATATATACGTAAAATAAATTATGTGGATGTTAAATATTTAAAGCTGTCATATTAATTATTTTTAGTTGCTGAATTCATTTTTTTTATTGACCAGAATATTTATTTTTAGTTGCCAATAATATTATCATCAAACTATAATTCAATGTCAAAATTTTGAATCTAGAAAACAAAAATATTTTTATTATCCAAAATGTTTGTCTCTTCAATACAATCAGAGTCACAAAAAAAACAAAAAAATTATAATAAAATAAAAGTTTAAATACCATATACATGATTAATACATATACCAATACATAATAAAATTTAAATACCATTTTCAATATTTATAAATATAAATGCTGAATAAAACAATCATCAATTAAAACCGTTCAAGAATGATTTGAATCTCATTTAAATGGAAATTTATCATCAGAAATTGCAAGTGTTTTTGGATTTAAATAAAATACAATCTATTTAATTAATAAGTTAAATGGAGACCGAGAAACAAAATAAAAATGAATTAGGGAATCCATGATACTAATCAAAAATTGGGTTAATCATAGTTGTGAAATAACTCTTATCGGATGGACACGGAAAAATCCGGTCAACTTTGAATTGAGATTTCTCTAAAACCACAAATGCTTTTTATTTCTTTTATTAATTTTTATTTAAGCGTTACTTATCTTTAATTGTGTTGGTGAACATTTTTTTACAAATCAATGATTTGCAATATGTTTCGGAAACAAATTGAGAAAATAAACAGATTCACCAGCTTGTTCTGAGTGAATTCAAAGTCCATTATCAGTAATGGTACTTTTCAAAATAGAACAATATATTTAACTGCAATATAAACATTCCATGATATTTAAAGAAATATTTTCAAAGTAATGATTGATATATTCCATTAAATTAGCATAAGCAAAATTAAATTCCATAACAGCAGGTTCAATAATACCAATAATTTTTTCTCCAAAAGTTGTTCACTTCATTGCTTAAAACTTTGCTAAACATTAAATAAACGGAAATAAATCAAGTTTTCCTTGATCAGCAATATCATTAGCAAGAACATCTAACTTTTCTAAAAGTCGGTCGCCATCAAATCCATTGCTGTGGTAACCTCTAAAAAGTATATAATTTGAGTTTAACTATAATACCAGCCAGGCTATGGTTTTGATAACAATTTTTTTAAAGCTGTAACTACTCCAATTAATGCATGTAACTCAGGTACTGAAACTAAACTTTCTATAACTGTGTATATAAAAGACATAAAACTTTCGGGTTAACTACATTTTTATAATCAGCCATCTTTGAATTTTCTTTTCCAGCATCGATGGATTTACAGTAATGATAATCAAGGGAACCAAGTGATTGTTTACTCCACCGTACCAAAGACTCACTTCTTCACACCACAAACAACTGTATTTTCCAGTATGGATTGTAATGCCAAACATTGACTTTAAATTAAACACAATAAAATACCTTATATTTTAAACTAATTTTTTAAGATTTCCATTGAAATCAGGTATTCTTCTGCAATATCAACAATAAAATAATCCAGCATCACCAAGGTCAAGTTGGTTGCTAGTTTTATCGTGTGGATTAAAAACGTTCAAAGTGAATTTTCAGTCACCTTGACCAGACTCCACAGCAACCTTTACATTTGTAGAAAGTGGGTCAATATTTCTTTCAGTGTTTATAAAATTTATAAATTCAACAAAATGCTTTATTAAACTATTGATTTGTTTATTATATCACCATCTTCAAATTATTCACATATTTATCATAATAATTCATATTATATCAGTCTTCTTCTTTACATAAAAAATATCTGCTCATTTCAGCATTTAAAGCTTCTAATTTTCTAATATATTTCCTTTAATGCTAAATCAAAACCCAAGAATCTTTTTAAATATATAACACATTTTTTAGTTTTTCACTAATATAGCTCTAAACATTTTATAAGCTTCATAATTATTCCGAAAGACACTTGATTTAGACTTTGCACGATCACCTTTTTGTTCGAAGTCCTAGCTACAATAGTCAACGGTTTTCCATGAGTTTTTAACCTTTAAAAACATTTTCATTTTTTATTTTAGTTTTTAGGATACTAATGTAAATCGTAAAATTTAAATTTAAAATTTCTATTAAAACTTCTAGTAAAATTTAAATAATAAAGTTTCTACAACTAAAAATAATAAATGAATATACTATAATTATTGGTTATTAGTTTATTACTATATTCTATGTATTAGACATTAGTGTACCTGTTTTTTTTAATATTGTAAAATATTTTTGATCGTTCCATAGATAATCTAATTATCATCAATGTGAAAATTATTGTGACATTGATGCAATCTTAATATTTATTGACAACTTTGTTAATTTTATTAATTGTTTTCACATACACATACCACGCAATAAATATTTTTGGTTTCATTTTGAAATAATTAAGGATAAACCTACATGTCTATACCAAAAAGTAACAATACCATTTTTGTATAACCAAGTATTTTATGTTACTTCTTATGGTAGACAAGCAGATTGGACATTAAAATACTTTATAATGAAACCAACAAAATGTATTGCAGTCTTAAAAAAAAGTTTGAAAAATATTAAATTTGACTATTTAACATATGTAGTCTAGATGTTAGTTCGTAGAATTGAAGTCGCAATAAGTAAAAAGTTATGGAGGTGAGTTTTTTTCCAAATAATTTATGTACAAACATATAATAATATGATATTTATATATAATTTATATATAATTATATAAACATATACAATATAGACATATATTACACATGTATATATTATATATATATAAATATGTATATATATATATATATATATATATATATATATACATATATATATATACATATATACATATATATATATATATATATATATATATATATATAAATATATATATATATATATATATATATATATATATAAATGTATATATATATATATATATATATATATATATATATATATATATATATATATATATATATATATATATATATATATACAGTATCGGACAAAACAAGTGCATCCAAATAATGCTGATTTATTTTCCTTATATTAAAGTGCTGCATTTTTTCAATTTAGAGAAATAACTATGTAAATGTTTAGAGACAAAGTTCTTCAAGTTTTATTCATCACAAAGTTCATTATTTGTACACGAAAATTAATAAATTAATCAAAAGTATTAAAAAAAATTGATTTCCTTCTGGACAAAACAAGTGCAACTCGACAAAATGTTGACCCAGCTGTTTTTCGCTATCAATATTTTGTGGCGAATCCTTTGTTGTCAATCACAACCTTGCATCTTCGAGGCATAGATTCGATCAGGTGATCAATGAAACTTTGTGGAATCGCTGCCTAGACATTTTGGATTTGTTCAAACAGTTGATCCTTATTACAAACACCTTCACGAATTATTCTGCTGTTGACGATCTCCCACAGGTTCTCGATAGGGTTGAGATCCGGAGATTGAGGCGGCCAATCCATCACCGATAGGTGGTTGTCTTGAAACCACTGCTTGACTACTTTTGCAGTGTGTTTGGATCGTTGTCTTGCTGAAAAACCAATTTTATTGGCATATTCCATTCAGCATGAGGTAACATATCACCTTTCACGATATTTTTATACATGAAACGGTCCATTATTCCGTTGTTTCGATGTATTGGACCTAGACCGTTAGAAGAAAAGCACCCCCAGACCATTACATTGCCTCCACCATGCTTCACGGTTTTATGGCAGTAACGTAAATCGAGGCTTTTTTCTGGCCGGTCGACGTACATGGCAAAGGCCATCGCTCCCAATTATGTTGAACTTCGATTCATCACTGAACAGGACAATTCGCCATTTCTGCACATTCCAGTCAATATGAGATGTAGCAAACAGGAGTCTTTTCTTCTGATTTTTAGTGAAATCAGCGGTTTCTTTGCAGGGCGTCGAGAAAACGATCCGGCTTCAACAGCACGTCGTCTGATTGTTCGGTCCAATACAGGCAGCTCTAATTGCTTTTGTATTTCGACTGATGATATCCAGGGATTCTTCTCGAAGGATCTGACGATCATAGAATCCTCTCTATAAGCGGTGGAACGCGGTCTTCCACCTTTGTTATCTGCTGCCAACTTCCCCGTAGAACGATATTTGGAACATAGTCTTGATACGGTCCATTTTTTCACGCGATATTTATCACAAATACTTTTTTGTGACATTCCACTTACGTAATCGCCAATAATTTTCTTTCTTAGTTCCTATCCAAGACTGTCGGAAGCCATTTTTGCAATTGAAGTCATAAAAGAAATAAAAATAAATAATCACGCTTCTCAAGGCTTACCGTGTTACATTTACCTTGTGATGTTCTTCGATGAAACACTTTGATAAAACTCACCTCGATAAACTGTCTTGATAATACTGACTGATTGACTTCCATATACTGACTGAATTACATGTCGATTTACATGTCTCTTATATAGTAAAATGAACCTGTGTGAACCTGTTTTGGAAGATTCTAGATGCTTCTTTTCGATGCTTCTGGAAGCTTCTGGATGCGTCTGGATGCTTCTGAATGTTTCTGGATATTTCTGGATGCTTCCAGATGCTTCTTCTGGAAACTTCTGGATACTTCCTTTATTTATTAAAAAAGTTCCGTGACGTTGACACGGACCAGACTTAAGAAAACGAAACAAACCAAAAAAGTTGCACTTACTTTGTCCGCTGCAAAATGGCACTTGTAAACGAAATTCTACCTGTGTGCTGTCACCTGTCAGCTGATTGCTTATGTCATGGCATGCCATGATTCCAGACTCCTGAACTGTTTGCTGTGGTAGTATAGTTCGCTTCGTTTTTAAGACATGTAAAATTAGGAACATTTTTTAGCATTGTTCGATGTTGGTTGTAAATGTTTTGTCCAATACTGTACATATATATATATATATATATATATATATATATATATATATATATATATATATATATATATATATATATATATACATATATATATATACTTAAATATATATATACATAAATATATATAAAATATACATATATAATATATACATATATAATATTATATATATATATATGTATATATATATTTTTTACATTATATACTTTATGAATTATATATGTAAATATATATTATGTAATTAATACATATATTATATATATAAATATACCATATGTATAAATATATTATGTATATATACATATATTTCATATATATATATATATATATATATATATATATATATATATATATATATATATATATATATATATATATATATATATATATGTATATATATATATATATATATATACATATATATATATGTATATACATATATATATATGTATATACATATATATATATATAATATATATATATATATATATATATATATATATATATATATATATATATATATATATATATATATATATATATATATATATACGTATAGGCGGATCTAGGGTTGGGCAAAGGGGGCAGCCGCCCCGGGTGCTAAGTTGAACATTCAAAGAAAGAACAAATTTTTTGAAGAATTTTTTTTTATTTTCACTGATATATTTGTTTTTTTAAAGATTTTTAAGGAAATTGTTTTTAAAATCTATTATTTTTTTCACTAATATGTGAAGAGCATGTTTGATAGTATGGCAATTCTGAGGTCAATCTCAACTGGTTTGAGGTTCGCTTATTAAGTTTACTACGATCAAAACAAACAAAATAGCGTAAATTGAAGAATAGAAGAACTAAACTGCAAAAGTAGATAAAGTAGTGTGAAAAATCATTTATAAAAATGAAAAGACAGAAGGCAAGTGGATCTCAAAACAGAAAAAGTGCTGAAAAACACCAATAGAAGATACTTCGTCCAAATCTTTCATGGAAACATTTGGGAAAAACAACATTTGTTAGAACTTAAAAAAGACTAATGTGAAAATAAACTTTTTGTAACTGATAAAAAATATATATAATTTGTTTATTTTGTAGTTGCTTCAACAAATACCAATGTTACTCCTTCAAATCAAACTTCTTCTACAAGTATTGCATCAACCTCAGCTGTATTGAATGGCATCTCAGCTTCAAGTAACACAGTTTCTACAAAAATTATTTCAGATGTAGAATAAGAAATAGAAGTGTGTCATAATGGAATTTTGCAAGAGTTGCATGCAGACATAGAAAAAGATAATTACGATCAAGTCAAATAATTAAGAAAAAACAAGTCTCATTATGATATTAGAATGTGGCCAATGCCAATTTCCTCATCTTTTCAAGATGCAATGATACAAATCGGAACAAAGACATTGCAAAATCAAAACTTCTCTTTCCCAACTGATGAAGAAAAAAAGAGTACATTGTCTAAGAAATGGTTTACGCGTACACTTTACAATAGACAAAAAGTCTTACGAACATGGTTATGTTGTTCTCCTTCAAAAAATGTCTTATTTTGTTTCTGCTGTTGCCTATTTAATCGAGAATCTAGTTCATCTACAAGAAGCAGCTTTTATCTTGAAAAAGGATTTTGACACTGGAAGATGCTTAAACCACAAATTCCTAGTCATGAGGAATGCTCCGCTTATTGTTCGGTATTTTTAATGTGGATAGAATTGGAAAGAGACTTCAAAAATGGTGGGCTAATTGATGATCAGCTTCAGATTCAAGTCACTAGAGCTGCTCAGAAATGGTTTTAGAATGTGTTACTGCAGCAATTCAAATGCTTGCCCAGCAAAAATTAGCATTAAGAGGTCATAATGAGTCTCTCATTATGACCTCTTAATGCTAAAAACAAAACCTCATTAAGAGAAAATTTCCTCATAATGAGGAAATTTTCTTGCTCTTATTGAAGTTTTTAGCCAAATTTAACCCATTCATGAAAGAATATTTAGAATTAGTCGCTCAAAATCTGGATCTTTATCATATTTCTCTTAAAATTCAAAATGAACTAATTAATTTGTTTGGTTCAAAAGTACGTAAATCTAAAATTCTTACTGTCGAAAATGCGAAGAATTACAGCATTATTTTTGATACCACTCCTGATTTATCACATGTTGAACAAATTTCTCAAATCATTATATATGTTGATATAGAAAGAGGCAAAGTCACAGTGAAATAAGCTTTTTTAGACATCATTCAAATTAATGGTAAATCGGCTGAAGCGATTACAAGGGAAATAACAATAAAGCTTAATTTAGATGGATTGAATTTTAAAGACTGCAGGGGCTAATCCAATGATAGTCAAGCAACTATGGCAGGAGCTAATTCTGGAGTTCAAAAACGAACATTAGACTTGAATTCATTAGAAATATTTGTCACTTGCAACAATTACTCTTTAAATTTGGTTGGAGTCCATGTTGTACATGTAAATAGTCAAGCTGTTACTTTTTTGGTACATTGGAAAAAGTTTTTTTTTTCTTCTCATCATTAACTCATAGATGGAAAGTTTTGAAGGAAAATGTGAAAATAACAGTAAAAAGCCATTCAGATAAAAGATGGTGTTCAAAACCAGCTGCAGTTACCTGCATATCAACTCAACACGAGGAAGTGTTGGCAGCTTTAAAAATGTTACGTGACTCTTCTGGAGAAACGCTTGACTCACGAGGTGATGCTGGAACTATTCTTTCTGCCATATTAAGGTTTGAGTTTGTGGCTCTTTTGTATTTCTGGTCTGAAATACTTCCATTAACTGAACGAGTTCAAAAGTGCTTACCAAGTAAAGAAATTACTTTAACCAAGCCTTAATTTAATTAGGAGCTTTGACTGATAAAATTAAAATTTGGAGAAATGCATTATGCGTCTCATCCATTACAAAAGCTGAGGAAATGTGCAAACAATGGGATAATACCGGGGAACGTAGAATTCGAAAAAGGCGTGTCATGTCAGGAGAAACTGCTTCAGATGTCAGTTTAAATGCTCAGCAAGAAATAGATCGATGTATGAAAGAAATGTTGGAAAACTTGGTATTGAAATTTCTAACCGATTTTCAGTTAAGAGTTTTAAATGAACGATTTGGCTTTCTGTGCCCAATTGGGCCTGTCATTAACATACCAAATTGGGAAACTAATAAGGCAGAAATAGAAAGCCTTCAAAAGATATCTTTGATCTTGCCTCTTGGTACTTTAATGATTTTAATGGCAATGAACTTTTTGATGACTTTAAATATATTAATATCACTCTTGGAAGAGCTGAACTGCAAGAAAAAATAGACTTCCTTGCAATAGGGCTCCTTAACTACATTTAATCTTTGGGACTTGAATTAAGTGACTATAGCTACCGCTTTACAGATTTATAACTTTATCAGCTCTAGTTGCATCAAGTGAACTATCTATCAGTAAATTAAAACTTATGAAATCGTAATTGCGTTCTACAATGTCACAGAAAAGATAGTTAAACCTTGCACTTTAGTCTATTGAGCATAAAATTGCTTTTGAAATTGATTTCTGTGATATCATTCAGGATTTTGCAACTATAAAACCAAGAAAAATACAATATTGGTTGAAATACCTGTGCTCTATTGACTGTATGCTACAAAATATATTGTAATAATAAATGTGTAATGTATATTTATTGTCACTTATTTACTTTAAAGGAATATTAATTTTTTT